>NC_064925.1:32161849-32467516 GCF_023897955.1 Schistocerca gregaria
GCGTTCCTCACTGCTCAAGACTTGCTGCGTTGTCGAACAGGGACAGTTACCGCCTATGCCGGGAAATTGTTGCACACTGTTCTCAAATCTTGTGAGTATTCTCTATTTCGCTCTCAAGATCAAGCTCATGCGTTCCTCACTGCACAAGACTTGCTGCGTTGTCGAACAGGGACAGTTACCGTCTATGCCGGGAAATTGTTGCACACTGTTCTCAAATCTTGTGAGTATTCTCTATTTTGCTCTCAAGATCAAGCTCATGCGTTCCTCACTGCACAAGACTTGCTGCGTTGTCGAACAGGGACAGTTACCATCTGCCCCGGGAAATTGTTGCACACTGTTCTCTAATCTTGTGAGTATTTTCTATTTCGCTCTCAAGATCAAACTCATGCGTTCCTCACTGCACAAGACTTGCTGCGTTGTCGAACAGGGACAGTTACCATCTGCCCCGGGAAATTGTTGCACACTGTTCTCAAATCTTGTGAGTATTCTCTATTTCGCTCTCAAGATCAAGCTCATGCGTTCCTCACTGCACAAGACTTGCTGCGTTGTCAAACAGGGACAGTTACCATCTACCCCAGGAAATTGTTGCACACGGTTCTCAAATCTTGTGAGTATTTTCTATTTCGCTCTCAAGATCAAGCTCATGCGTTCCTCACTGCACAAGACTTGCTGCGTTGTCGAACAGGGACAGTTACCGCCTATGCCGGGAAATTGTTGCACACTGTTCTCTAATCTTGTGAGTATTCTCTATTTCGCTCTCAAGATCAAGCTCATGCGTTCCTCACTGCACAAGACTTGCTGCGTTGTCGAACAGGGACAGTTACCATCTGCCCCGGGAAATTGTTGCACACTGTTCTCTTATCTTGTGAGTATTCTCTATTTCACTCTCAAGATCAAGCTCATGCGTTCCACACTGCACAAGACTTGCTGCATTGTCAAACAGGGACAGTTACCATCTGCCCCGGGAAATTGTTGCACACTGTTCTCTAATCTTGTGAGTATTCTCTATTTCGCTCTCGAGATCAAGCTCATGCGTTCCACACTGCACAAGACTTCCTGCGTTACCGAACAGGGACAGTTACCATCTGCCCCGGGAAATTGTTGCAGACTGTTCTCAAATCTTGTGAGTATTCTCTATTTCGCTCTCAAGATCAAGCTCATGCGTTCCTCACTGCACAAGACTTGCTGCGTTGTCAAACAGGGACAGTTACCGTCTATGCCGGGAAATTGTTGCACACTGTTCTCTAATCTTGTGAGTATTCTCTATTTCGCTCTCAAGATCAAGCTCATGCGTTCCTCACTGCACAAGACTTGCTGCGTTGTCAAACAGGGACAGTTACCATCTACCCCAGGAAATTGTTGCACACTGTTCTCAAATCTTGTGAGTATTTTCTATTTCGCTCTCAAGATCAAGGTCATGCGTTCCTCACTGCACAAGACTTGCTGCGTTGTCGAACAGGGACAGTTACCATCTGCCCCGGGAAATTGTTGCACACTGTTCTCAAATCTTGTGAGTATTCTCTATTTCGCTCTCAAGATCAAGCTCATGCGTTCCTCACTGCACAAGACTTGCTGCGTTGTCGAACAGGGACAGTTACCATCTGCCCCGGGAAATTGTTGCAGACTGGTCTCAAATCTTGTGAGTATTCTCTATTTCGCTCTCAAGATCAAGCTCATGATTTACTCACTGCACAAGACTTGCTGCCTTGTCAAACAGGGACAGTTACCATCTGCCCAGGGAAATTGTTGCACACTGTTCTCAAATCTTGTGAGTATTCTCTATTTCGCTCTCAAGATCAAGCTCATGCGTTCCTCACTGCACAAGACTTGCTGCGTTGTCGAACAGGGACAGTTACCGTCTATGACGGGTAATTGTTGCACACTGTTCTCAAATCTTGTGAGTATTCTCTATTTCGCTCTCAAGATCAAGCTCATATGTTCCTCACTGCACAAGGCTTGCTGCGTTGTCAAACAGGGACAGTTACCATCTACCCCAGGAAATTGTTGCACACTGTTCTCAAATCTTGTGAGTATTCTCTATTTCGCTCTCAAGATCAAGCTCATGCGTTCCACACTGCACAAGACTTGCTGCGTTGTCGAACAGGGACAGTTACCGTCTATGCCGGGAAATTGTTGCACACTGTTCTCAAATCTTGTGAGTATTCTCTATTTCGCTCTCAAGATCAAGCTCATGCGTTCCCCACTGCACAAGACTTGCTGCGTTGTCGAACAGGGACAGTTACCGTCTATGCCGGGAAATTGTTGCACACTGTTCTCAAATCTTGTGAGTATTCTCTATTTTGCTCTCAAGATCAAGCTCATGCGTTCCTCACTGCACAAGACTTGTTGCGTTGTCGAACAGGGACAGTTACCATCTGCCCCGGGAAATTGTTGCACACTGTTCTCTAATCTTGTGAGTATTTTCTATTTCGCTCTCAAGATCAAGCTCATGCGTTCCTCACTGCACAAGACTTGCTGCGTTGTCGAACAGGGACAGTTACCATCTGCCCCGGGAAATTGTTGCACACTGTTCTCACTTCTTGTTAGTATTCTCTATATCGCTCTCAAGATCAAGCTCATGCGTTCCTCACTGCACAAGACTTGCTGCGTTGTCAAACAGGGACAGTTACCATCTGCCCCGGGAAATTGTTGCACACTGTTCTCAAATCTTGTGAGTATTCTCTATTTCGCTCTCAAGATCAAGCTCATGCGTTCCTCACTGCACAAGACTTGCTGCGTTGTCGAACAGGGAAAGTTACCGTCTATGCCGGGAAATTGTTGCACACTGTTCTCAAATCTTGTGAGTACTCTCTATTTCGCTGTCAAGATCAAGCTCATGCGGTCCTTACTGCACAAGACTTGCTGCGTTGTCAAACAGGGACAGTTACCATCTACCCCAGGAAATTGTTGCACACTGTTCTCAAATCTTGTGAGTATTCTCTATTTCGCTCTCAAGATCAAGCTCATGCGTTCCTCACTGCACAAGACTTGCTGCGTTGTCGAACAGGGACAGTTACCGTCTATGCCGGGAAATTGTTGCACACTGTTCTCAAATCTTGTGAGTATTCTGTATTTCGCTCTCAAGATCAAGCTCATGCGTTCCTCACTGCACAAGACTTGCTGCGTTGTCAAACAGGGACAGTTACCATATGCCCCGGGAAATTGTTGCACACTGTTCTCAAATCTTGTGAGTATTCTCTATTTCGCTCTCAAGATCAAGCTCATGCGTTCCTCACTGCACAAGACTTGCTGCGTTGTCGAACAGGGATAGTTACCTTCTATGCCGGGAAATTGTTGCACACTGTTCTCAAATCTAGTGAGTATTCTCTATTTCGCTCTCAAGATCAAGCTCATGTGTTCCTCACTGCACAAGACTCGCTGCGTTGTCGAACAGGGACAGTTACCATCTGCCCCGGGAAATTGTTGCACACTGTTCTCAAATCTTGTGAGTATTCTCTATTTCGCTCTCAAGATCAAGCTCATGCGTTCCTCATTGCACAAGAATTGCTGCGTTGTCAAACAGGGACAGTTACCATCTACCCCAGGAAATTGTTGCACACTGTTCTCACTTCTTGTGAGTATTTTCTATTTCGCTCTCAAGATCAAGCTCATGCGTTCCTCACTGCACAAGACTTGCTGCGTTGTCGAACAGGGACAGTTACCGCCTATGCCGGGAAATTGTTGCACACTGTTCTCAAATATTGTGAGTATTCTCTATTTCGCTCTCAAGATCAAGCTCATGCGTTCCTCAATGCACAAGACTTGCTGCGTTGTCGAACAGGGACAGTTACCATCTGCCCCGGGAAATTGTTGCACACTGTTCTCAAATCTTGTGAGTATTCTCTATTTCGCTCTCAAGATCAAGCTCATGCGTTCCTCACTGCACAAGACTTGCTGCGTTGTCGAACAGGGACAGTTACCGCCTATGCCGGGAAATTGTTGCACACTGTTCTCACTTCTTGTGAGTATTCTCTATTTCGCTCTCAAGATCAAGCTCATGCGTTCCTCACTGCACAAGACTTGCTGCGTTGTCGAACAGGGACAGCTACCATCTGCCCCGGGAAATTGTTGCACACTGTTCTCACTTCTAGTGAGTATTCTCTATTTCGCTCTCAAGATCAAGCTCATGCGTTCCTCACTGCACAAGACTTGCTGCGTTGTCAAACAGGGACAGTTACCACCTACCCCATTAAATTGTTGCACACTGTTCTCAAATCTTGTGAGTATTCTCTATTTCGCTCTCAAGATCAAGCTCATGCGTTCCTCACTGCACAAGACTTGCTGCGTTGTCGAACAGGGACAGTTACCGTCTATGCCGGGAAATTGTTGCACACTGTTCTCAAATCTTGTGATTATTCTCTATTTCGCTCTCAAGATCAAGCTCATGAGTTCCACACTGCACAAGACTTGCTGCGTTGTCGAACAGGGACAGTTACCGTCTATGCCGGGAAATTGTTGCACACAGTTCTCAAATCTTGTGAGTATTCTCTATTTAGCTCTCAAGATCAAGCTCATGCGTTCCTCACTGCACAAGACTTGCTGCGTTGTCGAACAACGACAGTTACCATCTATGCCGGGAAATTGTTGCACACTGTTCTCTAATCTTGTGAGTATTCTCTATTTCGCTCTCAAGATCAAGCTCATGCGTTCCTCACTGCACAAGACTTGCTGCGTTGTCGAACAGGGACAGTTACCGTCTATGCCGGGAAATTGTTGCACACTGTTCTCAAATCTTGTGAGTATTCTCTATTTCGCTCTCAAGATCAAGCTCATGCGTTCCTCACTGCACAAGACTTGCTGCGTTGTCAAACAGGGACAGTTACCATCTACCCCAGGAAATTGTTGCACACTGTTTCTCAAATCTTGTGAGTATTTTCTATTTCGCTCTCAAGATCAAGCTCATGCGTTCCTCACTGCACAAGACTTGCTGCGTTGTCGAACAGGGACAGTTACCGCCTATGCCGGGAAATTGTTGCACACTGTTCTCAAATATTGTGAGTATTCTCTATTTCGCTCTCAAGATCAAGCTCATGCGTTCCTCAATGCACAAGACTTGCTGCGTTGTCGAACAGGGACAGTTACCATCTGCCCCGGGAAATTGTTGCACACTGTTCTCAAATCTTGTGAGTATTCTCTATTTCGCTCTCAAGATCAAGCTCATGCGTTCCTCACTGCACAAGACTTGCTGCGTTGTCGAACAGGGACAGTTACCATCTGCCCCGGGAAATTGTTGCACACTGTTCTCTAATCTTGTGAGTATTCTCTATTTCGCTCTCAAGATCAAGCTCATGCGTTCCACACTGCACAAGACTTGCTGCGTTGTCAAACAGGGACAGTTACCATCTGCCCCGGGAAATTGTTGCACACTGTTCTCAAATCTTGTGAGTATTCTCTATTTCGCTCTCAAGATCAAGCTCATGCGTTCCACACTGCACAAGAATTGCTGCGTTGTCAAACAGGGACAGTTACCATCTGCCCCGGGAAATTGTTGCACACTGTTCTCAAATGTTGTGAGTATTCTCTATTTCGCTCTCAAGATCAAGCTCATGCGTTCCTCACTGCACAAGAATTGCTGCGTTGTCAAACAAGGACAGTTACCATCTACCCCAGGAAATTGTTGCACACTGTTCTCACTTCTTGTGAGTATTCTCTATTTCTCTCTCAAGATCAAGCTCATGCGTTCCACACTGCACAAGGCTTGCTGCGTTGTCGAACAGGGACAGTTACCGTCTATGCCGGGAAATTGTTGCACACTGTTCTCAAATCTTGTGAGTATTCTCTATTTCGCTCTCAAGATCAAGCTCATGCGTTCCTCACTGCACAAGACTTGCTGCGTTGTCGAACAGGGACAGTTACCGTCTATGCCGGGAAATTGTTGCACACTGTTCTCAAATCTTGTGAGTATTCTCTATTTTGCTCTCAAGATCAAGCTCATGCGTTCCTCACTGCACAAGACTTGCTGCGTTGTCGAACAGGGACAGTTACCATCTGCCCCGGGAAATTGTTGCACACTGTTCTCTAATCTTGTGAGTATTTTCTATTTCGCTCTCAAGATCAAGCTCATGCGTTCCTCACTGCACAAGACTTGCTGCGTTGTCGAACAGGGACAGTTACCATCTGCCCCGGGAAATTGTTGCACACTGTTCTCAAATCTTGTGAGTATTCTCTATTTCGCTCTCAAGATCAAGCTCATGCGTTCCTCACTGCACAAGACTTGCTGCGTTGTCAAACAGGGACAGTTACCATCTACCCCAGGAAATTGTTGCACACGGTTCTCAAATCTTGTGAGTATTTTCTATTTCGCTCTCAAGATCAAGCTCATGCATTCCTCACTGCACAAGACTTGCTGCGTTGTCGAACAGGGACAGTTACCGCCTATGCCGGGAAATTGTTGCACACTGTTCTCTAATCTTGTGAGTATTCTCTATTTCGCTCTCAAGATCAAGCTCATGCGTTCCTCACTGCACAAGACTTGCTGCGTTGTCGAACAGGGACAGTTACCATCTGCCCCGGGAAATTGTTGCACACTGTTCTCTTATCTTGTGAGTATTCTCTATTTCACTCTCAAGATCAAGCTCATGCGTTCCACACTGCACAAGACTTGCTGCATTGTCAAACAGGGACAGTTACCATCTGCCCCGGGAAATTGTTGCACACTGTTCTCTAATCTTGTGAGTATTCTCTATTTCGCTCTCGAGATCAAGCTCATGCGTTCCACACTGCACAAGACTTCCTGCGTTACCGAACAGGGACAGTTACCATCTGCCCCGGGATATTGTTGCAGACTGTTCTCAAATCTTGTGAGTACTCTCTATTTCGCTCTCAAGATCAAGCTCATGCGTTCCTCACTGCACAAGACTTGCTGCGTTGTCAAACAGGGACAGTTACCGTCTATGCCGGGAAATTGTTGCACACTGTTCTCTAATCTTGTGAGTATTCTCTATTTCGCTCTCAAGATCAAGCTCATGCGTTCCTCACTGCACAAGACTTGCTGCGTTGTCAAACAGGGACAGTTACCATCTACCCCAGGAAATTGTTGCACACTGTTCTCAAATCTTGTGAGTATTTTCTATTTCGCTCTCAAGATCAAGGTCATGCGTTCCTCACTGCACAAGACTTGCTGCGTTGTCGAACAGGGACAGTTACCATCTGCCCCGGGAAATTGTTGCACACTGTTCTCAAATCTTGTGAGTATTCTCTATTTCGCTCTCAAGATCAAGCTCATGCGTTCCTCACTGCACAAGACTTGCTGCGTTGTCGAACAGGGACAGTTACCATCTGCCCCGGGAAATTGTTGCAGACTGGTCTCAAATCTTGTGAGTATTCTCTATTTCGCTCTCAAGATCAAGCTCATGATTTACTCACTGCACAAGACTTGCTGCCTTGTCAAACAGGGACAGTTACCATCTGCCCAGGGAAATTGTTGCACACTGTTCTCAAATCTTGTGAGTATTCTCTATTTCGCTCTCAAGATCAAGCTCATGCGTTCCTCACTGCACAAGACTTGCTGCGTTGTCGAACAGGGACAGTTACCGTCTATGATGGGTAATTGTTGCACACTGTTCTCAAATCTTGTGAGTATTCTCTATTTCGCTCTCAAGATCAAGCTCATATGTTCCTCACTGCACAAGGCTTGCTGCGTTGTCAAACAGGGACAGTTACCATCTACCCCAGGAAATTGTTGCACACTGTTCTCAAATCTTGTGAGTATTCTCTATTTCGCTCTCAAGATCAAGCTCATGCGTTCCACACTGCACAAGACTTGCTGCGTTGTCGAACAGGGACAGTTACCGTCTATGCCGGGAAATTGTTGCACACTGTTCTCAAATCTTGTGAGTATTCTCTATTTCGCTCTCAAGATCAAGCTCATGCGTTCCCCACTGCACAAGACTTGCTGCGTTGTCGAACAGGGACAGTTACCGTCTATGCCGGGAAATTGTTGCACACTGTTCTCAAATCTTGTGAGTATTCTCTATTTTGCTCTCAAGATCAAGCTCATGCGTTCCTCACTGCACAAGACTTGTTGCGTTGTCGAACAGGGACAGTTACCATCTGCCCCGGGAAATTGTTGCACACTGTTCTCTAATCTTGTGAGTATTTTCTATTTCGCTCTCAAGATCAAGCTCATGCGTTCCTCACTGCACAAGACTTGCTGCGTTGTCGAACAGGGACAGTTACCATCTGCCCCGGGAAATTGTTGCACACTGTTCTCACTTCTTGTTAGTATTCTCTATTTCGCTCTCAAGATCAAGCTCATGCGTTCCTCACTGCACAAGACTTGCTGCGTTGTCAAACAGGGACAGTTACCATCTGCCCCGGGAAATTGTTGCACACTGTTCTCAAATCTTGTGAGTATTCTCTATTTCGCTCTCAAGATCAAGCTCATGCGTTCCTCACTGCACAAGACTTGCTGCGTTGTCGAACAGGGAAAGTTACCGTCTATGCCGGGAAATTGTTGCACACTGTTCTCAAATCTTGTGAGTACTCTCTATTTCGCTGTCAAGATCAAGCTCATGCGGTCCTTACTGCACAAGACTTGCTGCGTTGTCAAACAGGGACAGTTACCATCTACCCCAGGAAATTGTTGCACACTGTTCTCAAATCTTGTGAGTATTCTCTATTTCGCTCTCAAGATCAAGCTCATGCGTTCCTCACTGCACAAGACTTGCTGCGTTGTCGAACAGGGACAGTTACCGTCTATGCCGGGAAATTGTTGCACACTGTTCTCAAATCTTGTGAGTATTCTGTATTTCGCTCTCAAGATCAAGCTCATGCGTTCCTCACTGCACAAGACTTGCTGCGTTGTCAAACAGAGACAGTTACCATATGCCCCGGGAAATTGTTGCACACTGTTCTCAAATCTTGTGAGTATTCTCTATTTCGCTCTCAAGATCAAGCTCATGCGTTCCTCACTGCACAAGACTTGCTGCGTTGTCGAACAGGGATAGTTACCTTCTATGCCGGGAAATTGTTGCACACTGTTCTCAAATCTAGTGAGTATTCTCTATTTCGCTCTCAAGATCAAGCTCATGTGTTCCTCACTGCACAAGACTTGCTGCGTTGTCGAACAGGGACAGTTACCATCTGCCCCGGGAAATTGTTGCACACTGTTCTCAAATCTTGTGAGTATTCTCTATTTCGCTCTCAAGATCAAGCTCATGCGTTCCTCATTGCACAAGAATTGCTGCGTTGTCAAACAGGGACAGTTACCATCTACCCCAGGAAATTGTTGCACACTGTTCTCACTTCTTGTGAGTATTTTCTATTTCGCTCTCAAGATCAAGCTCATGCGTTCCTCACTGCACAAGACTTGCTGCGTTGTCGAACAGGGACAGTTACCGCCTATGCCGGGAAATTGTTGCACACTGTTCTCAAATATTGTGAGTATTCTCTATTTCGCTCTCAAGATCAAGCTCATGCGTTCCTCAATGCACAAGACTTGCTGCGTTGTCGAACAGGGACAGTTACCATCTGCCCCGGGAAATTGTTGCACACTGTTCTCAAATCTTGTGAGTATTCTCTATTTCGCTCTCAAGATCAAGCTCATGCGTTCCTCACTGCACAAGACTTGCTGCGTTGTCGAACAGGGACAGTTACCGCCTATGCCGGGAAATTGTTGCACACTGTTCTTACTTCTTGTGAGTATTCTCTATTTCGCTCTCAAGATCAAGCTCATGCGTTCCTCACTGCACAAGACTTGCTGCGTTGTCGAACAGGGACAGCTACCATCTGCCCCGGGAAATTGTTGCACACTGTTCTCACTTCTAGTGAGTATTCTCTATTTCGCTCTCAAGATCAAGCTCATGCGTTCCTCACTGCACAAGACTTGCTGCGTTGTCAAACAGGGACAGTTACCACCTACCCCATTAAATTGTTGCACACTGTTCTCAAATCTTGTGAGTATTCTCTATTTCGCTCTCAAGATCAAGCTCATGCGTTCCTCACTGCACAAGACTTGCTGCGTTGTCGAACAGGGACAGTTACCGTCTATGCCGGGAAATTGTTGCACACTGTTCTCAAATCTTGTGATTATTCTCTATTTCGCTCTCAAGATCAAGCTCATGAGTTCCACACTGCACAAGACTTGCTGCGTTGTCGAACAGGGACAGTTACCGTCTATGCCGGGAAATTGTTGCACACAGTTCTCAAATCTTGTGAGTATTCTCTATTTCGCTCTCAAGATCAAGCTCATGCGTTCCTCACTGCACAAGACTTGCTGCGTTGTCGAACAACGACAGTTACCATCTGTGCCGGGAAATTGTTGCACACTGTTCTCTAATCTTGTGAGTATTCTCTATTTCACTCTCAAGATCAAGCTCATGCGTTCCTCACTGCACAAGACTTGCTGCGTTGTCGAACAGGGACAGTTACCGTCTATGCCGGGAAATTGTTGCACACTGTTCTCAAATCTTGTGAGTATTCTCTATTTCGCTCTCAAGATCAAGCTCATGCGTTCCTCACTGCACAAGACTTGCTGCGTTGTCAAACAGGGACAGTTACCATCTACCCCAGGAAATTGTTGCACACTGTTTCTCAAATCTTGTGAGTATTTTCTATTTCGCTCTCAAGATCAAGCTCATGCGTTCCTCACTGCACAAGACTTGCTGCGTTGTCGAACAGGGACAGTTACCGCCTATGCCGGGAAATTGTTGCACACTGTTCTCAAATATTGTGAGTATTCTCTATTTCGCTCTCAAGATCAAGCTCATGCGTTCCTCAATGCACAAGACTTGCTGCGTTGTCGAACAGGGACAGTTACCATCTGCCCCGGGAAATTGTTGCACACTGTTCTCAAATCTTGTGAGTATTCTCTATTTCGCTCTCAAGATCAAGCTCATGCGTTCCTCACTGCACAAGACTTGCTGCGTTGTCGAACAGGGACAGTTACCGCCTATGCCGGGAAATTGTTGCACACTGTTCTCACTTCTTGTGAGTATTCTCTATTTCGCTCTCAAGATCAAGCTCATGCGTTCCTCACTGCACAAGACTTGCTGCGATGTCGAACAGGGACAGTTACCGTCTATGCCGGGAAATTGTTGCACACTGTTCTCAAATCTTGTGAGTATTCTCTATTTCGCTCTCAAGATCAAGCTCATGCGTTCCTCACTGCACAAGACTTGCTGCCTTGTCAAACAGGGACAGTTACCATCTGCCCAGGGAAATTGTTGCACACTGTTCTCAAATCTTGTGAGTATTCTCTATTTCGCTCTCAAGATCAAGCTCATGCGTTCCTCACTGCACAAGACTTGCTGCGTTGTCGAACAGGGACAGTTACCGTCTATGACGGGTAATTGTTGCACACTGTTCTCAAATCTTGTGAGTATTCTCTATTTCGCTCTCAAGATCAAGCTCATATGTTCCTCACTGCACAAGGCTTGCTGCGTTGTCAAACAGGGACAGTTACCATCTACCCCAGGAAATTGTTGCACACTGTTCTCAAATCTTGTGAGTATTCTCTATTTCGCTCTCAAGATCAAGCTCATGCGTTCCACACTGCACAAGGCTTGCTGCGTTGTCGAACAGGGACAGTTACCGTCTATGCCGGGAAATTGTTGCACACTGTTCTCAAATCTTGTGAGTATTCTCTATTTCGCTCTCAAGATCAAGCTCATGCGTTCCCCACTGCACAAGACTTGCTGCGTTGTCGAACAGGGACAGTTACCGTCTATGCCGGGAAATTGTTGCACACTGTTCTCAAATCTTGTGAGTATTCTCTATTTTGCTCTCAAGATCAAGCTCATGCGTTCCTCACTGCACAAGGCTTGTTGCGTTGTCGAACAGGGACAGTTACCATCTGCCCCGGGAAATTGTTGCACACTGTTCTCTAATCTTGTGAGTATTTTCTATTTCGCTCTCAAGATCAAGCTCATGCGTTCCTCACTGCACAAGACTTGCTGCGTTGTCGAACAGGGACAGTTACCATCTGCCCCGGGAAATTGTTGCACACTGTTCTCACTTCTTGTTAGTATTCTCTATTTCGCTCTCAAGATCAAGCTCATGCGTTCCTCACTGCACAAGACTTGCTGCGTTGTCAAACAGGGACAGTTACCATCTGCCCCGGGAAATTGTTGCACACTGTTCTCAAATCTTGTGAGTATTCTCTATTTCGCTCTCAAGATCAAGCTCATGCGTTCCTCACTGCACAAGACTTGCTGCGTTGTCGAACAGGGAAAGTTACTGTCTATGCCGGGAAATTGTTGCACACTGTTCTCAAATCTTGTGAGTACTCTCTATTTCGCTGTCAAGATCAAGCTCATGCGGTCCTTACTGCACAAGACTTGCTGCGTTGTCAAACAGGGACAGTTACCATCTACCCCAGGAAATTGTTGCACACTGTTCTCAAATCTTGTGAGTATTCTCTATTTCGCTCTCAAGATCAAGCTCATGCGTTCCTCACTGCACAAGACTTGCTGCGTTGTCGAACAGGGACAGTTACCGTCTATGCCGGGAAATTGTTGCACACTGTTCTCAAATCTTGTGAGTATTCTGTATTTCGCTCTCAAGATCAAGCTCATGCGTTCCTCACTGCACAAGACTTGCTGCGTTGTCAAACAGGGACAGTTACCATATGCCCCGGGAAATTGTTGCACACTGTTCTCAAATCTTGTGAGTATTCTCTATTTCGCTCTCAAGATCAAGCTCATGCGTTCCTCACTGCACAAGACTTGCTGCGTTGTCGAACAGGGATAGTTACCTTCTATGCGGGGAAATTGTTGCACACTGTTCTCAAATCTAGTGAGTATTCTCTATTTCGCTCTCAAGATCAAGCTCATGTGTTCCTCACTGCACAAGACTTGCTGCGTTGTCGAACAGGGACAGTTACCATCTGCCCCGGGAAATTGTTGCACACTGTTCTCAAATCTTGTGAGTATTCTCTATTTCGCTCTCAAGATCAAGTTCATGCGTTCCTCATTGCACAAGAATTGCTGCGTTGTCAAACAGGGACAGTTACCATCTACCCCAGGAAATTGTTGCACACTGTTCTCACTTCTTGTGAGTATTCTCTATTTCGCTCTCAAGATCAAGCTCATGCGTTCCACACTGCACAAGGCTTGCTGCGTTGTCGAACAGGGACAGTTACCCTCTATGCCGGGAAATTGTTGCACACTGTTCTCAAATCTTGTGAGTATTCTCTATTTCGCTCTCAAGATCAAGCTCATGCGTTCCTCACTGCACAAGGCTTGCTGCGTTGTCGAACAGGGACAGCTACCATCTGCCCCGGGAAATTGTTGCACACTGTTCTCACTTCTAGTGAGTATTCTCTATTTCGCTCTCAAGATCAAGCTCATGCGTTCCTCACTGCACAAGACTTGCTGCGTTGTCAAACAGGGACAGTTACCACCTACCCCATTAAATTGTTGCACACTGTTCTCAAATCTTGTGAGTATTCTCTATTTCGCTCTCAAGATCAAGCTCATGCGTTCCTCACTGCACAAGACTTGCTGCGTTGTCGAACAGGGACAGTTACCGTCTATGCCGGGAAATTGTTGCACACTGTTCTCAAATCTTGTGATTATTCTCTATTTCGCTCTCAAGATCAAGCTCATGAGTTCCACACTGCTCAAGAATTGCTGCGTTGTCGAACAGGGACAGTTACCGTCTATGCCGGGAAATTGTTGCACACAGTTCTCAAATCTTGTGAGTATTCTCTATTTAGCTCTCAAGATCAAGCTCATGCGTTCCTCACTGCACAAGACTTGCTGCGTTGTCGAACAACGACAGTTACCATCTATGCCGGGAAATTGTTGCACACTGTTCTCTAATCTTGTGAGTATTCTCTATTTCGCTCTCAAGATCAAGCTCATGCGTTCCTCACTGCACAAGACTTGCTGCGTTGTCGAACAGGGACAGTTACCGTCTATGCCGGGAAATTGTTGCACACTGTTCTCAAATCTTGTGAGTATTCTCTATTTCGCTCTCAAGATCAAGCTCATGCGTTCCTCACTGCACAAGACTTGCTGCGTTGTCAAACAGGGACAGTTACCATCTACCCCAGGAAATTGTTGCACACTGTTTCTCAAATCTTGTGAGTATTTTCTATTTCGCTCTCAAGATCAAGCTCATGCGTTCCTCACTGCACAAGACTTGCTGCGTTGTCGAACAGGGACAGTTACCGCCTATGCCGGGAAATTGTTGGACACTGTTCTCAAATATTGTGAGTATTCTCTATTTCGCTCTCAAGATCAAGCTCATGCGTTCCTCAATGCACAAGACTTGCTGCGTTGTCGAACAGGGACAGTTACCATCTGCCCCGGGAAATTGTTGCACACTGTTCTCAAATCTTGTGAGTATTCTCTATTTCGCTCTCAAGATCAAGCTCATGCGTTCCTCACTGCACAAGACTTGCTGCGTTGTCGAACAGGGACAGTTACCGCCTATGCCGGGAAATTGTTGCACACTGTTCTCACTTCTTGTGAGTATTCTCTATTTCGCTCTCAAGATCAAGCTCATGCGTTCCTCACTGCACAAGACTTGCTGCGATGTCGAACAGGGACAGTTACCGTCTATGCCGGGAAATTGTTGCACACTGTTCTCAAATCTTGTGAGTATTCTCTATTTCGCTCTCAAGATCAAGCTCATGCGTTCCTCACTGCACAAGACTTGCTGCATTGTCGAACAGGGACAGTTACCGTCTATGCCGGGAAATGTTGCACACTGTTCTCAAATCTTGTGAGTATTCTCTATTTCGCTCTCAAGATGAAGCTCATGCGTTCCTCACTGCACAAGACTTGCTGCGTTGTCGAACAGGGACAGTTACCGTCTATGCCGGGAAATTGTTGCACACTGTTCTCAAATCTTGTGAGTATTCTCTATTTCGCTCTCAAGATCAAGCTCATGCGTTCCTCACTGCACAAGACTTGCTGCGTTGTCGAACAGGGACAGTTACCGTCTATGCCGGGAAATTGTTGCACACTGTTCTCAAATCTTGTGAGTATTCTCCATTTCGCTCTCAAGATCTAGCTCATGCGTTCCTCACTGCACAAGACTTGCTGCGATGTCGAACAGGGACAGTTACCGCCTATGCCGGGAAATTGTTGCACACTGTTCTCACTTCTTGTGAGTATTCTCCATTTCGCTCTCAAGATCTAGCTCATGCGTTCCTCACTGCACAAGACTTGCTGCGATGTCGAACAGGGACAGTTACCGCCTATGCCGGGAAATTGTTGCACACTGTTCTCACTTCTTGTGAGTATTCTCTATTTCGCTCTCAAGATCAAGCTCATGCGTTCCTCACTGCACAAGACTTGCTGCGTTGTCGAACAGGGACAGTTACCGTATATGCCGGGAAATTGTTGCACACTGTTCTCAAATCTTGTGAGTATTTTCTATTTCGCTCTCAAGATCAAGCTCATGCATTCCTCACTGCACAAGACTTGCTGCGTTGTCGAACAGGGACAGTTACCGTCTATGCCGGGAAATTGTTGCACACTGTTCTCAAATCTTGTGAGTATTCTCTATTTCGCTCTCAAGATCAAGCTCATGCGTTCCTCACTGCACAAGACTTGCTGCGATGTCGAACAGGGACAGTTACCGCCTATGCCGGGAAATTGTTGCACACTGTTCTCACTTCTTGTGAGTATTCTCTATTTCGCTGTCAAGATCAAGCTCATGCGTTCCTCACTGCACAAGACTTGCTGCGTTGTCAAACAGGGACAGTTACCATCTGCCCCGGGAAATTGTTGCACACTGTTCTCAAATCTTGTGAGTATTCTCTATTTCGCTCTCAAGATCAAGCTCATGCGTTCCTCACTGCACAAGACTTGCTGTGTTGTCAAACAGGGACAGTTACCATCTACCCCAGGAAATTGTTGCACACTGTTCTCAAATCTTGTGAGCATTCTCTATTTCGCTCTCAAGATCAAGCTCATGCGTTCCTCACTGCACAAGACTTGCTGCGTTGTCGAACAGGGACAGTTACCGCCTATGCCGGGAAATTGTTGCGCACTGTTCTCAAATCTTGTGAGTATTCTCTATTTCGCTCTCAAGATCAAGCTAATGCGTTCCTCACTGCACAAGAATTGCTGCGTTGTCAAACAGGGACAGTTACCATCTGCCCCGGGAAATTGTTGCACACTGTTCTCAAATCTTGTGAGTATTCTCTATTTCGCTCTCAAGATCAAGCTCATGCGTTCCTCACTGCACAAGAATTGCTGCGTTGTCAAACAGGGACAGTTACCATCTACCCCAGGAAATTGTTGCACACTGTTCTCACTTCTTGTGAGTATTCTCTATTTCGCTCTCAAGATCAAGCTCATGCGTTCCACACTGCACAAGGCTTGCTGCGTTGTCGAACAGGGACAGTTACCGTCTCTGCCGGGAAATTGTTGCACACTGTTCTCACTTCTTGTGAGTATTCTCTATTTCGCTCTCAAGATCAAGCTCATGCGTTCCTCACTGCACAAGACTTGCTGCGTTGTCAAACAGGGACAGTTACCATCTACCCCAGGAAATTGTTGCACACTGTTCTCAAATCTTGTGAGTATTTTCTATTTCGCTCTCAAGATCAAGCTCATGCGTTCCTCACTGCACAAGACTTGCTGCGTTGTCGAACAGGGACAGTTACCGCCTATGCCGGGAAATTGTTGCACACTGTTCTCAAATCTTGTGAGTATTCTCTATTTCGCTCTCAAGATCAAGCTCATGCGTTCCTCACTGCACAAGGCTTGCTGCGTTGTCGAACAGGGACAGTTACCATCTGCCCCGGGAAATTGTTGCACACTGTTCTCTAATCTTGTGAGTATTCTCTATTTCGCTCTCAAGATCAAGCTCATGCGTTCCTCACTGCACAAGACTTGCTGCGTTGTCGAACAGGGACAGTTACCATCTGCCCCGGGAAATTGTTGCACATTGTTCTCTAATCTTGTGAGTATTCTCTATTTCGCTCTCAAGATCAAGCTCATGCGTTCCACACTGCACAAGACTTGCTGCGTTGTCAAACAGGGACAGTTACCATCAGCCCCGGGAAATTGTTGCACACTGTTCTCAAATCTTGTGAGTATTCTCTATTTCGCTCTCAAGATCAAGCTCATGCGTTCCTCACTGCACAAGACTTGCTGCGTTGTCGAACAGGGACAGTTACCATCTGCCCCGGGAAATTGTTGCACACTGTTCTCAAATCTTGTGAGTATTCTCTATTTCGCTCTCAAGATCAAGCTCATGCGTTCCTCACTGCACAAGACTTGCTGCGTTGTCGAACAGGGACAGTTACCAACTACCCCAGGAAATTGTTGCACACTGTTCTCACTTCTTGTGAGTATTCTCTATTTCGCTCTCAAGATCAAGCTCATGCGTTCCACACTGCACAAGGCTTGCTGCGTTGTCGAACAGGGACAGTTACCGTCTATGCCGGGAAATTGTTGCACACTGTTCTCAAATCTTGTGAGTATTCTCTATTTCGCTCTCAAGATCAAGCTCATGCGTTCCTCACTGCACAAGACTTGCTGCGTTGTCGAACAGGGACAGTTACCATCTGCCCCGGGAAATTGTTGCACACTGTTCTCACTTCTTGTGAGTATTCTCTATTTCGCTCTCAAGATCAAGCTCATGCATTCCTCACTGCACAAGACTTGCTGCGTTGTCAAACAGGGACAGTTACCATCTACCCCAGGAAATTGTTGCACACTTTTCTCAAATCTTGTGAGTATTTTCTATTTCGCTCTCAAGATCAAGCTCATGTGTTCCTCACTGCACAAGACTTGCTGCGTTGTAGAACAGGGACAGTTACCATCTGCCCCGGGAAATTGTTGCACACTGTTCTCAAATCTTGTGAGTATTCTCTATTTCGCTCTCAAGATCAAGCTCATGCGTTCCTCACTGCACAAGACATGCTGCGTTGTCGAACAGGGACAGTTACCATCTGCCCCGGGAAATTGTTGCACACTGTTCTCAAATCTTGTGAGTATTCTCTATTTCGCTCTCAAGATCAAGCTCATGCGTTCCTCACTGCACAAGACTTGCTGCGTTGTCGAACAGGGACAGTTACGGTCTATGCCGGGAAATTGTTGCACACTGTTCTCAAATCTTGTGAGTATTCTCTATTTCGCTCTCAAGATCAAGCTCATGCGTTGCTCACTGCACAAGACTTGCTGCGATGTCGAACAGGGACAGTTACCGCCTATGCCGGGAAATTGTTGCACACTGTTCTCAAATCTTGTGAGTATTCTCTATTTCGCTCTCAAGATCAAGCACATGCGTTCCTCACTGCACAAGACTTGCTGCGTTGTCAAACAGGGACAGTTACTGCCTATGCCGGGAAATTGTTGCACACTGTTCTCAAATCTTGTGAGTATTCTCTATTTCGCTCTCAAGATCAAGCTCATGCGTTCCTCACTGCACAAGACTTGCTGCGTTGTCGAACAGGGACAGTTACCGCCAATGCCGGGAAATTGTTGCACACTGTTCTCACTTCTTGTGAGTATTCTCTATTTCGCTCTCAAGATCAAGCTCATGCGTTCCTCACTGCACAAGACTTGCTGCGATGTCGAACAGGGACAGTTACCGTCTATGCCGGGAAATTGTTGCACACTGTTCTCAAATCTTGTGAGTATTCTCTATTTCGCTCTCAAGATCAAGCTCATGCGTTCCTCACTGCACAAGACTTCCTGCGATGTCGAACAGGGACAGTTTTCGCCTATGCCGGGAAATTGTTGCACACTGTTCTCAAATCTTGTGAGTATTCTCTATTTCGCTCTCAAGATCAAGCTCATGCGTTCCTCACTGCACAAGACTTGCTGCGTTGTCGAACAGGGACAGTTACCGTCTATGCCGGGAAATTGTTGCACACTGTTCTCAAATCTTGTGAGTATTCTCTATTTCGCTCTCAAGATCAAGCTCATGCGTTCCTCACTGCACAAGACTTGCTGCGATGTCGAACAGGGACAGTTTTCGCCTATGCCGGGAAATTGTTGCACACTGTTCTCAAATCTTGTGAGTATTCTCTATTTCGCTCTCAAGATCAAGCTCATGCGTTCCTCACTGCACAAGACTTGCTGCGTTGTCGAACAGGGACAGTTACGGTCTATGCCGGGAAATTGTTGCACACTGTTCTCAAATCTTGTGAGTATTCTCTATTTCGCTCTCAAGATCAAGCTCATGCGTTCCTCACTGCACAAGACTTGCTGCGTTGTCGAACAGGGACAGTTACCGTCTATGCCGGGAAATTGTTGCACACTGTTCTCAAATCTTGTGAGTATTCTCTATTTCGCTCTCAAGATCAAGCTCATGCGTTCCTCACTGCACAAGACTTGCTGCGATGTCGAACAGGGACAGTTACCGCCTATGCCAGGAAATTGTTGCACACTGTTCTCAAATCTTGTGCGTATTCTCTATTTCGCTCTCAAGATCAAGCTCATGTGTTCCTCACTGCACAAGACTTGCTGCGTTGTCGAACAGGGACAGTTACTGCCTATGCCGGGAAATTGTTGCACACTGTTCTCAAATCTTGTGAGTATTCTCTATTTCGCTCTCAAGATCAAGCTCATGCGTTCCTCACTGCACAAGACTTGCTGCGTTGTCGAACAGGGACAGTTACCGCCTATGCCGGGAAATTGTTGCACACTGTTCTCACTTCTTGTGAGTATTCTCTATTTCGCTCTCAAGATCAAGCTCATGCGTTCCTCACTGCACAAGACTTGCTGCGATGTCGAACAGGGACAGTTACCGTCTATGCCGGGAAATTGTTGCACACTGTTCTCAAATCTTGTGAGTATTCTCTATTTCGCTCTCAAGATCAAGCTCATGCGTTCCTCACTGCACAAGACTTGCTGCGTTGTCCAACAGGGACAGTTACCGTCTATGCCGGGAAATTGTTGCACACTGTTCTCAAATCTTGTGAGTATTCTCTATTTCGCTCTCAAGATCAAGCTCATGCGTTCCTCACTGCACAAGACTTGCTGCGTTGTCGAACAGGGACAGTTACCGTCTATGCCGGGAAATTGTTGCACACTGTTCTCAAATCTTGTGAGTATTCTCTATTTCGCTCTCAAGATCAAGCTCATGCGTTCCTCACTGCACAAGACTTGCTGCGTTGTCGAACAGGGACAGTTACCGTCTATGCCGGGAAATTGTTGCACACTGTTCTCAAATCTTGTGAGTATTCTCCATTTCGCTCTCAAGATCAAGCTCATGCGTTCCTCACTGCACAAGACTTGCTGCGATGTCGAACAGGGACAGTTACCGCCTATGCCGGGAAATTGTTGCACACTGTCCTCACTTCTTGTGAGTATTCTCTATTTCGCTCTCAAGATCAAGCTCATGCGTTCCTCACTGCACAAGACTTGCTGCGATGTCGAACAGGGACAGTTACCTCCTATGCCGGGAAATAGTTGCACACTGTTCTCAAATCTTGTGAGTATTCTCCATTTCGCTCTCAAGATCAAGCTCATGCGTTCCTCATTGCACAAGACTTGCTGCGTTGTCGAACAGGGACAGTTACCGTCTATGCTGGGAAATTGTTGCACACTGTTCTCAAATCTTGAGAGTATTCTCTATTTCGCTCTCAAGATCAAGCTCATGCATTCCTCACTGCACAAGACTTGCTGCGATGTCGAACAGGGACAGTTACCGCCTATGCCGGGAAATTGTTGCACACTGTTCTCAAATCTTGTGAGTATTCTCTATTTCGCTCTCAAGATCAAGCTCATGCGTTCCTCACTGCACAAGACTTGCTGCGTTGTCGAACAGGGACAGTTACCGCCTATGCCGGGAAATTGTTGCACACTGTTCTCAAATCTTGTGAGTATTCTCTATTTCGCTCTCAAGATCAAGCTCATGCGTTCCTCACTGCACAAGACTTGCTGCGTTGTCCAACAGGGACAGTTACCGTCTATGCCGGGAAACTGTTGCACACTGTTCTCAAATCTTGTGAGTATTCTCTATTTCGCTCTCAAGATCAAGCTCATGCGTTCCTCACTGAACAAGACTTGCTGCGTTGTCGAACAGGTACAGTTACCGTCTATGCCGGGAAATTGTTGCACACTGTTCTCAAATCTTGTGAGTATTCTCTATTTCGCTTTCAAGATCAAGCTCATGCGTTCCTCACTGCACAAGACTTGCTGCGTTGTCGAACAGGGACAGTTACCGTCTATGCCGGGAAATTGTTGCACACTGTTCTCAAATCTTGAGAGTATTCTCCATTTCGCTCTCAAGATCAAGCTCATGCGTTCCTCACTGCACAAGACTTACTGCGATGTCGAACAGGGACAGTTACCGCCTATGCCGGGAAATTGTTGCACACTGTTCTCACTTCTTGTGAGTATTCTCTATTTCGCTCTCAAGATCAAGCTCATGCGTTCCTCACTGCACAAGACTTGCTGCGATGTCGAACAGGGACAGTTACCGCCTATGCCGGGAAATTGTTGCACACTGTTCTCAAATCTTGTGAGTATTCTCCATTTCGCTCTCAAGATCAAGCTCATGCGTTCCTCACTGCACAAGACTTGCTGCGTTGTCGAACAGGGACAGTTACCGTCTATGCTGGGAAATTGTTGCACACTGTTCTCAAATCTTGAGAGTATTCTCTATTTCGCTCTCAAGATCAAGCTCATGCGTTCCTCACTGCACAAGACTTGCTGCGATGTCGAACAGGGACAGTGACCGCCTATGCCGGGAAATTGTTGCACACTGTTCTCAAATCTTGTGAGTATTCTCTATTTCGCTCTCAAGATCAAGCTCATGCGTTCCTCACTGCACAAGACTTGCTGCGTTGTCGAACAGGGACAGTTACCGCCTATGCCGGGAAATTGTTGCACACTGTTCTCAAATCTTGTGAGTATTCTGTATTTCGCTCTCAAGATCAAGCTAATGCGTTCCTCACTGCACAAGAATTGCTGCGTTGTCAAACAGGGACAGTTACCATCTGCCCCGGGAAATTGTTGCACACTGTTCTCAAATGTTGTGAGTATTCTCTATTTCGCTCTCAAGATCAAGCTCATGCGTTCCTCACTGCACAAGACTTGCTGCGTTGTCAAACAGGGACAGTTACCATCTACCCCAGGAAATTGTTGCACACTGTTCTCACTTCTTGTGAGTATTCTCTATTTCGCTCTCAAGATCAAGCTCATGCGTTCCACACTGCACAAGGCTTGCTGCGTTGTCGAACAGGGACAGTTACCGTCTATGCCGGGAAATTGTTGCACACTGTTCTCAAATCTTGTGAGTATTCTCTATTTCGCTCTCAAGATCAAGCTCATGCGTTCCTCACTGCACAAGACTTGCTGCGTTGTCGAACAGGGACAGTTACCATCTGCCCCGGGAAATTGTTGCACACTGTTCTCTAATCTTGTGAGTATTTTCTATTTCGCTCTCAAGATCAAGCTCATGCGTTCCTCACTGCACAAGACTTGCTGCGTTGTCGAACAGGGACAGTTACCATCTGCCCCGGGAAATTGTTGCACACTGTTCTCACTTCTTGTGAGTATTCTCTATTTCGCTCTCAAGATCAAGCTCATGCGTTCCTCACTGCACAAGACTTGCTGCGTTGTCAAACAGGGACAGTTACCATCTGCCCCGGGAAATTGTTGCACACTGTTCTCAAATCTTGTGAGTATTCTCTATTTCGCTCTCAAGATCAAGCTCATGCGTTCCTCACTGCACAAGACTTGCTGCGTTGTCAAACAGGGACAGTTACCATCTACCCCAGGAAATTGTTGCACACTGTTCTCAAATCTTGTGAGTATTTTCTATTTCGCTCTCAAGATCAAGCTCATGCGTTCCTCACTGCACAAGACTTGCTGCGTTGTCGAACAGGGACAGTTACCGCCTATGCCGGGAAATTGTTGCACACTGTTCTCAAATCTTGTGAGTATTCTCTATTTCGCTCTCAAGATCAAGCTCATGCGTTCCTCACTGCACAAGACTTGCTGCGTTGTCGAACAGGGACAGTTACCATCTGCCCCGGGAAATTGTTGCACACTGTTCTCTAATCTTGTGAGTATTCTCTATTTCGCTCTCAAGATCAAGCTCATGCGTTCCACACTGCACAAGACTTGCTGCGTTGTCAAACAGGGACAGTTACCATCTGCCCCGGGAAATTGTTGCACACTGTTCTCAAATCTTGTGAGTATTCTCTATTTCGCTCTCAAGATCAAGCTCATGCGTTCCTCACTGCACAAGACTTGCTGCGTTGTCGAACAGGGACAGTTACCATCTGCCCCGGGAAATTGTTGCACACTGTTCTCAAATCTTGTGAATATTCTCTATTTCGCTCTCAAGATCAAGCTCATGCGTTCCTCACTGCACAAGACTTGCTGCGTTGTCGAACAGGGACAGTTACCAACTACCCCAGGAAATTCTTGCACACTGTTCTCACTTCTTGTGAGTATTCTCTATTTCGCACTCAAGATCAAGCTCATGCGTTCCACACTGCACAAGGCTTGCTGCGTTGTCGAACAGGGACAGTTACCGTCTATGCCAGGAAATTGTTGCACACTGTTCTCAAATCTTGTGAGTATTCTCTATTTCGCTCTCAAGATCAAGCTCATGCGTTCCTCACTGCACAAGACTTGCTGCGTTGTCGAACAGGGACAGTTACCATCTGTCCCGGGAAAATGTTGCACACTGTTCTCACTTCTTGTGAGTATTCTCTATTTCGCTCTCAAGATCAAGCTCATGCGTTCCTCACTGCACAAGACTTGCTGCGTTGTCAAACAGGGACAGTTACCATCTACCCCAGGAAATTGTTGCACACGGTTCTCAAATCTTGTGAGTATTTTCTATTTCTTTCTCAAGATCAAGCTCATGTGTTCCTCACTGCACAAGACTTGCTGCGTTGTCGAACAGGGACAGTTACCATCTGCCCCGGGAAATTGTTGCACACTGTTCTCAAATCTTGTGAGTATTCTCTATTTCGCTCTCAAGTTCAAGCTAATGCGTTCCTCACTGCACAAGACATGCTGCGTTGTCGAACAGGGACAGTTACCATCTGCCCCGGGAAATTGTTGCACACTGTTCTCTAATCTTGTGAGTATTCTCTATTTCGCTCTCAAGATCAAGCTCATGCGTTCCTCACTGCACAAGACTTGCTGCGATGTCGAACAGGGACAGTTACCGCCTATGCCGGGAAATTGTTGCACACTGTTCTCAAATCTTGTGAGTATTCTCTATTTCGCTCTCAAGATCAAGCTCATGCGTTCCACACTGCACAAGACTTGCTGCGTTGTCGAACAGGGACAGTTACCGTCTATGCCGGGAAATTGTTGCACACTGTTCTCAAATCTTGTGAGTATTCTCTATTTCGCTCTCAAGATCAAGCTCATGCGTTGCTCACTGCACAAGACTTGCTGCGATGTCGAACAGGGACAGTTACCGCCTATGCCGGGAGATTGTTGCACACTGTTCTCAAATCTTGTGAGTATTCTCTATTTCGCTCTCAAGATCAAGCTCATGCGTTCCTCACTGCACAAGACTTGCTGCGTTGTCAAACAGGGATAGTTACTGCCTATGCCGGGAAATTGTTGCACACTGTTCTCAAATCTTGTGAGTATTCTCTATTTCGCTCTCAAGATCAAGCTCATGCGTTCCTCACTGCACAAGACTTGCTGCGTTGTCGAACAGGGACAGTTACCGTCTATGCCGGGAAATTGTTGCACACTGTTCCCACTTCTTGTGAGTATTCTCTATTTCGCTCTCAAGATCAAGCTCATGCGTTCCTCACTGCACAAGACTTGCTGCGATGTCGAACAGGGACAGTTACCGTCTATGCCGGGAAATTGTTGCACACTGTTCTCAAATCTTGTGAGTATTCTCTATTTCGCTCTCAAGATCAAGCTCATGCGTTCCTCACTGCACAAGGCTTGCTGCGTTGACGAACAGGGACAGTTACCGTCTATGCCGGGAAATTGTTGCACACTGTTCTCAAATCTTGTGAGTATTCTCTATTTCGCTCTCAAGATCAAGCTCATGCGTTCCTCACTGCACAAGACTTGCTGCGTTGTCGAACAGGGACAGTTACCGTCTATGCCGGGAAATTGTTGCACACTGTTCTCAAATCTTGTGAGTATTCTCCATTTCACTCTCAAGATCAAGCTCATGCGTTCCTCACTGCACAAGACTTGCTGCGTTGTCGAACAGGGACAGTTACCGCCTATGCCGGGAAATTGTTGCACACTGTTCTCACTTCTTGTGAGTATTCTCTATTTCGCTCTCAAGATCAAGCTCATGCGTTCCTCACTGCACAAGACTTGCTGCGATGTCGAACAGGGACAGTTACCGCCTATGCCGGGAAATTGTTGCACACTGTTCTCAAATCTTGTGAGTATTCTCTATTTCGCTCTCAAGATCAAGCTCATGCGTTCCTCACTGCACAAGACTTGCTGCGTTGTCGAACAGGGACAGTTACCGTCTATGCCGGGAAATTGTTGCACACTGTTCTCAAATCTTGTGAGTATTCTCTATTTCGCTCTCAAGATCAAGCTCATGCGTTCCTCACTGCACAAGTCTTGCTGCGATGTCGAACAGGGACAGTTACCGTCTATGCCGGATAATTGTTGCACACTGTTCTCAAATCTTGTGAGTATTCTCTATTTCGCTCTCAAGATCAAGCTCATGCGTTCCTCACTGCACAAGACTTGCTGCGTTGTCGAACAGGGACAGTTACCGTCTATGCCGGGAAATTGTTGCACACTGTTCTCAAATCTTGTGAGTATTCTCTATTTCGCTCTCAAGATCAAGCTCATGCGTTCCTCACTGCACAAGGCTTGCTGCGTTGTCAAACAGGGACAGTTACCGCCTATGCCGGGAAATTGTTGCACACTGTTCTCAAATCTTGTGAGTATTCTCTATTTCGCTCTCAAGATCAAGCTCATGCGTTCCTCAATGCACAAGACTTGCTGCGTTGTCGAACAGGGACAGTTACCGCCTATGCCGGGAAATTGTTGCACACTGTTCTCAAATCTTGTGAGTATTCTCTGTTTCGCTCTCAAGATCAAGCTCATGCGTTCCTCACTGCACAAGTCTTGCTGCGTTGTCGAACAGGGACAGTTACCGTCTATGCCGGGAAATTGTTGCACACTGTTCTCAAATCTTGTGAGTATTCTCTATTTCGCTCTCAAGATCAAGCTCATGCGTTCCTCATTGCACAAGACTTGCTGCGTTGTCAAACAGGGACAGTTACCATCTGCCCCGGTAAATTGTTGCACACTGTTCCTAAATCTTGTGAGTATTCTCTATTTCGCTCTCAAGATCAAGCTCATGCGTTCCTCACTGCACAAGACTTGCTGCGTTGTCGAACAGGGACAGTTACCGTCTATGCCGGGAAATTGTTGCACACTGTTCTCAAATCTTGTGAGTATTCTCTATTTCGCTCTCAAGATCAAGCTCATGCGTTCCTCACTGCACAAGACTTGCTGCGTTGTCAAACAGGGACAGTTACCATCTATGTCGGGAAATTGTTGCACACTGTTCTCAAATCTTGTGAGTATTCTCTATTTCGCTCTCAAGATCAAGCTCATGCGTTCCTCACTGCACAAGACTTGCTGCGTTGTCAAACAGGGACAGTTACCGTCTATGCCGGGAAATTGTTGCACACTGTTCTCAAATCTTGTGAGTATTCTCTATTTCGCTCTCAAGATCAAGCTCATGCGTTCCTCACTGCACAAGACTTGCTTCGTTGTCGAACAGGGACAGTTACCGTCTATGCCGGGAAATTGTTGCACACTGTTCTCAAATCTTGTGAGTATTCTCTATTTCGCTCTCAAGATCAAGCTCATGCGTTCCTCACTGCACAAGACTTGCTGCGTTGTCAAACAGGGACAGTTACCATCTGCCCCGGGAAATTGTTGCACACTGTTCTCAAATCTTGTGAGTATTCTCTATTTCGCTCTCAAGATCAAGCTCATGCGTTCCTCACTGCACAAGACTTGCTGCGTTGTCAAACAGGGACAGTTACCATCTGCCCCGGGAAATTGTTGCACATTGTTCTCAAATCTTGTGAGTATTCTCTATTTTGCTCTCAAGATCAAGCTCATGCGTTCCTCACTGCACAAGACTTGCTGCGTTGTCGAACAGGGACAGTTACCGTCTATGCCGGGAAATTGTTGCACACTGTTCTCAAATCTTGTGAGTATTCTCTATTTCGCTCTCAAGATCAAGCTCATGCGTTCCTCACTGCACAAGACTTGCTGCGTTGTCGAACAGGGACAGTTACCATCCATGTCAGGAAATTGTTGCACACTGTTCTCAAATCTTGTGAGTATTCTCTATTTCGCTCTCAAGATCAAGCTCATGCGTTCCTCACTGCACAAGACTTGCTGCGTTGTCAAACAGGGACAGTTACCATCTACCCCAGGAAATTGTTGCACACTGTTCTCAAATCTTGTGAGTATTCTCTATTTCGCTCTCAAGATCAAGCTCATGCGTTCCTCACTGCACAAGACTTGCTGCGTTGTCGAACAGGGACAGTTACCATCTACCCCAGGAAATTGTTGCACACTGTTCTCAAATCTTGTGAGTATTCTCTATTTCGCTCTCAAGATCAAGCTCATGCGTTCCTCACTGCACAAGACTTGCTGCGTTGTCGAACAGGGGCAGTTACCGCCTATGCCGGGAAATTGTTGCACACTGTTCTCAAATCTTGTGAGTATTCTCTATTTCGCTCTCAAGATCAAGCTCATGCGTTCCACACTGCACAAGACTTGCTGCGTTGTCAAACAGGGACAGTTACCATCGGCCCCGGGAAATTGTTGCACACTGTTCTCAAATCTTGTGAGTATTCTCTATTTCGCTCTCAAGATCAAGCTCATGCGTTCCTCACTGCACAAGACTTGCTGCGTTGTCGAACAGGGACAGTTACCGTCTATGCCGGGAAATTGTTGCACACTGTTCTCAAATCTTGTGAGTATTCTCTATTTCGCTCTCAAGATCAAGCTCATGCGTTCCTCACTGCACAAGACTTGCTGCGGTGTCAAACAGGGACAGTTACCATCTGCCCCGGGAAATTGTTGCACACTGTTCCTAAATCTTGTGAGTATTCTCTATTTCGCTCTCAAGATCAAGCTCATGCGTTCCTCACTGCACAAGACTTGCTGCGTTGTCGAACAGGGAGAGTTTCCGTCTATGCCGGGAAATTGTTGCACACTGTTCTCAAATCTTGTGAGTATTCTCTATTTCGCTCTCAAGATAAAGCTCATGCGTTCCTCACTGCACAAGGCTTGCTGCGTTGTCGAACAGGGACAGTTACCGTCTATGTCGGGAAATTGTTGCACACTGTTCTCAAATCTTGTGAGTATTCTCTATTTCGCTCTCAAGATCAAGCTCATGCGTTCCTCACTGCACAAGACTTGCTGCGTTGTCAAACAGGGACAGTTACCATCTACCCCAGGAAATTGTTGCACACTGTTCTCAAATCTTGTGAGTATTCTCTATTTCGCTCTCAAGATCAAGCTCATGCGTTCCTCACTGCACAAGACTTGCTGCGTTGTCGAACAGGGACAGTTACCATCTACCCCAGGAAATTGTTGCACACTGTTCTCAAATCTTGTGAGTATTCTCTATTTCGCTCTCAAGATCAAGCTCATGCGTTCCTCACTGCACAAGGCTTGCTGCGTTGTCGAACAGGGACAGTTACCGTCTATGCCGGGAAATTGTTGCACACTGTTCTCAAATCTTGTGAGTATTCTCTATTTCGCTCTCAAGGTCAAGCTCATGCGTTCCTCACTGCACAAGACTTGCTGCGTTGTCAAACAGGGACAGTTACCATCTGCCCCGGGAAATTGTTGCACACTGTTCTCAAATCTTGTGAGTATTCTCTATTTCGCTCTCAAGATCAAGCTCATGCGTTCCTCACTGCACAAGACTTGCTGCGTTGTCGAACAGGGACAGTTACCGTCTATGCCGTGAAATTGTTGCACACTGTTCTCAAATCTTGTGAGTATTCTCTATTTCGCTCTCAAGATCAAGCTCATGCGTTCCTCACTGCACAAGGCTTGCTGCGATGTCGAACAGGGACAGTTACCGTCTATGCCGGGAAATTGTTGCACACTGTTCTCAAATCTTGTGAGTATTCTCTATTTCGCTCTCAAGATCAAGCTCATGCGTTCCTCACTGCACAAGACTTGCTGCGTTGTCGAACAGGGACAGTTACCGTCTATGCCGGGAAATTGTTGCACACTGTTCTCAAATCTTGTGAGTATTCTCTATTTCGCTCTCAAGATCAAGTTAATGCGTTCCTCACTGCACAAGGCTTGCTGCGTTGTCGAACAGGGACAGTTACCGTCTATGCCGGGAAATTGTTGCACACTGTTCTCAAATCTTGTGAGTATTCTCTATTTCGCTCTCAAGATCAAGCTCATGCGTTCCTCACTGCACAAGACTTGCTGCGTTGTCGAACAGGGACAGTTACTGTCTATGCCTGGAAATTGTTGCACACTGTTCTCAAATCTTGTGAGTATTCTCTATTTCGCTCTCAAGATCAAGCTCATGCGTTCCTCACTGCACAAGACTTGCTGCGATGTCGAACAGGGACAGTTACCGTCTATGCCGGGAAATTGTTGCACACTGTTCTCAAATCTTGTGAGTATTCTCTATTTCGCTCTCAAGATCAAGCTCATGCGTTCCTCACTGCACAAGACTTGCTGCGTTGTCAAACAGGTACAGTTACCATCTGCCCCGGGAAATTGTTGCACACTGTTCTCAAATCTTGTGAGTATTCTCTATTTCGCTCTCAAGATCAAGCTCATGCGTTCCTCACTGCACAAGACTTGCTGCGTTGTCGAACAGGGACAGTTACCGTCTATGCCGGGAAATTGTTGCACACTGTTCTCAAATCTTGTGAGTATTCTCTATTTCGCTCTCAAGATCAAGCTCATGCGTTCCTCATTGCACAAGACTTGCTGCGTTGTCGAACAGGGACAGTTACCGTCTATGCCGGGAAATTGTTGCACACTGTTCTCAAATCTTGTGAGTATTCTCTATTTCGCTCTCAAGATCAAGCTCATGCGTTCCTCACTGCACAAGACTTGCTGCGTTGTCAGTCAGGGACAGTTACCATCTACCCCAGGAAATTGTTGCACACTGTTCTCAAATCTTGTGAGTATTCTCTATTTCGCTCTCAAGATCAAGCTCATGCGTTCCTCACTGCACAAGACTTGCTGCGTTGTCGAACAGGGACAGTTACCGTCTATGCCAGGAAATTGTTGCAGACTGTTCTCAAATCTTGTGAGTATTCTCTATTTCGCTCTCAAGATCAAGCTCATGCGTTCCTCACTGCACAAGACTTGCTGCGTTGTCAAACAGGGACAGTTACCATCTGCCCCGGGAAGTTGTTGCACACTGTTCTCAAATCTTGTGAGTATTCTCTATTTCGCTCTCAAGATCAAGCTCATGCGTTCCTCACTGCACAAGACTTGCTGCGTTGTCGAACAGGGACAGTTACCGTCTATGCCGGGAAATTGTCGCACACTGTTCTCAAATCTTGTGAGTATTCTCTATTTCGCTCTCAAGGTCAAGCTCATGCGTTCCTCACTGCACAAGACTTGCTGCGTTGTCGAACAGGGACAGTTACCGTCTATGCCGGGAAATTGTTGCACACTGTTCTCACTTCTTGTGAGTATTCTCTATTTCGCTCTCAAGATCAAGCTCATGCGTTCCTCACTGCACAAGACTTGCTGCGTTGTCGAACAGGGACAGTTACCGTCTATGCCGGGAAATTGTTGCACACTGTTCTCAAATCTTGTGAGTATTCTCTATTTCGCTCTCAAGATCAAGCTCATGCGTTCCTCACTGCACAAGACTTGCTGCGATGTTGAACAGGGACAGTTACCGCCTATGCCGGGAAATTGTTGCACACTGTTCTCAAATCTTGTGAGTATTCTCTATTTCGCTCTCAAGATCAAGCTCATGCGTTCCTCACTGCACAAGACTTGCTGCGTTGTCGAACAGGGACAGTTACCGTCTATGCCGGGAAATTGTTGCACTTTGTTCTCAAATCTTGTGAGTATTCTCTATTTCGCTCTCAAGATCAAGCTCATGCGTTCCTCACTGCACAAGACTTGCTGCGTTGTCAAACAGGGACAGTTACCATCTGCCCCGGGAAGTTGTTGCACACTGTTCTCAAATCTTGTGAGTATTCTCTATTTCGCTCTCAAGATCAAGCTCATGCGTTCCTCACTGCACAAGACTTGCTGCGTTGTCGAACAGGGACAGTTACCGTCTATGCCGGGAAATTGTTGCACACTGTTCTCAAATCTTGTGAGTATTCTCTATTTCGCTCTCAAGATCAAGCTCATGCGTTCCTCACTGCACAAGACTTGCTGCGTTGTCGAACAGGGACAGTTACCGTCTATGCCGGGAAATTGTTGCACACTGTTCTCACTTCTTGTGAGTATTCTCTATTTCGCTCTCAAGATCAAGCTCATGCGTTCCTCACTGCACAAGACTTGCTGCGTTGTCGAACAGGGACAGTTACCGTCTATGCCGGGAAATTGTTGCACACTGTTCTCAAATCTTGTGAGTATTCTCTATTTCGCTCTCAAGATCAAGCTCATGCGTTCCTCACTGCACAAGACTTGCTGCGATGTCGAACAGGGACAGTTACCGCCTATGCCGGGAAATTGTTGCACACTGTTCTCAAATCTTGTGAGTATTCTCTATTTCGCTCTCAAGATCAAGCTCATGCGTTCCACACTGCACAAGACTTGCTGCGTTGTCGAACAGGGACAGTTACCGTCTATGCCGGGAAATTGTTGCACACTGTTCTCAAATCTTGTGAGTATTCTCTATTTCACTCTCAAGATCAAGCTCATGGGTTCCTCACTGCACAAGACTTGCTGCGTTGTCGAACAGGGACAGTTACCGTCTATGCCGGGAAATTGTTGCACACTGTTCTCAAATCTTGTGAGTATTCTCTATTTCGCTCTCAAGATCAAGCTCATGCGTTCCTCAATGCACAAGACTTGCTGCGTTGTCGAACAGGGACAGTTACCGTCTATGCCGGGAAATTGTTGCACACTGTTCTCAAATCTTGTGAGTATTCTCTATTTCGCTCTCAAGATCAAGCTCATGCGTTCCTCACTGCACAAGACTTGCTGCGTTGTCGAACAGGGACAGTTACCGTCTATGCCGGGAAATTGTTGCACACTGTTCTCAAATCTTGTGAGTATTCTCTATTTCGCTCTCAAGATCAAGCTCATGCGTTCCTCACTGCACAAGACTTGCTGCGTTGTCGAACAGGGACAGTTACCGTCTATGCCGGGAAATTGTTGCACACTGTTCTCAAATCTTGTGAGTATTCTCTATTTCGCTCTCAAGATCAAGCTCATGCGTTCCTCACTGCACAAGACTTGCTGCGTTGTCGAACAGGGACAGTTACCATCTATGCCGGGAAATTGTTGCACACTGTTCTCAAATCTTGTGAGTATTCTCTATTTCGCTCTCAAGATCAAGCTCATGCGTTCCTCACTGCACAAGACTTGCTGCGTTGTCGAACAGGGACAGTTACCGTCTATGCCGGGAAATTGTTGCACACTGTTCTCAAATCTTGTGAGTATTCTCTATTTCGCTCTCAAGATCAAGCTCATGCGTTCCTCACTGCACAAGACTTGCTGCGTTGTCGAACAGGGACGGTTACCGTCTATGCCGGGAAATTGTTGCACACTGTTCTCAAATCTTGTGAGTATTCTCTATTTCGCTCTCAAGATCAAGCTCATGCGTTCCTCACTGCACAAGACTTGCTGCGTTGTCAAACAGGGACAGTTACCATCTACCCCAGGAAATTGTTGCACACTGTTCTCAAATCTTGTGAGTATTCTCTATTTCGCTCTCAAGATCAAGCTCATGCGTTCCTCACTGCACAAGACTTGCTGCGTTGTCGAACAGGGACAGTTACCATCTATGTCAGGAAATTGTTGCACACTGTTCTCAAATCTTGTGAGTATTCTCTATTTCGCTCTCAAGATCAAGCTCATGCGTTCCTCACTGCACAAGACTTGCTGCGTTGTCAAACAGGGACAGTTACCATCTACCCCAGGAAATTGTTGCACACTGTTCTCAAATCTTGTGAGTATTCTCTATTTCGCTCTCAAGATCAAGCTCATGCGTTCCTCACTGCACAAGACTTGCTGCGTTGTCGAACAGGGACAGTAACCGTCTATGCCGGGAAATTGTTGCACACTGTTCTCAAATCTTGTGAGTATTCTCTATTTCGCTCTCAAGATCAAGCTCATGCGTTCCTCACTGCACAAGACTTGCTGCGTTGTCAAACAGGGACAGTTACCATCTGCCCCGGGAAATTGTTGCACACTGTTCTCAAATCTTGTGAGTATTCTCTATTTCGCTCTCAAGATCAAGCTCATGCGTTCCTCACTGCACAAGACTTGCTGCGTTGTCAAACAGGGACAGTTACCATCTACCCCAGGAAATTGTTGCACACTGTTCTCAAATCTTGTGAGTATTCTCTATTTCGCTCTCAAGATCAAGCTCATGCGTTCCTCACTGCAGAAGACTTGCTGCGTTGTCGAACAGGGACAGTTACCATCTGCCCCGGGAAATTGTTGCAGACTGTTCTCAAATCTTGTGAGTATTCTCTATTTCGCTCTCAAGATCAAGCTCATGCGTTCCTCACTGCACAAGACTTGCTGCGTTGTCGAACAGGGAGAGTTACCGTCTATGCCGGGAAATTGTTGCACACTGTTCTCAAATCTTGTGAGTATTCTCTATTTCGCTCTCAAGATCAAGCTCATGCGTTCCTCACTGCACAAGACTTGCTGCGTTGTCAAACAGGGACAGTTACCATCTACCCCAGGAAATTGTTGCACACTGTTCTCAAATCTTGTGAGTATTCTCTATTTCGCTCTCAAGATCAAGCTCATGCGTTCCTCACTGCACAAGACTTGCTGCGTTGTCGAACAGGGACAGTTACCGTCTATGCCGGGAAATTGTTGCACACTGTTCTCACTTCTTGTGAGTATTCTCTATTTCGCTCTCAAGATCAAGCTCATGCGTTCCTCACTGCACAAGACTTGCTGCGTTGTCGAACAGGGACAGTTACCGTCTATGCCGGGAAATTGTTGCACACTGTTCTCAAATCTTGTGAGTATTCTCTATTTCGCTCTCAAGATCAAGCTCATGCGTTCCTCACTGCACAAGACTTGCTGCGATGTTGAACAGGGACAGTTACCGCCTATGCCGGGAAATTGTTGCACACTGTTCTCAAATCTTGTGAGTATTCTCTATTTCGCTCTCAAGATCAAGCTCATGCGTTCCTCACTGCACAAGACTTGCTGCGTTGTCGAACAGGGACAGTTACCGTCTATGCCGGGAAATTGTTGCACTTTGTTCTCAAATCTTGTGAGTATTCTCTATTTCGCTCTCAAGATCAAGCTCATGCGTTCCTCACTGCACAAGACTTGCTGCGTTGTCAAACAGGGACAGTTACCATCTGCCCCGGGAAGTTGTTGCACACTGTTCTCAAATCTTGTGAGTATTCTCTATTTCGCTCTCAAGATCAAGCTCATGCGTTCCTCACTGCACAAGGCTTGCTGCGTTGTCGAACAGGGACAGTTACCATCTGCCCCGGGAAATTGTTGCACACTGTTCTCAAATCTTGTGAGTATTCTCTATTTCGCTCTCAAGATCAAGCTCATGCGTTCCTCACTGCACAAGACTTGCTGCGTTGTCGAACAGGGACAGTTACCATCTGCCCCGGGAAATTCTTGCAGACTGTTCTCAAATCTTGTGAGTATTCTCTATTTCGCTCTCAAGATCAAGCTCATGCGTTCCTCACTGCACAAGACTTGCTGCGTTGTCAAACAGGGACAGTTACCATCTGCCCCGGGAAATTGTTGCACACTGTTCTCAAATCTTGTGAGTATTCTCTATTTCGCTCTCAAGATCAAGCTCATGCGTTCCTCACTGCAGAAGACTTGCTGCGTTGTCGAACAGGGACAGTTACCGTCTATGCCGGGAAATTGTTGCACACTGTTCTCAAATCTTGTGAGTATTCTCTATTTCGCTCTCAAGATCAAGCTCATGCGTTCCTCACTGCACAAGACTTGCTGCGTTGTCGAACAGGGACAGTTACCGTCTATGCCGGGAAATTGTTGCACGCTGTTCTCAAATCTTGTGAGTATTCTCTATTTCGCTCTCAAGAACCAGTCGCGGAGCGCCCTAAGGAAATTATAGCAGGCACGGTGCAGTTCTTTCAGCAAGTGGCTCGACATTGGGTATTTTCAGTAATGGAAAACACAGCCGTTATTTGCGTTTGTTACGAGGAGGTTAGGCAAGGGAGTACACAAAGAATAGAATTGCAGGGGCAGGGAATGTTAATTAACGGCACACAGTTTGACATTTCAGGGCCAACGTTCCGTTTACCAGACGTGATTACTGGAGCTACAATCATGAACATAACACTCACAATGATCTATGTACCCGACCAACTATTGCAAGTCGTCACGAAAGAAAATCTCACTCTTTTGAATAGCACGTTAGACCCGACATTTCTCGCCTCTGGACCGGATGCTAGCAGCTCAGGATGGACGTATAACTATGGAACATCTATTTCAGCGAGTACATGAGTACCGTAATGAGCATAAGCAACGCTTACTAGTTATTGGATCATCAACCACTGCCACCCGTATTTTTATCTTTGTCGTAAAATTAGTGTACTATCGGCTCAAGAGAAAGACAGCCCAAATCCCGCCCCTTCCAACCTTTAACCTTAGGGTCCAGACAAAATCACTGAATAGTTGTGAGGCACTGCAGCGGAACACTGAGCAGTGTTTATGGACAAAGATTAGACTGAGGATAGAATGAATGAACACATTGTAAATAGTACATCAATCGCATTTTGTGGTGTCTGTGAAGTGAACTGTAGTTGTTCTGACTTTTTGGTTGAATTTGGAGACGAATTCTTTTCGTACGCGGGAGGAATTTTAGAGGACATGGGGTTATTTTTAGGAAATACAGTGCGAAATTGTGATTTAGTGTGTTTCAGTGCGCGATGCGCCAGCGTCACGGCAAACGGCGGACGAAGGGCGGCCAGCGCGTTATGCAGGTGACACAGCTTTGCAACGAGCGTCGGTATGTGTGTACGTGCGCGGCAGCAATCAGATCGCAGCATTAGCAGATTACGCAGGCGCGGGCCGCGTGTGGGGAGGATGCGTTAGCGAACTCGTCGAGGACGTTCTAATACACACGCCGCCGTGTAACCGGTGGATTCAGCAGCGGCCTGCACTATTTAAGGGCGTCAGAGGTGGGCGTCGGTATTCAGACGACCGAATAAGCATCCGGTCGCTGTCACGTCGTCTTCAGTGATGCAGTCTCCGAGGACCGGCCGGCGGTGGCCTAGTGCCGCTAACCGCCTACCGCCTGTGCAGCGGCTAACTGAACCCAGCCTCACGTTCCCCGGACTGCGTGCATCAGCACGTCTTCACCACGGCACGAGCGGTGGGGCTGAGCTACCGGATAATGTATTGGGAGAACCAACAATAAAGAGGAAGATTGCTACAATAAGCCACCTTCTTCTACCCAGCCACGCCTTACAACCCCGACCACGTCACCTGCTCCGGTCATCCTATTACACAGGCACTGGCAATAGACACTCACCTTAGCCACCACTGCACATCCTTGCACCTGTTTCGGTCATCCTATTACTCACATCAGCAACCGCTTCACATCGTTGCACCTTCTGCTACCCTCGCCCAGGTCCTGGCAACAGAGGCTGACATTGGCTGCCACTGCACCTCCACCCACTTGCTGCCACGCTGGCCCAGCACCTGGTGATAGATGCTCACATCAACAACCACGCAACCTCTTCGCGCCCGCTGCCACCCTGGCACCGGTCCTGCCAATAGACACCCACATCAGCCACGCTACACCTCCTCACGCCTACGCCTACTGCTACCCTGGCGAAAATCCTGGCACTAGACACTCACATCAGCCACCACTCCATCTCGTCGCGAGTGCTGCCATCTTGATCCCGAGTCCTGGCAGTAGACACGCACATCGGCCGCTGTGCCACCTCCATACAAAGTGAAACATACCCTTTCAAAAATTAATGAATTACTGTGTTGATAAACATCCGTGTTATTTTTTTCTTTTCAAACAGCTGAGCAACACTGAATGTGCTCAGTCATTACTCTCTTTACTTATTCTGCTCAGCACTAAACTGACACACAATATTTTTAGTGCAACAAAATCTGACCTTCAAAAACCCCTACAAAAGAATGGCCCTATACTTTCGTGAATCACTTATCTCATAAAAATCTTCGTTACTCGAAATATTGCAATATAGCGAGCGCCACTACTGCCAGCTAAATAAAAGGTTCTAGCTACTAAAGGCACTAACTACTGATAGGCATAGTCAGCAAATGAAGGATTTTGATATAGAAGAAACAATGTATTTACCTTAATAAAGTTCACAAGTCACAGTTGTTGTTGTTGTGGTCTTCAGTCCTGACACTGGTTTGATGCAGCTCTCCATGTTACTCTATCCTGTGTAAGCTTCTTCATCTCCAAGTACTTACTGCAATCTACATCCTTCTGAATCTGCTTAGTGTATTCACGTCTTGGTCTCCCTCTACGATTTTTACCCTCCACGCTGCCCTCCAATACTAAATTTGTGACCCCTTGATGCCTCAAAACATGTCCTACCAACTGGTCCCTTCTTTTCGTCATGTTGTGCGACAAACTTCTCTTCTCCCCATTTCTATTCAATACCTCCTCATTAGTTATGTGATCTACACATCTAATCTTCAGCATTCTTCTATAGCACCACATTTCGAAAGCTTCTATTTTATTCTTGTCCAAACTATTTATCGTCCATGTTTCACTTCCATAAATGGCTACACTCCATAGAAATACTTCCAGAAACGACTTCCTGAGACTTAAATCTGTATTCCATGTTAACTAATTTTTCTTCTTCAGAAACGCTTTCCTTGCCATTGCCTGTCTAAATTTTATATCCTCTCTACTTCGCCATCTTCAGTTATTTTGCTCCCTAAATAGCACAACTCCTTTACTACTTTAAGTGTCTCAAAAAATGGTTCAAATGACTCTGAGCCCTACGGGACTCAACTGCTGCGGTGATTAGTCTCCTAGAACTTAGAACTACTTAAACCTAACTAACCTAAGGACATCACACACATCCGTGCCCGAGGCACACTATTCGAACCTGCGACCGTAGCAGTCGCACAGTTCCGGACCACCGCGGTCTCTAATCTAATTCCCTCAGCATCACCCTACTTAATTCAACTACATTCCATTATCCTCGTTTTGCTTTTGTTGATGTTCATCTTATATCCTCCTTTCAAGACACTGTCCATTCCGTTCAACAGCTCATCCAAATCCTATGCTGTCTCTGACAGAATTACAATGTCATCGACGAACCTCAAAGTTTTTATTTCTTCTCCATGAATTTTAATACCTACTCCGAATTTTTCTTTTGTTTCCTTCACTGCTTGTTCAATATACAGATTGAATAACATGGGGGAGAGACTACAATCCTGTCTCACTTCCTTCTCAACCACTGCTTCCCTTTCATGCCCCTCGACTCTTATTACTGCTGTCTGGTTTCTGTACAAATTGTAAATAGCCATTCGCTCCCTGTATTTTACCCCTGCCACCTTCAGAAATTGTAAGATTGTATTCCAGTTAACATTGTCAAAAGCTTTCTCTAATTCTACAAATGCTAGAAACGTAGGTTTGCCTTTTCTTAATCTTTCTTCTAAGATAAGTCGTAAGGTTCGTATTGCCTCAAATGTTCCAACATTTCTGCGCAATCCACACTGATCTTCCCCAAGGTCTGCTTCTACCAGTTTTTCCATTCGTCTGTAAAGAATTCGCGTTAGTATTTTGCAGGCGTGACTTATTAAACTGATAATTCGGTGATTTTCACGTCTGTCAACACCTGTTTTCTTTGGGATTAGAATTATTATATTCTTCTTGAAGTCTGAGGGTATTTCGCCTGTCTCATACATCTTGCTCACCAGATGGTAGAGTTTTGTCATGACTGGCTCTCCCAAGGCCATCAATTGTTCTAATGGAATGTTGTATACTCCCACGGTTTTGTTTCGACTCAGGTCTTTCAGTGCTCTGTCAAACTCTTCACGCAGTATCTGATCTCCCATTTCGTCTTCATCTACATCCTCTTCCATTTCCATAATATTGTCCTCAAGTACATCGTCCTTGTATAAACCCTCTATATGCTCCTTCCACCTCTTCGCCTTCCCTTCTTTGCTTAGAACTGGGTTTCCATCTGAGCTCTTGATATTCATACAAGTGGTTCTCTTATCTCCAAAGGTCTCTTTAATTTTCCTGTAGGCAGTATCTATCTTACCCCTAGTGAGATAAGCCTCTACATCCTTACATTTGTTCTCTAGCCATCCCTGCTTAGCCATTTTGCACTTCCTGTCGATCTGATTTTTGAGACGTTTGTATTCCTTTTTGCCTGCTACATTTACTGCATTTTTATATTTTCTCCTTTCATCAATTAAATTCAATATTTATTCTGTTACCCAAGGATTTCTATTAGCCCTCGTCTTTTTACCTACTTGATCTTCTGCTGCCTTCACTACTTCATCCCTCAAAGCTACCCATTCTTCTTCTACTGTATTTTTTCCCCCATTCCTGTCAATTGTTCCCTTATGCTCGCCCTGAAACTCTATACAACTTCTGGCTCTTTCAGTTTATCCAGGTCCCATCTCCTTAAATTCCCACCTTTTTGCAGTTTCTTCAGTTTTAATCTACAGGTCATAACCAATAGATTGTGGTCAGAGTCCACATCTGCCCCTGGAAATGTCTTACAATTTAAAACCTGGTTCCTAAATCTCTGCCTTATCATTATATAATCTGATACCTTTTAGTATCTCCAGGGTTCTTCCATGTATACAACCTTCTTTTATGATTCTTGAACCAAGTATTAGCTATGATTAAGTTATGCTCTGTGCAAAATTCTACCAGACGGCTTCCTCTTTCATTTCGTCCCCCAATCCATATTCACCTACTATGTTACATTCTCTCCCTTTTCCTACTCACGAATTCCAGTCACCCATGACTATTAAATTTTCGTCTCCTTTCACTACCTGAATAATTTCTTTTATTTGATCATACATTTCTTCAATTTCTTCGTCATCTGCAGAGCTAGTTGGCATATAAACTTGTACTACTGTAGTAGGCATGGGCATCGTGTCTATCTTGGCCACAATGATGGGTTCAATATGCTGTTTGTAGTAGCTTACCCGCACTCTTATTTTTTTATTCGTTATTAAACCTACTCCTGCTTTACCCCTATTTGATTTTGTATTTATAACCCTGTATTCACCTGACCAAAAGTCTTGTTCCTCCTGCAACCGAATTTTACTAATTCCCTTTTTAAATTTTCTAACCTACCTGCCTGATTAAGGGATCTGACATTCCACGCTCCAATCCGTAGAACGCCAGTTTTCTTTCTACTGATAACGACGTCTTCGTGAGTAGTCCCCGCACGGAGATCCGAATGGCGGACTGTTTTACCTCTGGAATATTTTGCCCAAGAGGACGCCATCATAATTTAATCATACAGTAAAGCTGCATGCCCTCAGGAAAAATTATGGCTGTAGTTTCCCCTTGCTTTCAGCCGTTCGCAGTACCAGCACAGCAAGGCCGTTTTTGTTAATGTTACAAGGCCAGATCAGTCAATCATCCAGACTGTTGCCCCTGCCCCTCTCATAAAATTCTGCCATGTCTCTCCCCACATCCACCACTGCTGGTGGCTCACCTCAAACTGCGCAATGCTACAGCTACAGCTACAGCTACAGCTGAAAAGGCTGCTGCCCCTCTTCAGGAACCACACATTTGAATGGCCTCTCAACAGATACCCCTCCGTTGTGGTTGCACCTACGGTACAGCCATCTCTATCGCTGAGGCACAAAAGCCTCCCCACCAATGGCAAGGTCCATGGTTCATGGGGGGAGGTCATAGTATATATATCCAGTATTACAACTTTACTCCTCTTGATGGACACACGTCCACATCGTCCTCTCATAAAATTCTGCCATGTCTCTCCCCACATCCACCACTGCTGGTGGCTCACCTCAAACTGCGCAATGCTACACACTGCTCACATTCGGCTGCTCAACACTGCAGTAGCAAATATTCGAATAATACAAACCAGCCACACGCAGAACAATCAGTGACTTTCATTCAGAGCACTAATTGGTGTTACCATCATAAAAACCTAAACAGCCTACTTACATAGCCCCCATGCTCCCCACAAAAAATTATACAAATTGCTTCGGGCAGTGGCCAATAATAATTGATAAAATTTTTCATAATTACAATAACATAGATTATTGATGCAATGTTGGTCAAAAGCCAAAATTGTTCTCATAAATACAGTCCAGATCATTCATCACAACAGTATTTACAGTTTTCTTTTTTTTCTGAAAGTCTGAGCAGTAAATAAAATGCACATGGAAGTATTGGATTTCATTGCAGTTTTGGAGAAGTAGTGTTGTCCTTCCAATGGAAAGGCAGTGATGACTCTTGACATGTAGACAGGTAATGGGTCAGAACAGAGCAAACTCACAACAGAGTCATTCGAATTTTTGAATAATATTTGCTAGGTAGGCCATCACAGAGCAGACCCACTGTAGTCCTGGCAGAAAGTACGATATTGGTGGTCCATCAAAGGTGCAAACCTACTGCAGTCCTTGTAGAGACGGCCAGCAGCCATCTGTTGCAGCTGTGCAGGTGCACAATCAGCATCGAAGAGTCTTGTCGACAATATAGCAAGTCCATAAACCACTACTTATGCACTCACAAAGTTTTTGGAATTGTCCTTAGAACCAGCAATGCTGTTAACCAGTCTCTTGCTGAATTATTAACACACGTGCAATCACTAACAGTCCCAACTTCTCCCATATTGTGTATATACTATGCCCAACAAAAATGAGTGCACTGAAATGAATGCTTACAAGTTACTTAATTTGATGAACTGGTGTCAATTCCAATTTTTTAACATGTGAATACTATTACATAGGTACAGAAAACATCATTTAAAACATAATAATACAGATAACATATGTAGTAATACAGGCTTTACAAAAGATTAGAAATAAACATACACATCAGTGTTACAGGAAATATGACGTAAGTTTACACATAAAAGATCAGAATAGCTTTCGAAAGCAATGTCTAACTATCTTTACAAAGTAAATAACATATTATTATTGCATATTATATTTGAGGAAAACAGTATTCCTCATCATAGCGAATGTAGCTTAGCATTAGAAAAATTCTACAACATAAATCTTGTTAGCTAAACATATAAAGACAGGAAAAACACAAATACACAAGGGTACACAAACACATAGCGGAATAACACAAAAGGAATGGACAGGATTTGTTTCAGTGGAACATTTGGTACTGCAGTCCAAACCTAAACTTCATTCCATAGATCTTTCCTCTTACTTCAACATTTGTTCACACACAAAAAAATCCTATTAAAACATGCTTTCTGTATTTATATGTTAACATATTTCTTACATCATAATTTGTTTTCCATTATCTTACCTCATTATTTATTTCCGAGAAAATCCTACCTAAGCCTTACAATAGACATTCGAATCAGCCATTACATCACCTCCTCGCGCATTCCGATGTTCTGCACATGTCCTGGCAGTAAACGCTCAAATTGGCCACCGCTCCACCTCCTGCAGCCGCCCTGGCCCAGGTCATGTCAATAGAAACTCAAATCGGCCCCTGAGCCACCTCCTTGCTCCTGCTGCCACACTGGTCAAGGACCTGGCGATAGGCACACACATCGGCAATCACGCACCCACCTCGCTCCTGTTGCACCCTGGATCAGGTTCTGGCAATAGATGATCATATCGGCCTCCACTCTTCCTCATCGAGCCTGCTGCCACCCTGGCCCAGGTCCTTTCAATAGACAGTCACATGAGCCACCGCTCCACCTCCTCTCACCTTCTGGCACCCTGGCCCATCTCCTTGCAATAGACACTCAAATTGGCCTCCCCTCCAACTCTTCGTGCCTGCTTCCATCCTGGCCCAGGTCCTTACAATGGGTGAACACATCAGACACCGCTCCACCTCATCGAGCCTGCTACCGCCCTGGCTCAGGTCTTGGCAATAGACGATCATATCAACCACAGTGCCAACTCCTCGTGCATTCTGCCACCTTTGTTCAGGCCCTGGCAGTAACCGCTCACAACAGCCACTGGGTCACCTCCCCACAACTGCTGTCTCCCTGGCACAGGCCCTGGCAATAGACGCTTACATCAGTCAGCCACCGTGGTACAGGTCCTGGCAATAGGGGCTCACATCTGCCTCCTCTTCCCCTCCTTGTACCTGTTGCCACACTGGACAAAATACTGAGATAGACGCTAATCTTGTCCACTGCACCACCTCCTCCATCCTGCTGAAACCCTGGGCCAGGTAATGGCAATATTCACTCACATCAGCCATCACTCCAGCTCATCATGACTGCTGTCGCCCTGGCCCAGGTTACATCAGCTAACGTGCCACCACCCCACACTGGCTGCCACCTCGGACCAGGTCCTGGCAATAAACACACATTTCGGCCACCGCTCATTCACGTCGCCCCTGCTGAAACACCTTCCCAGGTCCTGGCAACAGACGCCAAAATCAGCCTCCACTCTACCTCCTCAAGCCTGCTGCAATGCCTGGCCCAGACCCTGGCAGTAGACTCTCACATCAGGAACCACTTCACCTCATCGTGCCTGTTGCCAACCTGGCCACAAGTCCAGGCAGTAGATGCTCACAGCGGCTACTGTGCAAGCTTCTCGCGACTGCTGCCAACCAGGCACAGGATAGGGTGACAGACTCTCACATCAGCAACCAAGCAACCTCCTTCCGCCTGCTGGCACCCTGGCCCAAGACATGGCAAAAAACACTCACTTCGACCACCACTCCACCTCCTCTTGCCTCCTGCTACCACTGCCCAGGTCCAGGCAATAGATGCAGACATTGGCCACCACTCCACCTCCCCACACCTGCTTCCATCCATGCCCAGATCCTGGCAATAAACACTAACATCATCCTCAACACTTGGTTCTCCTGCCTGCTGCAACCCTGGCCAAGGACCTCGATATAGACTAACACATCGGCAACAACGCAACTTTCTCGCTCTTGCTGCCACCCTGGCGCAAGTCCTGACAATAGACATTCACATCAGGAACCGCTACAACTCCTCAGGCCTACTGCTAACTTGGCCCCGGTCCTGGAAATAGACACTGACATTGGCCACAGATCCACGTTCCCACACCTGCTGCCACCCTGGGCCAGGCCCTGGCAATTGTCGCTCACATCTGCCGTCACGCCACCTCCCCACACCTGTTGCCATCCTGACGCAGGTCCTGGCAATAAACACTCACATCGGCCACTGCTCCATCTCGTCGCCCCTGTTGCCTCAATGTTCCAGCAGGTGTTGGCAATAGACGCTCATATCGGCCTCCACCCAGCAGGTGTTGGCAATAGACGCTCATATCGGCCTCCACCCTACCTCCTCGATCCTGCTGCCGCCCTTGTCCAGATACTAGCGATAGATACCCACATCAGTAACCGTACACCTCCTCACACATACTGCTACCCTGGCGCAGATACTGGTATTAGACGCTCACACCAGCCACCACTCCATCTCGTTGTGAGAGCCCTGGAAATACACGCTCACTTCGGCCACTGTGCCATTTCCACACAACTGTAAACATACCCTTTGAAAAATTAAATTCTGCTGATAAATCTCTACGTTATTTGGTATTCAAACAGCTGCCCAAAACTCTTTACTTATTCTGATCAACAACAAACGAACACACAGTATAATACAATGTATTTACCCTAATAATGTTCAAAAGTCAAAATATATATATCCAGTATTACAAATTTACTATTTCTGGCGGACACAGGTCCAGATGGTGCGCTTTTAAAATTCTGCCATCTCTCTCCCTACATCCACGACAGCTGGTGGCTCACCTCCAACTGCCAACTGACGACTTTTCTCCAAGGGAGTAACGCCTCAAACAGTCTGTGCTTTCAACCTCTCCTGGGAGGTTTACTGTATCCCTTGGACTGTCACATTGACGATGAAACACAGAAATTGAATCAGGATTGAACACAAAAGACACAATGCCGACATCTGTCCAGGGGAGTAACTCTTCGAACAGTCTGTGCTTTGAACCCTTCCTTGGAGTCCAGTAGTAGATTCCGATGCACCACTGCATGTTTACTGTAGCCCATGGACCTTCCCATTGACGATGAAACACAGAACTTCGGTCGATAATGAATAAAAAAGACTCAATGCCGACTTCTGTCCAGGGGAGTAACGCATCAAACTGTCTGTCTTTGAACCTTTACTGAGAGACACGTATTAAATTGGAAATGCACCACAGCAGGTTTATTGTAACCCTCGGACCTTTACATATACGATGAAACACAGAAATTTCGTCGGCATTGAATACAAAAGGCACAGTGACGACTTCTGTCCAAGGGGTGTATCGCTTCAAACGGTCTATGCTTGAAGATTTCCTGGGAGTCGAGTAGTAGATTCCGATAAATCACTGCAGCTTTACTGTAACCCTTAGACCTACACATTGACGATGAAACACAGCAATTGCATCGGGATTGAATACAAAGACACAAAGTCGACATCTGTCCAGGGGGAATATCACTTTAACAATCTGTGTTTTGAACCTTTCCTGGGTCTCCTGTAGTAGATTCCGATGCACTACTGCAGGTTTATTATAGACCCTTGGACCTTCACTTTGACGATGAAACACAGAAATTGTATCGGGATTGTATACGAAAGATCCAATGGGACTTCTGTCTTAGGGGAACAACGCCTCAAACAGTCTGTTTTGGAAGCTTTCCTGGGAGACCAGTATTAGAAATCAACATCCACTGCATACTTATTGTATCCCTTGGACCTTCACATTGACGAAGAAACACAGAAATTGCATCAGGATTGAATACAAAAGGCACAATGCCGACTTCTGTCCAGGTGGAGTAACGCCTTAAACAGTTTGGGCTTTGAAACTATATGGGAGACCAGTAGTAGATTCCGATGCAGCACTGAAGGTTTACTGCAACCCTCGGACCATCACATTGACGATGAAATACAGAAATTGCATCGGGATTCAATACAAAAGGCACAGAGGCGACTTCTGTCCAGGGGGAGTAGTGCTTTAAACAATGTGTGTTGGAACACTTCCTGGGAGTCATGTAATAGATTCCGATGCACAACTGTAGGTTTACTGTAACCCTTGCACCTCCATATTGACGATGAAACACAGAAATTGAATCGGGATTGAATACAAAAGCCCCAATGGGACTTCTGTCCAGGTATAGTAACGCCTCTTACTGCCTGTGCTCTGAACCTTTCGTGGGAGTCCAGTAGTATATTCCGATGCGCCACGGCTGGTTTACCGTAACCTGTTGACGTTCACATTGACGATAAAACACGGAAATTGCATCGGGATTCAATTCAAAAGTTAAAATGCCGACTTGTGTCCAGTGGAAGTAGCGCTTCGAATGATCTGTGCTTTGAACGTTTCCTGATAATCCAGTAGTAGATTACGATGCACCACTTGAGGTTTATGTAACCCTTGGACCAACACATTGACAATGAAACAAGAAAACTGAATAGGGATTGAATGACAAAGGCCCAATGGGACTTCTGTCCAGGGGGAAGAACGCCACTAACAGTCTGTGTTGGAATCTTTCCAGGAAGACCAGTATTAGAAATCAACATCCACTGTAGGTTCGTTGTATCCTTTAGACCTTCACATTGAGGAATAAACACAGAAATTGCATCGGGATTGAATACAAAAGGCACAATGCCGACTTCTGTCCAGGGGGAGTAACGCCTTAATCAGTCTCTGCTTTGAACGTTTCCTGGGAGACCGGTAGTAAATTCCGGTGCAACAATGCAAAATTACTGTAACAGTTGGACCTCCACATCTACGATGAGACACAGAAATTGCATCGGGATTGAATACAAATGGTACAATGCCGACATCTTCCCAAGCAGAGTCACGCTTCAAACAGTCTGTGCTTGAAACCTTTGGTTCAAATGGCTCTGAGTACTACTCGACTTAACTTCTGAGGTCATAAGTCGCCTAGAACTTAGAACTAATTAAACCTAACTAACCTAAGGACATCACACACATCCATGCCCGAGGCAGGATTCGAAACTGCGACCGTAGCAGTCGCTCGGTTCCAGGCCGTAGCGCCTAGAACCGCACGGTCACTCCGCCCAGCCTTTAAACCTTTCCTGGTAATGCTAAAGTAGATACCGATCCACCACTACAGCTTTACTGTTACCTTTGGACCTTCACATTTACGATGAAACAAAGAATTTGCATCGGGATTGAATAGAAACGGCACAACGCCGACTTCTGTCCAGGGGGAGAATCGCTTCCAACAGTGTGTGTTGGAAACTTGTCTGGGAGCTAAGTAGGAGCTTACGATGCACCCCTGCCGGTATAATGAAACCCTTGGACCTTCAAATTGACGATGAGATACAGAAATTGCGTCGGGCTAGAATACAAAAGGCACAATGTCGACTTCTGTCTAGGGGAAGTAGAGCTCCAAGCAGTGTGTATAGGACCTTTCCTGGTAGTACAGTTGTAAATTTCGATGCACTACTGCATGTTTACTGTAACCCCTGGACCTTCATATTGACTATGAAACACAGAAATTGCATCTGGATCAATACAAAAGGCACAAAGACGATTTGTCTCCAGGTGGAGTAATGCATCAAACAGTTAGAGCTTTGAAACATTATGGGAGACCAGTAGTCGGTTAACATGCACCACTGGAGGTTTACTGTAAGTCTTAGACAACAATATTGACGAAACACGAAATTGAATAGGTATTGAATACAAAAGCCCCAATGGGACTACTGTCCAGATTTAGTAACACCTGTGCTTTGAATGTTTCCTGGCAGTCCAATAGTATATTCAGATGCACCACAGCTGGTTTACTGTAACCCCTTGACGTTCACATTGACGATGAAACACAGAAACTGCATCAGGTTCAATACAAAAGTCACAATGCCGACTTGTGTGCAGGGGGAGTAACACTTCAAACAATCTGTGTCTTGAACCTATCCTGGGAGTCCAGTAGTAGATTCCGATGCACCACTGCATGTTTACTGTAATACTTGGACAGCCACCTTGACGATGAAGCTGAGACATTTTATCGGAATTGAATACAAAAGGCACTATGCCGACTTCTTTCCTGGGGAGTAATGCTTCAAACGGTCTGTGCTTGTAACCTCTTCTCGAAGTCCAGTAGTAGATTCCGATGTACCACTGCAGTTATACTGTAACCCTTGGACCTTCACAATGACGTTGAAACACAGATATCGCATAGGGATTTTATACAAAGGCACAATGTCCGGGTCTCTACAGGGAGAGAAACACCTCAAACGGCATGTGCTTCGAACCTTTCCTGATAGTCCAGTAGTAGGTTCCGATGCACCACAGCAGGTTGACTGTAAACCTTGGACCATTACATTGATGATGAACCACAGAAATTGTATCGGGATTGAATGCAAATGGCTCTTCTGTCCAGCGGGAGTAACGCCTCAAACAGTCTGTGTTGGAAGCTTTCCTGGGAGACCAGTATTAGAAACCCACAAACAAAGCAGGTTTACTGTATCCCTTGAACCTTCACATTGACGATGAAACACAGAAATTGAAACGGGATTCAATACAAGAGTCACAATGCCGACTTCTATCCAGGGAGAGTAACGCATCATACAGTCTTTGCTTTGAACCTTTCCTGATAGTGCAGTAATAGATTCTGATGCAGCACTTCAGGTTTATGTAACCCTTGGACCTTCACATTGTCAATGAAACATAGGAACTGTATCGGGATTGTATACGGAAGGTCCAATGGGACTTCTGTCTTAGGGGAACAATGCCTCAAACAGTCTGCGTTGGAAGCTTTCCAGTGAGACCAGTATTAGAAATCGACATCCACTGCAGGTTTCTTGTATCCCTTGGATCTTCACATTGACGAAGAAACACAGAAATTGCATCGGGCATGAATACAAAAGGCACAATGCTGACTTCTGTCCAGGGGAGTAACGCTTCATACAGTCTGTGCTTTGAACCTTTCCTGGGACACCGGTAGTAAATTCCGATGCACCACTGCAACCTTCCTGTAACCCTTGGACCTCTACATTACCGATAAGAGACAGAAATTGCATCGATATTGAATATAAATGGTACAATGCCAAATTCTGCCCAGGGGAAGTAACGCTTTCAACAGTATGTGCTTTGAGACCTTATGGGAGAGCTGTAGTAGATTCCGATGCACCACGGCAGGTTTACTGTAAGCATTGGACCTTCCCATTGACGATGAAACACACTAATTGTCTCGGGATTGAATACAAAATGGACAATGCCGACTTCTCTGCAGGGGGAGTAACGCTTCAAACAGTCTCTGCATTGAACTTTTCCTGGGAGTCCAGTAGTAGATTTCGATACACCACTGAAAGCTTACTGTAACACTTGGACATTCACATTGACGATGAAGCACAGAAATTGCATCTTGATGGTACGCAAAAGGTCCAATGGCACTTCCGCCCATGCGGAGTAATGCTTCAAACAGGATGCGATTGGAACCTTTCCTGGGAGATTAGTAGTAGATTCCGATGAACCACGGCAGGTTTACTGTAACCCTCGGACCTTCGAATTGGCGATGAAATACAGAAATTGCATTGGGATTTAATACAAAAGGCACAATGCCGATTTTTCTGTAGGGGAATAACGCTTCAACCAGATGGTGCTTGGAATCTTTCCTGGGAGTCCAGTAGTAGATTCCGATGCACCATGGCAGGTTTACTGTATCCCATGGACATTCAAATTGACGATGAAATATGGAAATTGCATCGGGATTGAATACAAAAAGCACACTGCCGACTTCTGTCCAGGGGGAATAGTGCTTTAAAAAGTCTGTGTTGGAACATTTCCAGGGGAGTCATTTAATAGATTCCGATGCACAACTGCAGGTTTTCTGTAACCCAAGGACCTTCACATTGACGATGAAACACAGAAATTTCATCGGGATTGAATACAAAAGGAACAATGCTGACTTCTCTGCACGGGGAGTAACGTTTCAAAAAGTACTTCTTTAAACTTTTCCTGCGAGTCCAGTAGTAGATTCCGATGCACCACAGCAGGTTTACTATAATCCTAGGACCTTCACATTGACGTTGGGACACAGAAATTGCATCGGGATTGGAAACAAAAGGCACAATGGCAACTTCTGATTAGGGGGAGTAACGTTTCAGACAATTTGTGATTTGACCCTTTCCTGGGAGCCCATTTATCGAAAGTGACAACCACTGCAGGTTCATTGTAACCTTAGGACGTTCACATTGACGATGAAACATAGAAATTGCATCGGGTTTGAATACTCAGGAACAATCCTAACTTCTGTCCACGGGGAGTAACGGTACATCAGTCAGTGCTTCGATCCCTTCCTGGGAGCCCAGTAGTATATTCCGATTCACCACGCCAGGTTAACTGTAACTCTTGGACCTTCACATTGACAATGTAAATTAGAAATTGCATCAGGATTGAATACAAAAGGCACAATGTCGACTTCTTTCCAGGGTGAGTAACGCCTCATACGGTCTGTGCTTTGAACCCTTCCTGATAGACCAGTAGTAGATTCCGATGCACCACTAGAAGTTTGCTGTAACACTTGGACCTTCACACTGACGATGAAACACAGAAATTGCATCTGGAATGAAAACAAAAGGTACAATGGCGAATTCTCCCCAGGGGGAGTAACTTTTCAAACGGTCTGTGGTTTTAACCTTTCCAGGGTCTCCAGTAATAGAAATCAACAAACACTGCAGGTTTACTGTAACCTTTGGACCTTCACATTGACGATAAAACACAGAAATTACATCGGGACTGTATACAAAATGCACTATGCCGACTTCTGTCTGAAAGACTTCCAACGGTCTGTGCTTGAATCCTATCCTGGGAGTGCAGTAGTAGATTCCGATGCACCACTCCAGGTTCACTGTAATCCTTGGACCTTCACATTGACAATGAAACACGGAAATTGCATCGGGATTGAATACAAAAGCCCCAATGCCGACTTCTGTCCAGGGAGAGTAACGCTTCAAATGGTCTGTGTTTGAACCGTTTCCGATAGTCCAGTGGTAGATTCCGATGCACCACTGGTGGTTAACTGTATCCCCAGGACCTTCGCATTGACGATGAAATACAGAAATTTCATTGGGATTGAATATAAATGGGACTATGCTGACTTCTGTCTAGCGTGTGTAAAGCCTCACTCAAACAGTCAGCGTTTTGAACTTTTGCTGGGAGTCTAGTAGTAGAATCCGAGGCACCATTCCAAGTCCACTGTAACCCTTGGACCTTCACATTGACGGTGAAACACTAAAATAGCATCGTAATTGAAAACAAAATCCAGAATGCCGACTTCTGTCGAGGGGGAGTTCCCCTTAAACGGTCTGTTCTTTGAACCTCTGCTGGGAGTCTAATAGTAGATACTGATGCACCACTGCATGTTTACTGTAAGCCTTTGACCTTCACATTGACAATGAAAAAGTTGCATCGGGAGTGAATACAAAAGGCACAATGCCGACTTCTGTCCAGGGAGAGTAACGCTTCAAATGGTCTGTATTTGAACCTTTCCCTATAGTCTAGTAGTAGATTCCGTTGCACCACTGCTGATTAACTGTATCCCTAGGACCTAGACGTTGACGATGAAATACAAAAACTGCATTGGGATTGAATACAAAATGCACAATCCCGACTTCTGTCCAGGGGGAGTAACGCCTCGAAACAGTCTGGGCTTTGAACATTTCCTGGGAGTCCAGTAGTAGATACCGATGCACCATTGCAGGTTTACTGCTACCCTTGACCCTTCACATTGACGATGAAACACAGAAATTGCATCGGGATTGAATACAAAAGGCTACTGAGACTTCCGAGGCCTGTTCGGACGGAGAATTACTTAGGTCCAGCGAAGGAAAGAAGTATATTATAGCTGTTGTAGGATCTACCGCTGGAATCGACGAGCTGCGTCTTTGACAAGTGGCTATGTAGAAAAATGAAATGTACGTTTAGCATTTTCGGCCAGGATACCAGTTCTGGGGTGTCCTGGTGGAAGTCTATTTATTTGACATTATTTTGGCGACTTCCGCGTGATAGCGATAAAATGGCGTTGGAGACAACACACACACATACACACACATACGGGGATGAGAGTGGAGAGAATCCCCAACCAGGGTAGGAATCGGATCCATGGTCCCGTGATCGAGAGTCAACAGCGCTGACCACAACACGACGAGCTGCAGACATCTCTCTCCCTCTCTCTCTCTCTAGCGCTGGGCGGTGCACCACGAACAGCACGCTGTCTTAGCTACAGTGGTGGCTTTCGATAACGGTCCGTGCAAAGCGACAGCTACGGCTAGAGGGAATAGTGGCTGGTTCAAGTAGACATAGCTGCTTGCAGAGGCCGAAGTGAACCTCCTGGCAAGTGAATGGCTCTGTGGAATACAAATCTTGGCACATCCATTTATGAAGGGTTCCTTTTTGCTACGATGAGGTACAAGAGTGTGTTGAAGCAGTGTTCAGACTGCATCATTTTGCAGATTCTTGGTTTGGTCACAATGTTGAGTCTTTTTGCTGCAGTTCCGAGACGCTCTCCTTGCTGATGCTTACGGTAGTGGGTTGTGTCCTAGGACAGGTTGTTACTTTCCATTTGTTTCGGTAATCTGATTTTCTCATTCTCTGGTTGGCTGAGACTAACAGCTTCTGCCCAGTTCTGATTCCTGCTAGTGGCATTAAGATGTAATTAATTGGTTACTATATAAATATTTAATCTACGCATTGTTTTATTAAAAATGGCCGAATAAAACTGTTACGTGAAAGCAGATAATGCATCGTTGGTGCTGCATTTATTTCAGTTAAGTTTTTATCGTTTTGTTCCTGTTGTTTTAAGAAAATAAGTTTTCTATATGTCAGGATATTGAACTCCAAAATGTGTAAATATCTTGACGTCAAGTATGTCGCTTAAGAGTACGTTATTGAGATTCAGTTTTTATGTAGACTGGAAATGCCGTAAGTTTTGAGTAAGGTAAAATGCAATTGCTAGTTTGTGTGCTTAGTAATCTGGTTTTTAATTTTTCTATACTGAATATCGTAGTGGTTCATGGTGTGGGTTCCTGTAGTCATGTCCTAGTGCATGAACCACGGGCAACGTATGAGTGGCTAAGTAAGTGGTCTCGACAGTCGGGATACCAGTTACTTTGGAATAAGGCTGGGCATCTCGGATACATTCTGAGTCGTGGTCACCTTTATGCTCATACGGCAAAGACTACCAAATCCATCGGTTAGTCCCTCAACCGTTAGGGGTAACACTCAATGGGACTCGGGGCAAGTAAGGCTAGCAACCTGCTTCCCCGATATTTTAAATATGATGCTGGCAACAATCAGAGCAAAATGCCTCGGACCTTTGGAGGTGACGGAGTCCCACCTCTAACTGACAAACCAGGAACTCCTAAGATACGACTTGGCAAACAAATGGTAATGAGATGGGGAGCTATTAATATCAATGGGGGCTACCCTGGGAAGAAGGTAGAGCTGGCAGATGCTGCAAATAAGATGGGGCTGTACGTTTTAGCTGTTAGTGACATTCGGGTAAGGGGTGAGAAAGAAGAGGAAGTGGGAGAATACAAGGTCTACCTGTCAGGAGTCAAAGCAGGAATAGCACAATGGGGTGTAGGGCTTTACATCAGGAAAGAAATAGAACCCAGCGTAGCTGCAGTAAGCTATGTAAACGAACGACTGATGTGGATAGATTTGACACTGTCTAGCAAGAAAATTAGAATTGCGTCAGTATATTCGCATTGTGAAAGGACAGATCAAGATAAGATGGATAGTTTTTATGACGCACTCAGTGATGTAGTTGTTAGAGTAAAGGACAAAGACAGTGTTCTGCTCATGGGTGATTTTAATACCAGGATTGGAAATCGAACAGAAGGGTATGAAAAGGTTATAGGTAAATTTGGAGAGGATATGAAGGCAAACAGGAACGGGAAACAACTCTTGGATTTCTGTGCCAGTATGGGTTAGTAAACATAAGAACCGGTAAACTTGGGAAGGCAGGGGAACCAGATCTGTCATTGACTACATAATAATAGATCAGGAATTGAGGAAGGCTGTGAGGGACACACGTGTATTCAGGGGATTCTTTGATGACACTGATCATTATTTAATCTGCAGTGAAATTGGGATTCTGAGGCCGAAAGTGTAGGTGGTCAGGTCCATATGTAGGAGGATAAGATTGGAGAAACTACAGGATAAGGAAATCAGGCACAAGTACATAACAGCGATCTCAGAAAGGTACCAGTTACTTGAATGTAGTCAATTACAGTCATTGGAAAAGGAATGGACAAGGTACAGGGACACAGTACTAGAAGTGGCTAAAGAATGTCTTGGAACAGTAGTGTGTAAAAGTAGGATGAAGCAAACAGCTTGGTGGAATGACACAGTCAAGGCAGCCTGTAAAAGGAAAAAGAAGGCGTATCAAAAATGGCATACTAGAACTCAGGTAGACAGAGAAAGTTATGTTGAAGAAAGAAACAAAGCCAAACAGATAATTGCAGCATCCAAGAAGAAATCTTGGGAAGACTTTGGAAACTGATTGGAGACTATGGGTCAAGCTGCTGGAAAACCATTCTGGAGTGTAATTAGCAGTCTTCGAAAGGGAGGTAAGAAGGAAATGACAAGTATTTTGGACAGGTCAGGAAAACTGCTGGTGAATCCTGTGGATGCCTTTGGCAGATGGAGGGAATATTTTGAAGAGTTGCTCAATGTAGGTGAAAATATGATCAGCAATGTTTCAGATTTCGATGTAGAATGGGATAGGAATGATGATGGAAATAGGATTACATTTGAGGAAGTGGAGAAAATGGTCAATAGATTGAAGTGCAATAAAGCAGCTGGGGTGGATGAAATTAAGTCGGAACTCATCAAATACAGTGGAACGTCAGGTCTTAAATAGCTACATAGGATAATTGAAATGGCCTGGGAGTCGGGACAGGTTTCATCAGACTGGACAAAAGCAGTAATCAACACCAATCTTTAAACATGGAAACAGAAAAGATTGTAACAACTACAGAGGTATCTCTTTAATCAGCGTTGTGGGTAAAATCTTCTCAGGTATTGTTCAAACAATGGGTCAAATGGCTCTGAGCACTATGGGACTCAACATCTTAGGTCATAAGTCCCCTAGAAGTTAGAACTACTTAAACCTAACTAACTTAAGGACATCACACACACCCATGCCCGAGGCAGGATTCGAACCTGAAACCGTAGCAGTCTTGCGGTTCCGGACTGCAGCGCCAGAACCGAACGGCTACCGCGGCCGGCAGGTATTGTTGAAAGGAAAGTGCGAGTATTAGTCGAGGACCAATTGGATAAAAATCAGTGTGGGTTTAGGCCTCTTAGAGGTTGTCAGGACCAGATCTTTAGTTTACAGCAAATAATGGAGAAGTGTTATGAGTGGAACAGGGAACTGTATCTATGCTTTATATATCTAGAAAAGGCATATGACCGGGTTCCTGGGAGGAAGTTATTGTCTTTTCTACGAGATTATGGAATAGGAGACAAACTTTTGCAAGCAATTAAAGGTCTTTACATGGATAGTCAGGCAGCAGTTAGAGTTGACGGTAAATTGAGTTCATGGTTCAGAGTAGTTTCAGGGGTAAGACAAGGCTGCAACCAGTCTCCACTGTTGTTTATATTATTTATGGATCATATGTTGAAAACAATAGACTGGCTGGATGAGATCAAGATATGTGAACACAAAATAAGCAGTCTTGCATTTGCGAATGACTTAGTTGTGATGGCAGATTTGATTGAAAGTTTGTAAAGTAATATTTCAGAGCTAGATCAGAAATGTAAGGACTATGGTATGAAGATTAGCATCTCCAAAACGAAAGTAATGTCAGTGGGAAAGAAATATAAACGGATTGAGTGCCAAATAGGAGGAACAAAGTTAGAACAGGTGGACAGTTTCAAGTACTTAGGATGCATATTCTCACAGGATGGCAACATAGTGAAAGAACTGGAAGCGAGGTGTAGCAAAGCTAATGCAGTGAGCGCTCGGCTACGATCTACTCTCTTCTGCAAGAAGGAAGTGAGTACCAAGACTAAGTTATCTGTGCACCGTTCAATCTTTCGACTAACTTTGTTGTATGGGAGCGAAAGCTGGGTGGATTCAGGTTACCTTATCAACAAGGTTGAGGTTACGGATATGAAAGTAGCTAGGATGATTGCAGGTACTAGCAGATGGGAACAATGGCAGGAGGGTGTCCACAATGAGGAAATCAAAGAAAAACTGGGAATGAACTCTATAGATGTAGCAGTCAGGATGAACAGACTTAGATGGTGGGGTCATGTTACACGCATGGGAGAAGCGAGGTTACCCAAGAGACTCATGGGTTCAGCAGTAGAGGGTAGGAGGAGTCGGGGTAGACCAAGGAGAAGGTACCTGGATTCGGTTAAGAATGATTTTGAAGTAATAGGTTTAACATCAGAAGAGGCACCAATGTTAGCACTGAAAAGGGATCATGGAGGAATTTTATAAGGGGGCTATGCTCCAGACTGAACGCTGAAAGGCATAATCAGTCTTAAATGATGATGATGATGATGATGAGCAAAGTGCTCTTGAAGGAAGGTGTAATATTTCAGATCTGTTTTCTATTTTAAATGAATTTTCAAAAGAGTATCTTGTCAGGCTGACTCCTACACATTTCAGTTTCTATACGCATACTCACCACTGTCCCAGAAACTTTGCAGTGTCAGTTTGGTAGCATTTGTTCAAGATGTAAGTGTAACACTGAGTTTTCATCAATGTTGATGGGTCACCATAAACTATGTCATACTGTACCATCTGCGAGCCAATAATCAATCTGGATCCATCTTTCCTGTAAAAATACGAAATTCCTAATATTACCCATTAATTGTAGAGGATATTAAAGTGTACTCTTCATCTGGAATACGAAACAAATATATTACTTGTCGCTACTTCTTTTGGCTTCTTGCCATAACCTGATGCTCGAATGTGAAAAAGACGAAATAATCCGAGACCGCCTGATCGGCACAGAAGTTGTTTGACAAAAAGGCAGCTACTCACTCGATCTCAGACATATAAAGGAGTCAACTGAGTGACCATGCACAGTCTCAAAAAAAAAAAAAAGCCGGACAATAAAGCTGAAGAATTCACATGAAATAAACTGTCCGGGTTTATTAGCTAGAGACAGAATTATAGGCTGCGTTTAGTCACTTTCTATTGATAGCATCAGGAGATGACATTAACCAAAAAATGTAACGAAGAGTAGCAAATTTATTTTGCCGACCATTGAGAATATAAAATTCGAAGGAAGTAATTTCGGAATGTAATTTACCCGACGATTAAAGTAAGAAGCAGCGGCAAACAATAACCTATCAAAAAGTCGTTACGATATTTGAGAGGTAAAAACTATGGACTATTCTTGACGTTTTATTTGGTAAACGTTGATTTGTCGATGGCGATTGACAATCATCATTAGACGAGATCCTTATGCCTCGCTTACTGCTTACGGGTAAGATAATGATTAGAGATATTATGAACTCGGCATTGAGGTCTCTAGCATATACAGAAAATTTGTCATTGCGTATAAATAGGCACGCCTGTACGCGATTTTGTGACGAGGGAAGTAATGCAAGAACGGTAGTGGAAGCATTAGTACTGCTGCGTCAGTGTAAGAACGTCGAGAACTTATTCATTTGTGGGGAGACCACACAGTTTCTGTTTACTTCATATTCATTTTGTTTAAAGCCAGTTTGGTATTCCATTTTCTGTAATACATGTTCAAAAGAAAGTTCTGTCATATTAACTACAGAAGCAATATTCGTGGTGGCTCAAAGGCATACATTTAAAAAAAATAGAGCACTGAAGTCCGACTAGGGAAATGACCACAGTGAGAAAACCCCGGAGAATCTGAGCTAATAGCGAAGTTTACCAACATTATTCTTCCAACATGCTATTCACGAATGCAACAAAGAGGGGGTTTCGGATAGTGGTACCAGACGTCCTTCTCTCCACACACTGTAAAGTGGCTTGTCTAGTATAGATGTAGATGTAGATATATGTAGAGGTTATCGAGCTCATAAATTTGGATCAGCGAAACGCAATCCCACTGCTCGAATCTTATGGAGTTTCTAATCACTTCAGCGTGATTTTACAATACAAATGGTTAAATGCTAGCGAAAGAAAAACACCTGTAACACGTGTTAGCTTAAAATGTCGCGGTTTACGAAAACAATTATAACTGCCAAGACTGTGTATTGTTGCACCGAGAAATGGAAATATTGCAGATAAAAGATGGGAGAGAGTAGAGGGTCTCAGAAGTAATAAAACAGGTGAAGAAGCTAAAAGCTAAAAGCTTTTTACGTCGATTTACGTTAAGGATGTCTGACACTACTACAGTATATAAGTTTGGAAGGTAGGAGAAGAGGTACTGGCGGAATTAAAGCTGTGAGGATGGGGCATGAGTCGTGCTTGGGTAGCTCAGTTGGTGGAGCACTTGCCCGCGAAAGGCAAAGGTCTCGAGTTCGAGTCTCGGTCCGGCACACAGTTTTAATCTGCCAGGAAGTTTCATATGAGTGCACACTCCACTGTAGAGTGAAAATTTCATTCTACAGTACACTCTTAATTGGAAAAAACGTGTCATATGCAGCAGATGTCAAATGAATTCACCACAGCAAGGTCTAGACAACGTAATTTACAGACGTACACTGAGTTATTTAGTTAGGAAATGTTAAGTGAAGTAATAAACTTCAATACTTGTCGCCTCGTAATCTGAATGGCAGCACTGAGACACAGTCTGTTAAAACTTCTGGAGAAAAAATAAAGTTTCTGATGTTGCTGTCCAGTATATTTTACTGATGCGAAGTTAATTTTAGTGTAGGAGTACAACACTTGACATTACGTAATTCCCGTTCAGGGTAAAGGACATTTTAACTGAATTTCGCTGCCTGGTATATCGCAGTGCCTGGCATGCGCGCAAGTCCGAAGGAACACTGCATCGTTCTTGTTAACAACACAGGCACTGCAATATCATTCTTATTAGCGTCTGATGACCACCGCAGGACACATTTGAAGACCCTGTCAATCAATCGTAGCTGCAGTTTACACTCACGTGCAACTTAATTTCACATCTATCCGCTAGCGTGGTGTTCTAATTTGAGATTAATGATTTAGCTCACTGTCTTTCTTAAGGTGCAGTCCAACATTAGTCCGCTAGATGGGAACAAAGCGATTCCTCCAAATCAGAGAATTAGCATAAACATTGTAAGGTGGCATGGTCTCCTGACCTTCATTTCTTACATATTCCGTCCTCACAGTCGTATTCTACACATCAGGACACTTCATTCTACCCGAAACTCAATAAGGTAGACTCCGTTTTGTATTAATTCATGTGAGCCATGTACAGATCTGATAAGTAAATCACAAGTGCGCACCAAGGTTGAAGAAGTCGAAGATGGCGTACACAACATGACTGCCACAAGAATTTTCGTTCTAAAGAGGCAACCAGCCTGCCGGGAGGCCTGTCCCTTCAGAGAAGTGAGTCAACACACCTACTAAGCCTGAATGGCCGCCCAGGAGAGGACTGCTTTTGCCAGAACGAAGGGATAACGACCCCCATGTTCGATTTAAAAGCAAATTCCGCTACATTGTGTGGAAGCACCCAGAAGATGCATTTTTTGACAGACCGACTGTGTAGTTACAGAGTTCTCACAGGAGGACAGTATACACCTAGTGGAGATGCTACATATTTCCGCATTGGTCGGCTTAGACGAAACGTCACTCTTCCATTTAAAAGAGCACCGCTGATTGGCGGAATATTTCTGATGCAAAGAGCCAGAGGAGTGAGGAAAGACAGCTAATGATATACCCTTACAATTTTTCCAGAAAAAGGAGCCATTCCGTGGTCACTCTTGGAGCAGGAACACATAACGAGAGTGAGTGCACTCGTGCATGTACGCAAAGAGCGAGGAACAAAGTCTCTCCTGAGTACTTCATTGGGAGAGCCCCTCTGTCATTAGCGAATCGAAGTTATACTCTATACTGAGTCGCTCACGATTAAGTGCTGTGCACTCTGTTGGCCACCACATTTACTGTGCAGTGTGAACACGGACAGAGTACTAATTAATTGCCTGCGAGCGAATATTGAGTGGCATAGCGGTGGACTGGTTATCTGACAGGTGTACCTCGCCAATAGTTAGACCAGGGGCAGATAGGAGTCCTTGACTTCATCAAGGTGTAGGGAGAGTTTGATTGGCCAATGACAATCCAGATAGAAAGAAGTAGTTGAGTTATTTGTCAGCAGTGAGTGACGCAGGCAGCAGTCATTAAAGCTCACGGTATTATGCGCTACAGCATATGCGAGCCCCATCTGTCTTCCATAACAGTACACTCCACTACATTTCTCACGCGACAGCCTTGACTGTACCTAGAAAAGTTATTCAAGTTGTGTAGGTGCAGCTCTCAGCCATTCTACCGAATAAATAATATTCTTGAAGAAAAGGGAGAAAAGAACCTTTCCATACTTTGTAAAATAATAGTATTCCTATCCATAAGAGGCAATCTATTTATTAATTTATAAGAAAAAGTTTCACTTGATTTCTCAGAATTTTTTTGCAATAAATAATATTTTTCGTTCGTTTAATGTTTTTCTTACACTGACTACCAATAATCCATTAACGAAGTATTCCACTAGTTACATAAGAATATACACTCCTGGAAATGGAAAAAAGAACACATTGACACCGGTGTGTCAGACCCACCATACTTGCTCCGGACACTGCGAGAGGGCTGTACAAGCAATGATCACACGCACGGCACAGCGGACACGCCAGGAACCGCGGTGTTGGCCGTCGAATGGCGCTAGCTGCGCGGCATTTGTGCACCGCCGCCGTCAGTGTCAGCCAGTTTGCCGTGGCATACGGAGCTCCATCGCAGTGTTTAACACTGGTAGCATGCCGCGACAGCGTGGACGTGAACCGTATGTGCAGTTGACGGACTTTGAGCGAGGTCGTATAGTGGGCATGCGGGAGGCTGCGTGGACGTACCGCCGAATTGCTCAACACGTGGGGCGTGAGGTCTCCACAGTACATCGATGTTGTCGCCAGTGGTCGGCGGAAGGTGCACGTGCCCGTCGACCTGGGACTGGACCGCAGCGACGCACGGATGCACGCCAAGACCGTAGGATCCTACGCAGTACCGTAGGGGACCACACCGCTACTTCCCAGCAAATTAGGGACACTGTTGCTCCTGGGGTATCGGCGAGGACCATTCGCAACCGTCTCCATGAAGCTGGGCTACGGTCCCGCACACTGTTAGGCCGTCTTCCGCTCACGCCCCAACATCGTGCAGCCCGCGTCCAGTAGTGTCGCGACAGGCATGAATGGAGGGACGAATGGAGACGTGTCGTCTTCAGCGATGAGAGTCGCTTCTGCCTTGGTGCCAATGATGGTCGTATGCGTGTTTGGCGCCGTGCAGGTGAGCGCCACATCAGGACCTGATACGACCGAGGCACACAGGGCCAACACCCGGCATCATGGTGTGGGGAGCGATCTCCTACACTGGCCGTACACCTCTGGTGATCGTCGAGGGGACACTGAATAGTGCACGGTACATCCAAACCGTCATCGAACCCAACGTTCTACCATTCCTAGACCGGCAAGGGAACTTGCTGTTCCAACAGGACAATGCACGTCCGCATGTATCCCGTGCCACCCAACGTGCTCTAGAAGGTGTAAGTCAACTACCCTGGCCAGCAAGATCTCCGGATCTGTCCCCCATTAAGCATGTTTGGGACTGGATGAAGCGTCGTCTCACGCGGTCTGCACGTCCAGCACGAACGCTGGTCCAACTGAGGCGCCAGGTGGAAATGGCATGGCAAGCCGTTCCACAGGACTACATCCAGCATCTCTACGATCGTCTCCATGGGAGAATAGCAGCCTGCATTGCTGCGAAAGGTGGATATACACTGTACTAGTGCCGACATTGTGCATGCTCTGTTGCCTGTGTCTATGTGCCTGTGGTTCTGTCAGTGTTATCATGTGATGTATCTGGCCCCAGGAATGTGTCAATAAAGTTTCCCCTTCCTGGGACAATGAATTCACGGTGTTCTTATTTCAATTTCCAGGAGTGTAGAATATTTTTGTGTCTTTTCCTTACAGCAGACGACTCAAGAAGATATTTGTTGCTGAATGTTTTTCAAACAGTTCTTGTTGGTACATTAGGAGCGTCTGTCTGACTTCTGTAGTAGTGTGAGGTGGAAATTGTTTCTTGCAGGAGCCAAAGGATACTTGTCGGATTAATCCATTGCTCAACTTGACAAAATAAAACGCACACACTCACAACATTTCCCACTGACAAGCAGAATGTGTGGTCAGAAGCAGTCTGACCGCTGAACCAGAGTCTCAGGTATGTACAACAACTCAACAGAGCGCTGGATTTTTTTGCAAAGTCTATACTGGGGGATAATTAAATGCTGTCATTGAAGCCATATGTGCGGCTGTGGAGTACCTCATATCAGCCACTCCAGTGGCATGATGTAATCCTGGTAGGTCTCTGTGTGGCTCTCTGGTGATAGGATACACCCGCCCCTCACCCCTCTCCCGTCCTCTCAGAAGTCTGTGATGCCAATAGTACACAAACCACTGCACACCAAATCTTAATGGTCTGCGTTTTAACTCGATGAGACGGTAGAACCGATTGTATGTGGGTAGCTGGTTTTAGGTAACAGAGAGGCGAGTGTGGTAAGGATTTGAATAATTTATTGGGTACTGTCAAGGCTATAGCCTGAGCTAGTAGCATGTAGGGTATAGTGTGTTGCACAGAGGGTGGTTCAACCATCTTTACTCCAGCGATCAAACTGCTACGCTATATCATATACTATTCTAGATAACTCCGCTGAACTTCTTTTTTTCCTTGAAAGGCCTAGATCCGAATTTTACTTTTAGTATTTCCGCATATGATCGTATGCGTGTACAAGCGTGCATGACGGAGTCTTGCACAGACGCCCGGCCGACGGCTGCTGCCGCACTGGACAGTTAAGCCTACTTTACACGCATTCAGGAGGACGACGGTTCGATCCCGCGTCCGGCTATCCTGATTTAGGTTCAAAAAATGGTTCAAATGGCTCTGAGCACTATGGGACTCAACTGCTGTGGTCATCAGTCCCCTAGAACTTAGAACTACTTAAACCTAACTAACCTAACGACATCACACACATCCGTGCCCGAGGCAGGATTCGAACCTGCGACAGGAGCAGTCGCACGGTTCCGGACTGCGCGCCTAGAACCGCGAGACCACCGCGGCCGGCTCCTGATTTAGGTTTTCCGTGATTTCCCTAAATCGCTCCAGGCAAATGCCGGGATGGTTCCTTTCAAAGGGCATGGCCGACTTCCTTCCCTGTCCTTGCCTAATCCGATAAGACCGATGACCTCGCTGTCTGGTCTCCTTCCCCAAAACAACCCAACCCAACCCTACTTTACACGACGACACTAGGTTGCATGCAACAGCGCCGCCGGCCACTGCGGATGTGCGCCACGCGTAGCGCAACTCGTTGGTGAAACTAAACCCTTTCGGCGTGTTCCATCTTTGGCGACACTAGTTGCATGAGTTTTGAGATTATGTGTGTTCGTAGAGTGTAGATAAATTGAAATATGTAGTGGGGAGCGGAGAATAATATTCGCTTTTTAGATATCAATGCTTCTATGCTTTGCATAGATGTTTGTGTGATTTCAGTGATGCTGATTACAAAAATAAGCAACATATTGCTGCCGCTGAGACCGTCATGTGCGATCATGACAGATGGTTTGACAATATCTGAGCTGCAGGGCAAAATTTATTGAGTTAGAAGCACATATACAACCGAATTAAGAAAAATACAAATAAGTGTAATTCTAGCTGTGTGTTCTCGTCTACAAGACTAAAATCCCATCGTTAGAGTTGGCCAACTCTTTGTTAAGGAATATTGTTGACTGGAGGGAAGGCTATACAAATTCAAGAAGCTGCATTCTTCATTATATGTTCATCTATTTAAAACGGCGCTGCAGTGCTCCCCATTCACATATGTTAGAATTTTGAAATGTCGCCACTTCACAGATCTATCTTCAAGAGAGTAATTTGCAATGCGGCCTGCTTCGAATAATTACTGCCTTTAATGTTAATAATTGTTACTGTTAATAATTATTGTTGTTAATGAAGAAGGGTCATCACCAACTAAAACTGCATCTTATAGCATGCCGAGTGTTCTCGGTTGTAATGTATGCAATGTGATATGTAATTTCAGTTCTGGCGACAGTGCTTCATGCATTGCAATATCTTTATTCCTTATCGCGTAGTTAGCTCTATTTAGAAGGAACGGTAACAGTTCTGGTGACATTCTAAGACAATTAAAAGAACTTGTTGGGCCTACCGTTATAAATTATTTCAGCAAGGATGCTGAGCTACCGATCTGACGTCTTTTCTTCATTCAGTCACGAATCGAAACACGTTTCTTAACGTTTTATTATGCAGCAATTCCACGCAACAAGATTCAACTCCATCACAACTCGTGCGACTTGCAGCTGCCAAAACTTACATTTCAGACACGTCTCAGGAACCCAAAAACCGACAAAATTGAAGCGTATACTGGTTTTCGCCGTGTCTACAGTCAAATATGAAACCATTTGCGTGCCACTCATAGCACGCAACGAGTGGCGCAACCCAATGTCGTCGTGTCGTCGTGCAGACTAGGCGAAGAGTCTCGGAGGAGCGAGCCCACGACGTCATCACACAGGCTGAGCAGAAGCCGCTGTGCGTTGCACGCTCAGGAGGGTCGCGCAGGCGGCGGTCCGCAGCACACATACGAGAGGCCCCCGGCAGCAGGCAGCACACGTGGAGCGGCACCGGAGGTATAGTATTTCACGTATCGGGCATCCAAAAACTGGACACAATCCAGTTCGCCAGTATCGCGCATCTTACGTATTCTGCTCTCATAAGTGGCGCCAGAGATAAGTCCCAGTTCTGACGACATCGCGGCCATACGACGTATCCAACTCTAGCGTTCCCTTTGACGAAATGCCAGGGAGCGTTGTAAGCAGATTCCCTCGAGTTTTGCGCCATCTTCCTTTTTCAATGTTTTTTAGCGTCGTTTGCTACATCTCCTTACCAGTTAAACGAGCCAGCAACAAGTCGAACCGCCCTCGAATGTCCTCCTCTTAGTCCAACATGATCAGGGTCGACACAAAGAATCCGCATTACCGTCATCATCATCATCATCATTACCATCACCATCTTCCTTCCAAGTATTAGGGATCTTGTCCTGTCAGTCTCGTACAGGTGTTCTCCTGCCATGTTTTGATTGGTCGACGTAGAGATCTTACACGATTGGACTGGCACTGTAGGACGGATTTTTTGGACCCTCTTTCAGCTCATTCTTTGTATATGATTTCTCCAGTTGCTTTGTTAGTTCTTGGTACATGGTTTACATTTTAAGTTCCTTCAACAATCTTCGTTCCTTTCATGATCCTATTTGATTTAAACAATTAAACTTCTCAAGAACTTCATTTCGCATATTCCGTCTTTATTGTTCAGACTGCAGTGCCACAGCACATCACAGGACTTCCTTAAGTCTTATAAAGGCGTATTCTGATGTCTTTCTGTAGTAGGGAATATTTAATTAGATTATTAATTGCTCTCGTTGTTATTGTATACCTAGCGGCTTTTACAGATAGGTCTGTTTCTTCCAGATAGATTAGTTTATAGCCTAAAGATGTGAATATGTTCATTCTTTCTAGAGTCTTGTTCATCAAACCGATATTATTTTATACCAGTGCCAGACATTTTTTGCATTTTTTGCTACTGTGATGCTATCTTCAGTACAGACAATATAAGTTAAAACAGTGAAAATACTTGTATATTCACTGTGGCCATCACTGCCAAATGTAGATGTTGGCCTACGGTGGAGGAATATTGGACGTGGACTGAAACTGTCAAGATGCGCCATAATAAAACAAGGCCGTGTCCTTCAAGTGTTTTATTATTTGCAGCTACAGTGCTGTGTTCCTCTCTGTCTATGCCATAGGGTCCCGAGATGCTGAGGACGCCACTTTGCTGTCTACAGACCAACTTGGCGCTAAAAGGCTATCTCAGCGACCTATGCAACAAACTGCGGCCTGCCAGCCTTGTACAGCCGTGGTGTTCTGATGACATCAGGATGCGCCAGAAGCCGACTCAGCGCCCTCCGTCCCCGTTGCCTCAGAGTCACTCGATGGGAGCTGCAGGGTGGCCCACAGTGTGCTTCTTTGCCATCGTGGTTGAGACTGCGATGACAACAAGCGCCTGCGATCCAACAGCCAAATCTGTGGCCCTCACCTCAGGATGCCTCCAGCATGTGTTGGGAGCCAACAAGACTGCCCGTGGTAGCTTTCTTACCTCTCTACCGAATCCTCTCCACCACTCTCCTACTCGTCGTTCTACTCCCACCGTGACCATTTAACACGTGATAATGTGCTTCTTTTAAAACCTCATCTCTCAGCTTCACTGGCACTACTACCCTTGTGCCTGACTTCGTTTCCCTGCAAAGAAGACCATCGTACATATTAAATTGTGACTGTGTCCGATACAATTTACAATCGTTGTCAGCGTCCTGCAATTCTTGCCATACTGTTAGGTCATAACCTATGACTTCTACTTTTGCCACCTTTCTACTCAGTGCATCCGCATTACCATATTTCTTCCCAGCCTTGTGCACCACCTCTTACTCGAATTCACTGAGCCTCACAGCCCTTCTAGCGACTCTAGTGGACAGATCCTTCAACCCTAACAACCACTTCAATGCAGAATGATTTGTCACTACCTGAAATCCTCTCCAATTTAAATAACATTTAAAATACGTGATTCCATAGACTACGCTAAGCATCTCCCTCTCAGTTGTTGAGTAATTCCTCTCTGCTGCATTCAACTGCCTAGACGCATAGGCTACAGGATGTTCTTTCCCATCAATTTCCTGACTAAGAACACACCCTAATGCTTGATTCCATCCTTTTCAAAATCTGGAAACACAAGAACCATACTTGATGTTAATACTTCCCTCCGTTTGTCAAACACTTTCTGACTCTTTTCTCTCCACTCAAATTACACATCCCTCCATAACAATAGCGTCAACGGCTGTACTAAATCTGCAAAACACTCCACGAACTTTCGATAGAAATTGCAAATTGCGACGAATGATTGCACTTTCTTAACTGTTTTCAGCTCCTGAAAATCCCTTACACACTGTACTAACCATGGATATGTTTCCACTCCGTCCTTACTGATGATATGACCCAAATATTTTACTTCTTCTAACGCAAAATGACACTTATCCAGACTCAACTTCAAACGAGCTGCTCTTAACCTCACAAAGACTTCTCTTAACCGCTATGTTGCTCCATACTACTTGAACACACTGTAATGTCATCCAAATAGACAAGACACTGTCGTGGTTTCAAACCCCTCAAGACACTGTCTAGCAACCTCTGAAACATTGCCAGAGCGTTTCTCAAACCGAATGGCATTCTCCTGGAGTAGAGAAAGCAGTCTTTGGACGACCCTCTGGAGCCACCTCTAGCTGATGATAACCACTCGTCAAATACATCGTAGAAAAGTACTGGCACTGTCCTAAGTCATCCAAAGTCTCCAATATGTTTGGAATGGGGTATGCGTCCGTTAATGTCTTATTATTGAGGTATCAGTAGTCACAACAGAATCTGTATTCCTCAGTTCCATCCATAGATTTTTTAGGCCCAATGACAATGCCCGTTCCCCAACTACTATTAACATGCTCTGTAATATCGTCTGCAAGCTGCCGATCAATTGAATCCTCCACAATCGGCTGCAAATACCTTGGTGTTCTGCATGGTTTACTGTACATAGGTGCTTCATTCCCTGTTGGTATCCTCTGTTGAACTAATGGAGTTGCTGGGAACGACCCTTCTGGAAAAAAATCCTTAAATTCCCATAATAGTTCTTCCATATACTCAATTTCTCTTCCTTTCAAATACTTAATTTTGTCACTCAAAGCAGTTCTATTTGCAGTTAGTGGTTGATCGCTTCGCCTACCTCTTGAACACCAGTCTTCGTCATCTGACACATCCAAATTTGCTACTAAAACTCCTTTCCTCAAATTCGCGTCTACAGCGCTAAAATTATCCATGTTCACAGGAACTACTCGCTCATTGTTCCCCTCATTTACACATAAAACATTGATTTTCACAAAACAACCAAATGGACTCAAAACTTCATTGTCCTCCAATTGTTCAATAACACATACTGTACCCACAGGTAGATTTGTCTACACACTTACCCAAAGCGACTTCCCAGTGCCACCAGACACACACTCAGGAGAATGAAGCCTTAATGCTAACGTACGTGGTTCAATTGGTTTGTTCATTATATTGAACTCTCCTCCCGACAGCACTGCATTGATAAAAGTTTTCCCAAGCAGAAATAACATTCCACCAAGATCCACAGTTTGTTGTCTAAGGTCAATTCTGACATGATGTTGATGTAAGAAATCTACTCCTAGGATCATGTCGCAGTCCTCGCTTACCCATGGTGCTACCTCCATGCATGCAGTAAATCGGAGTTTCTCTATTCGAAAGTCAACTGTCACTGACCCCAAAGGCATGACCTCCTTATCCCCTGATCCACGCATCCCATTGCATGATGGGTCTAGCTTCCTTCGTCCCATTATATTCCTAGTAGACACTGACACTTGCGCCCCTGTGTCCAACATAATCTTAAACTTTTTAGTTCCTATGGATCCTACCACTGAACATTTCACCTCTGCATAAGTATTTGTAGCATTGAAATTAAACGGGAGCACCGTTAGGAGGGTCTTGGGTCCCCTCTGCCGTTTATCGCTTGTCCACCGCTCCTATCTCCACTTCTCCAACCTCCCCACAGCCAATTCCCACCCCTTCCTTTATTCCTTGGTGACTGGGTACATTGCCTCTGCACATGTCTCATACAACAAAACTTAAAACATTTCACACCCGCTGTAAACACTGTTTGCCTCTGGCGTGCCCCTGTTGCCACGTATATTTCCTCACACTAAATTGCCAACTGAATGGCTGAATACACATCTTTCGGAGACCCTTCACGCACTTTCCGTGACACATGCGCCGGTCACCCTCTCAAAAATACATCAAGTGCCATTTGTGCGGCTTCCTGCAACAGAACACTATTTGCTTCATTGCTCTGACCCAACTCATAAGTATACTCATTATTTTCCCTTATTCTGTCCGCCAATTTCTCTGTCTCCCCCTGTCTCTTTGACATTGTACTTAACCTCTATCTAAAGTACCGAGCGCTATTCTGTTTTATCGTACCTTTGTGAACGCCCTTCCTTTGACTGTTTAAACTGCCCTGCCTTCCTTAACGTCTAAGAGCACCTTACATATGTTTTCCTTCACCCATTAATCTAATCTTGGCTATTCAAAAGTAATAGCAGTGTACATGGCTACAACACTATGAGAAAGGATCTTCACTACTCAAGGTTAAATCTAACTTTGGCTCACAAGGGGGTAAATTATGCTGTCACAAAAGTCTTTGGCCACTTACCTAATAGCATCAAAAGTCTGACAGATAGCCATATAGCATTTAAAAGGAAATTAAAAGAATTTCTCAATGGTAACTCCTTCTACTCATTAGATGAATTTTTTGATATAGTAAGTGGGTATTTCCCCAACCTCAAACAAAAAAAATCTGTCATGTAATATTTTGTCTACTTAATATCTTGTATAGACACCTTTTTTTTAACCTGACACGTTCCATATCATTACGAAGTGTCATATTCATGATGTATGGAACAAGTACTAATCTAATCTAATCTGTTGTCAAAATATTTGAATACATTAAACTAAACTGGAACTGCTAGTATTTACATTGTCAGAATGAAAAATAGGTATGCAGTTTATCCTACCAAAATACCTAATCTTGGCTGTTGTGACCAAGTGCTGACAAGCCTGTTTTTGGCACAGTGCAGGCTTTAATACTGCACGCAAGTACTTGTTCTTGGTAAATAAACCAATGTCTGTGCAATGTGATGTATAAATGTTCATGTACTACTGTAGTTGTATCAATTGAGTTGTCCTGCATTACTTGTACACTGGTTGTATAATATTGATTACATATACAGGACCAAATATATAAAATAAAAATAACAGACATTAGGATACTATAAGATGGGTTGTAATGACACTGACAACATTATATATAAATGTTTAGCAACAGACAGCTCTAAGACGAAGAAAATCAACAGATCAATTTACTAACGCATTTGCAACGACCTTACAACAGCTTCTATGACAGTAATTTACAGTAAGTAAGTAAGGATCCATGTAAAATCACTGTAGCCATATGTTTATATAAACTGTGTATGATGACACAGATTATAAGCAAATACGTTTAAAGCGAAATAAATATTCTGTTCTATCTTAGAGCTTGTATGACTGGTTCAACTGAACTTTTAATCAAGTTATAACACAACCAGAAAGAGAATAAGACTTAATGAACTTTTATCTGTTAGAGAATCTAGACGGTAAACACTTAGACTGAATTGCTCATTTACAAGCGTAGATTATTACTGCCAAAAAGTTGAGCGGCTGTTAAGTGAAGCTGTCATCTTAGTACCAAATGTGAAACGTATGAGACCAGCTGGTGCCAGTTTTCAGCACATATGGAATTCTGGTAGAAATGTTCGGCAAAGATGCATAAAACTAAGCTTTCATATCGAAGTCTTTGCTTTTTGTGATCGTTTGCGTGTGTGTTGTACTGTATGTGGAGGTGCGTACTGTTTGTGTTGTGGAAAAGTGATGAGTAAATGAGCCGAGTAAAATGTATTGGAGTGTTTCTTTTACGTTCAGCTAGCATCGAAAATAGTACAGTACGATTTGCAAGGTACGTTGAAGAGCGGAATATAGTGGCAGTTACAAATTACTTGGAACTATTGGTAATTACAACCATTACATTTTTCTTGCTGCGCTGTCATCGAGTACATGCCATTCTTGGATATTAGGTGGCATAGAGCTTAACAGCCATCGTTTTTCGGCCGCAAAGTCACAATTAACAAAGTTATCAAATACACATGTGATATAATAATAAAACTTGCTGTGCTTCGTTTTGACTATGCGCTCGGTACCTGGATGTGATTTACTTATGTCTTTGCAGTGTTCCCTGGCAAATTACAGATTGCCGTTGAGCAATATTATTTGGATTTGACTTTTACCGGCGTGTGCCCTGTACGTGGACTATGTGCTTTAATTTCATAATATTATTCCCTCTGCGAAATTGTGCCTAGAAATGAAAAAGAATCAAGTAGTATTAATAAACATCGCTAGAAATTGTTGGAAATGCGCGAAAGAGGGTTCGTTCCATGTGAAGCGACCTAAATTTAAACAAGGTCCTCACTCGATCCTTCGCAATTTGATGAAATGGTTACTGTATGTATTTTACAGTAAGCCAAAGCAAATTGAATGTTGATAATTTGTATGCTGCAGCCACTAGCCATGAATCTGTAAATGCTAGTTTTTGTTGTTGTAACGGTTATGAATGACTTTCTGATCGTTATTTTTTGGTCATGTCCAGCCAGCTAGCATGTTACAAAGCTTTACGTGTTATCCATGGTTAAAGTCAATTCAAAATACTTTTTCTTCTATTTTGTCTGGTTTTTAAAAGACTATATCTTACAGAACTTATCTCAGATATGACTTTTTTATATACCGCGAAAAGAGATGATTTTGGTTATCAGAAAATGGGTAAGTGTGATTCTTTTTTGAGACAGACCAGTTCAAAAAATAAAATGTTATAAAATATGCTTTGGTTGATATGAATAAAGAGAGTGAGGAATTTTTGAGTATGTGCATTTGAAAATGACGTAAAATATGTAATGTTATTAGTTCTGTTTTTCTTGAAATGAAAATTAATTTGCCCAATTTTTAATTTTTAGAAATATTTATCTGTTCATTTAGGTTGTTTCTTGCTATTCTGGAATTCATCTAACTCGATGGATGTTCAGATTAACATTTCAACACACTGTATCAAAACTGAGCTAATGAATTTTTATGTTAAGAAAAACTGAGACTCTTAATAAAAGGGTAACACATTTTATATCATATTGCATATTCAAACAGGTCACATATTCTTGGTTCATAATAATGGTGAAGACATTTTTTTGTAACTTCATTATTATTTTTGAACTGATTTATCTGAAAATGAAATAAACTTTTCTTGATCAAACAAACTGTCTTTTTAATAGAACAAAGAAAAACCAAATCTGAAATGGCTTCCATAATTTCTCCAAATCACTTCAGGCAAATGCCGATTTCCTTGCCCAGGCAAATGGCGGGATGGTTCCTTAGAAAGGGCACAGCTGACTTCCTTGATCATCCTTCTCTAATCCGATTGGACCGATGGCCACACTGTTTGGTTCCCTCCCCTAAATCAGTACCTAAAATGTAAGTGGAATCACCAAGTTTCAGCATGGGATTCAGATCAACAGGAGCATTAAAGTACACTTCCTGATTTATTCATATGTCTCAATGTGCAAAAGCTAGCCTTTACAAAGCATAGCAAGTGGCCACACCACGCCATTTATAAAGCTGCAATTTGGTGTGGCTGCATGTAAAATCCAACCACTAAAAATTTCATCAAAATTGTGAAGAGTCAAGTGGGGACCTTGTTTAAATTGAGACAACTTGACATGGAATGAGCCATGGGGATTGCTGGGTGAAGTCAGTTTGCTGTTTGGGTAGTGAAAAGTGATGAATTTGAACTCATCTCGCAGCTGAGGAATTAGATTGTACAGGAAAGCCAGAAAATTAGGATTGTTGTGTTTGACAGTATTTTGTGTAAATTACTTTGATGACCTCGTGTGCATGAGGAATAATGTGGGTATTACTGTTGTCAACAGTAAGTATTGTGAGTGAGGGGAACTTGGTTTCCAGGCGAGACACACAGTGCATACCGTCAACATTTGAACTAATGTGCAGATATTTTCAGTGAGTTATGGACACAAAAGTAAATGAGAGTAAGAAATGAAGCAAAGTGTAATTACTCTATAATTCCTTGTTCCTTGGCAGGTGTCCTCCCCCTGTCCCTCCTCCCCAAATCTTTAACACTCTGTTCTGACAAGTGTTTGGTATACCTAACAGTGTAGGGCGTACCTATTTCAAAGACAGAGTAGCTTTGCCCTTAGAAGCTGTTTGCTGTCTATGATAAAATAAGAATGTAATTGGCAAACTTCTAAATTTCATGCCATCCGTCAATGAAGTTGACACACGTGAGATAAAAGTGCACGATCTTATTAAAGTTTATTCCATAGTTTGAGCTAGTGGAAACATAATGAACGTTCTCAGAAATTTAATGAACATCTGACAATATGAGAGAGAGATTGCTACTCACCATACAGCAGGGATGGTGAGTTGCAGATAGGCATGATGAAAATACTGCCAGACAAGTAAGGTTTTGGCCAAAAAAGGCTTACATCTGAAAAACACACACACACACACACACACACACACACACACACACACACACACACACTTGGGCTGCTGAGGACAAGTTGTGTGTGTGTGTGTGTAGTTCGGATGAAGGCCTTTTTGACTGAAAGCTTACTTGTTTGACAATCTCTTTATTGCGACTCACCTTCCCCACTACATTGTGAGTAGCTATGTATCCTTTTCATAATTTTGTTGTTATTCTATCCTGCATTTTCCATTGCTTGATTATTCCATATTTTCTTTAACTCGTAGCCTTCTGCCTAATAGACAGGAGTGTATGAGGCACATGAAATACAGCTTCTCTTTCCATAACATTTTATTTGTTTAACAAATTTAATTTTAATTGTGATGTAGATATTATAGTACCAAAATGGGCAACATAAAAAGACGTGTGGAGGACATAATAAAATCAACAGAAGACAAGAGGCTATACAGAGGTCTTGTCTTGCAGAATGAAATGAAAGTGTTGTTAATAAGTGATCCGACAACAGATAAGTCTGCTGCTGCTCTTGATGTCAATGTAGGTACGGTAAATTTTTAAATCACTATATAAAAAATATTTTTTTAAAACTTTGGCAGTAAATGTATTGTTTTTGTAAATTATTGGATATTTAAATGGAACATAGACAACATGCAGCTGTAACAAAATGTCTTTTATTTCCCTCTAGGTCACATGAGTGATCCAGACCATCTCCCTGGTCTTGCCCACTTCTGTGAGCATATGCTCTTCCTTGGAACAGAAAAATATCCATCAGAAAATGAGTACAGCAAATATCTTTCTGAACATGGGGGAGGATCAAATGCATGCACATTTTCTGACCATACGACTTACTACTTTGACGTGGTACCGGAATTTTTGCCTGGTGCTCTGGACAGGTATGGCTTTCCTTTATTTCCAATGGTTCACTATTTGTTACTGTTTTAGTTTTGTGGATGGTGGACTGGTAGGAAATTTAGGCAACCGTATCATAGAGTATGTATTTACATACAGTCATCTCTGGGCACTGAGACTGAACTCAGGGCTTAGTGCCCTTATCTGTTGTTATTTCATCTTGGATTTTCCAATGTTGGATGCTTAAAAACGTTGTACAGCGAGCCTCATCCAGTGTGTACCGATTTGTTTCTATTACTGGCACCTGTAAGTCATTTACATTTATTTGGGATTGTATAATATAAGTTTTTGTAAGATAAAGAGTTACAGTAATACACCTTTTTAGCAACTCACGGGGTACCCAGATATTTTTTCCAGAAGTAGATGTTTTCATTAAATGGGTTTTTTGCCTAGGTACATGGAAGGAGTGACTTAATTGTAATTGAAGCATGTTTAGGTGATGAAAGAGCTATTTAATTTCGGACTTACCAATAATCTACAATAAATTTAAAGACAGCCTACACGTATATCACACTTTTTGCAGAACGCATGTCTTACTTCTTAAAAACAATCAAGAAGTGTTCGTTTTCTCCTTCCAGCGACAGTAATGATAGAAGTTGTTGCTCCAGTTGGTTGTTGTTATAATCAACTTGTCGACATTAAATGATGAAAAGTAGTGCCTGGCATTATCCAGCCCTTGTACAGCAGCTGCAACAGCCTACTCCTCCTCCTCCTCTCCTCCTTTGTGGTTGTTGCCACCACCACTTCCTACCTCACAGTGTTCTTTCACTAGAATTTCATATATCTCACTCGCTTTCATAGTGGCTGTAGAAGACAAAACATCATCGCAAGAAACAGAGTCAATGTATATCACATCTTCAGGAACATCTGTGATACTACTAAGTTCTTCTCATGGAACAATATCACCTTCATTGGCAGCCAATGTACCACAACCAGCCTTTTCAAAAGAATTTAACACAGTCTGATGCATTACACAGTTCCATGCAGCAACAAACATGTGTGGCCTGAAAAATGTTAAGCCTCATCACATCCTTCCTCTTGAGGAATGTAATAGATTTATAGATGACTGCTACCATGCATTTTCCTTTAACAGAGAGTATTGTACCCAGGTGTAAAGGCTGGTATGTGCAGTTTGGTGGAAGAAACACAACATTAATATTTCTCAGAAATAATGCTTCCTTTGGATGTACAGGGCACCTGTCGATCATAAGTAATATTTTTCTAGCTGCTGCACCCATATTGACATCTAAATGCCTAAGAAATCTTGTAAAGATTTCCGATGTCATCCAGCCATTGATGTTGTACTCGTAAGAATATGGTGGTGTCTGTTTTTAAAATGCCTGGGAGTTTTAAATTTCCCTATTATCAGTGGTGGTAACTTGTCACACCCTTGACCATGCACACACAATAGAGCAGTCATTCTTTCTTTACTTATCTCCATGTCATTTTTCTCCATTAACAGAATAAGTTTTCACAGGAAGTAAATTGTAACAGATGCCTGTTTCACGTGCATAACCCTCTATTAATTTCAGAAATGTAGTGTTCTTCCAGTTGTTTACTTTTCTACTATCACAGACTCACTCTTTTCACTTATGCTGTGGAACGAGAGATTGTGTTGTTTCTTAAAATGATCTGACCACCCGTTTGATGCACAAAAATTTTTTACACTGATCTTCATGACCTTTTCTTGAGCCTTCTCTTGTAAAATCGTTCTGCTTAAAGAAATGCTGCCTCTTGTTATCTCTTCAAACAATTTTAGAAGAATAGTTTGCACATCACTGAACACTGAAATGTGAATGTTCTTTCTTTTGCAGTCAGAGGAACCACTAGCTTTGGCATTTAACAATGTTTCATTGTTTTTGAGAATACCGCACATTGAAAGGCCAGTTTGAGGCTTTTCGCCGTGTCCAGAACTTCTATGTTAAGATTATCTTCGACATCGTGAATGATCGTCAGTGTCTGCTCAGCCATAAACTTCCTAAGTGTGCATGCCATAACTCCACATAAGTATAAAACTTATAGATTCAACTATAACAAAGACAATGCTTCACAGCTCATGCTTTGATTATGACATCAGATCATGTGACCAGAGCCGCACAATAGGCAGGGCAGAAATTGCTCTCTGATTCATTCGACACTTTTTCAGTATTGCTACAATGGAATTTGATCTAGATACATGTCAACTGAAAGTGACATGTGATGTACAAAGTAACAGTCAAAGTCATTGGCAATATCAGAAATAGGCAAACATGCTAATTTTTATTGTTTAGTTCTACTAAGCTCATGAGATAGCATATTGCCTCCTAGTAGACAAGCCTCCACAGAATCCAAACTAAGCTCAGAGATTATTCTCAGAAAGATAGTTCAGTATACTGTTCCAAGTTACCCTCTCAAAAGTTTTGCGACAGTAGGAAGGATGGAGACGGGACTTGCTTATCCCCTCTTTATAAATGGGTCTTAGTATTGCATATCTCAGTCATAAGTGTTGCACTTGACACTGATTAGTTGTAATGGTAACTCATGGCTGCGACGACCAATTCAGCACAAGTTTTTAGTACTTTGGCTGAGGTATCATCATAGGAAAAAGAGTTACTACTTTTTAGTGATTTAACACATTGACATCTACGTGATTACTCTGCTAGCCACCATAAAGTGCCTGACAGAGGGTTCAGTGAGCCACCTTCAAGCTGTCTCTACCATTCCCATCTCGAACAGCGTGGGAAAAATGAGCACTTAAATTTTTCTGTGTGAGCCCTGATTGCTCTTATTTTATCATGAAGATCATTTCTCCCTATGTAGGTGGGTGCCAACAGAATGTTTTTGCAATCCGAGGAGAAAACTGGTGATTGAATGTTCATGAGGAGATCCTGTTGCAACAAAAAACGCCTTTGTTTTAATGATTACCACTCCAATTCACGTATCATGTCTGTAGCCCTCTCTCTCCTATTTCGCAAAAATACAAAACTAACTGCCGATCTTCGAACTTCTTCAATGTCATTTGTCAGTCCCATCTGATGCGAATTCCACACCATGTTGCAGTGCTCCAGAATAGGGCAGACAAACGTGGTGTAAGCAGTCTCTCTGTTAGACCTGTTGCACCTTTTAAGTGTTCCGCCAATGAACTGCAGTCTTTGGTTTGCTCTACCCACAACACTACCTATGTGATTGTTCCAGTTTAGGTTGTTTGTAATTGTAATCCCTAAGAATTTAGTTGAATTTACAGCATTCATACTTGTGTGACTTATTGCGTAATTGAAATTTAGCAGATTTCTCTTGGTACTCATGTGAATAACTGCACACTTCCCTTTATTCAGGGTCAATTGCCAATTTTTGCACCATGCAGATATCATATCCCTCCCTCCCTCACTCACTCACTCACTCACTCACTCACTCACTCCCACGCGTGCGCGCGTATGTATGTGTGTGTGGGTGGGGTGTCCCTACCTCAGAAGAAAGTTGTTCTGCTGAGAGCTTACTTGTTTAGGTGTCTTTTTTATTGTGGCCATCTGCTACTAACATTTCACCTGTATGGTGAGTGGCACTCTATCCATTTCACATCATTGTCATTATTCCATTCTGGATTTTTATTGGATAATTAAACAGATTTAGAAATAAATTATCACTCACTATTTTACTATTTCCTTCTATTCTTGTCAGGGATGTTACTGTGGGGTTTAAATCAAAGATTATCTCATTAAATGCAGGTGCCTCCCACCAGAAAGAAATCTGGATTGAAATCTACACATACAATCATATTTCATGTATTTAAACTGAGTCTTGCTACTACTGTCTTTAATTGCTTAATGGGGCTGAAAACATTTCCTTTTTTTGTGGGAGGGGGGGGGGGGGGGCGAGCCTATAGACTGTTGAAACTGCTCTCTCGTATGTTTCCAATATTCAGTGAAGACTATTGCCTGGATATTTCAGCAACCCCACCCCCCTTTCTTCCCCTTTTATCCCTATGGTAATGTGGTTCTTGGGTCCACTCAAGTCCATCTACCCAGCTTCTGTGGCTTTCAGATGATAATCCATTATCTGTATCATGTATGTAGGAATCCCTTTATGTTTTTGTGTGTCCTATGTTCATGAGAAAGCTAATTTTCTGTTGAATGAGCTCTTGTATCTTGTTGCAAAAGTCCAAATCTTTCTTATACTTTGTACTGTCAAAACTGCCTTTTTTGATTTTTCATTTATTTTTGGGACTATACACTGATGACCCAGAACATTATGGCCACTGACCTACTGTCAATATAAACCTGTACAGGCGAAAGCAGTGACACCTGGGGAGGAATAACTGCTAGTCAGACATACTAATGGTCTATGTATTATCAGCTGTCCATTTGTAGAGTGGGGTAGGTTTGCAATCTATCTGCGTTTGACTGAGGGCAGATTGTGACTGCCCAGAGACTTTACACGAGCATTTTGAAAACAGTATGACTTGTTGGGTGTTTAAGAGTGTTATGGTCAGCGTCTTTGACACTTGGAAAAACCGAGGTGAAACCGTGTCCAGATGTCGTGGCGTTTGGTGGCCACTCCTCATTACGGATATCAGATGTCTTAGGCTGGGTGGTCTGGTAAGACAGGACGGGCAGCAAACTGTGGCAGTACTAACATCAGACTTTATAGGTGGGCAGAGTACAAGTTTGCCTGAACACACAGTGCACTAAACACTCCTAATGATCAACCTGCACAACCGCTAATGATGGGCCTGCACAGCTGACGATCCGTGCATGTCCCAATGTTAACATCGTGACATTCGCAACTGCGATTGATATGGGCACATGACTATTGGCACTGGACATTGGTACAGTTGCAGTGTGTTGCACGGTCTGACGTATCCCGATACCTTCTTCCTCATGCCAATGGGAGGACATGAGTCCATCATCTTCCAGGGGAACAACTCTTTGACACCCTTAGTGTGCGACAGAGACAAGTTGGCGGCAGGTCCATTATGTTCTGGGGAACATTCACATGGGCATCCATATCTCCACTGGAGCTTGTGTAAGGCACCATGACGGCCAAAGAGTATTGTACGCTGGTTGCAGATTACATACACCCCTTTATGATGATTGTGTTTCTTGATGGCAGTGGCATTTTTCGACAGATAAAGCACCATGTCACAAGGCCAGGAGTGTGATGGTGTGGTTCAAGGAACACAGTGGCGAGTTCCAGTTGATGTGCTGGCGCCCCCAACTTGCCAGATCTGAACCCGATCAAACACATCTGGGCTGCAATTGAATATTATGTCAGAGCTCATTGCCCCCTCTCTGAAATTTGTGCGACTTACATGACTTGTTTGTGCAGATGTGGTGCCAACTCCATCCAGCAGCGTATCAAGGCCTCATTTCTTCCATGCCATGATGCGTTGCTGCTGTTGTCTGTGCCAAAGGTGGACATATTGGCTAACAGATAGGTTATTGTTCTGGTTGATCAGTGGAGTTATTCACCAGCTCCGTCTTTCAAAAACATTGACCCCAAAAAGTACTGTTACAAATACAGGAAATCTGAGGGATTGGGCAGTGATCTGTTTACATTGAATGCTTCAGGAAATCAGTTGTGCTAGTAACTTTTTACTGGAAACATTCAAATATAAACCACGGTGTGTGAATGTGTTACAGATGACAGATCCATCATAACTGCTTGTAATTGCCTCAGTCTGCTGAGCAACTCGTGAAACTCTGTAATAACATGTTCAGTGAGACGCTCCACCTAGAACTTGTCATATAGCTTAAAGAGTGATGCAGTCTTCACTTTTGTGTGAGTAGCATTCCCAGCATTGTGCCTGATGACATCTTCAGTTGCGTGGATGAGGTTATGGTTCAAACTCCCCCCAATAAGCATTACATGACCTTCTTTACATAAATCATAGGTGACATCACGGAGTACTTTGCCTGGCTTAAAAACACTAATTGTATGATAATCCTATCCAGAGAGTTCTGTACTAGTTCAAACATTCCTCTCCCATTAGTATTCTCCCAAGCAGAAGGGCATGTCAGAATGATCCTGTAATCCTCGAATTGTCTGCACACTCTTGTCCACAGTCTTGTAGATGTTGGAGAGGCAATTAAATTTAGATGGCCTAAACATGAACAGCATTAATCAGTATAGTGGTTAATACAATATATGTATAAAGTTCCTGCGATATCTTGCTTAATGTATACCTTGACTCATTCCACATCTTTGATGTGCTATAGAGGTTGGATGAATGAATGGACTGAAGGTAGCAATCGTGTAGCATCTAATTGGAACAGTGTTGCACAAATACTGAATAGCTCGCTTGGTAAAATGTCATCGGATGGTGAATGAGCGCCTTTAACATTACTCATTTTGGTGTAACTTATCATCAGAAATTAGATACAATGAGTTGGACAGATGAGATGAAGTAATATGCTACATACGTAACTGTCAGGGGCAAATTCTTTTTGTCACATCTCCAATTACTTGTTGCATCTCTTACCTGATCTGGGAGGTTTGAACATAGCCCAGTCTATTACCCCTATTCCTAACTTAACTGCAACCAACTGCAGCTGTAAGCTGCATTAGTTCTGCTTGTGTTACTGCTAGATCAACTGGGCATTGTAAGACCAGATGCTATTCCTTTGCAGGGGGGTTGCTTCACAGCATCCAACATAAAAAGAACAAGAATGTTAGCTGTCTTCACATTGTCAATCATTTCTTGCAATTTTGCGGTGGTTTCATACTTCTTCATTATGACAATGTTTTTTCAGTCTAGACAGATTAAGCAGTGATAGGTGTTCAACTAAAGATTGCAAGTTATTGTGAAAAAGATGGCTTTACATTGGTGCAAGTTATTGTGAAAAAGATGGGGTTTACAGTGGTGTACTTCAATGCTGTATCTGCTTGGTACATTTTCACCATGTCAGATGTGTCAATTATCTGTTATAAATCTTGCTGATGAACAGTCACCTTAAGAAATTATTCTGGTGGTTTAAATACTCTGTCCTACCACCATGTATGAACTTCCTTTTTTTCTGGACCTCGACCCTTTCTTTGTGGTGCTGAAATGTTAGATCACAACTACTACTTCGAGCTACTAAATAAACTCCAAACTCTCATTTGCATTTCTATGTTTTTAAAGTCTTCAAGTATTACAATGACAGATCCCATTGATTGTAACTCTAAATAGTTTAACTAAACATTAACACATTCTGATACATAGTGTCTGACCCTTAGGCTGTATTTTAACTTAAAACTGATTCAATTGTTTTTCGTCCCTGTCAGCATTGTCCGTGGCCTTCTTACTCTGCTTACTCAGAGACGTGCATCGCATGACTGGTCACCGCTGGTTGTCTTGTTAGGATGCAGCCCCCCCCCCCCCCCCATATATACACAGACCGGGCACACAGTGTGTGCTTCTTTCTTATATACGGCTTAACAAATATCCATTATCACGATCATTTTTAGCTTCTATGAATACCAATAGTGGATCAGGGTATTTGGTAAAATGCCCTATTAGCTATGAGGTATGTGACTTTTTGTAGTTTTACTTGCTCAAAAGTGACTTACGTATAATGCTTCACTTAAGAAAAATGTCTATTGTGTATAAATGTTGTTAAATTAGCTAAAAGGAGTACTACCTATCTAACTATTTTTTACAGACATGATGTGAGTAAAACATAGCAATACAATTATTTTTATCCACTAAATTGATGAAAAAACATAACTACTCTGTGGGAATACAGCTTTGGTTTACAATTTTTTTACCCTTGATGCTGGTATCAGTATTAGACATAGAGCTACTGTTAACAGACATGTGCCAACACTTCTACAGCTGCAGATGACAACTAAACCTGTAGTTTGCTACGACTTCTACAGTGCCTTTTTTATCGCCAAAATATTGCAATTTATAATGATCTTCTCAGCATCAGTAATGTAAGTGCTGCTGCCGATGTAAAACTAGTTTTTTTTTTTAATTCTCAGCATATTTGCAACATATATGGTATGGAATTTTGAAAGAAAATCTTTGCTATGTGAATTGATGCTAAGCAGGAATTTCTATTTACTGAAATTTGGATTCAAGATTACTGATCAGAAGATAATCTGTTGTGTTAAAATATCATTAATAATAAATTTAATGAAGTAGTAGTTTATCTTGGAATAAAACATGGATAAGGGGTCAGTAAGACATTGTAACAGTTTGTAGTGTTGCATTCTGGTGCACTGTACAGACCTGCTCAGTGTAGTAGCTATAAATGGGCAAGAGCAATGGAAATGGCTGCCAACACTTGTGGTAATCATCATAATATTGGTTCAGATCAGGAAAGAGATGCAACAAGTAATTATAGATGCAACAAAGTGTCTGCCTCGGACAGTTATGCATGTAACATATTACTTCAGCTCAACTGTCCAATGATTCAGAATGGCCACTAATTAGATATATTTTTGAATTGCACTTACGCATAGCTATATTTGTGCCCATTCTCTTTAACCACAATCAAAGCTCTTATCAGGCTCTCATGGAATTAAGCTAATGTGAGAAGACCCCTTCTTTATCACTAAAAATTCTCTTGTCATCATTAGAAACACACCCATTTTCTTGCTTTTGCTGTACCAACGATATCCCAAAGATAATAATATTACATTGCAGCCAACATGTTATTTTCAATTTTGACTCTTATAAAGTGTACTGTCGATAACAGACTTTCCATGTATCTTAATAAAATACTGTATCTATCTCGAGGTTTATTTAGTTCCTGTCTTTGATAAAAATTGCAGTAATTGCTGTAATATTATTCCACTGGCCATGGAAATTTATGTAAAATTAATTAACCAGACAAAAAATCAGACCTTTTCTCCACTAAAAATTTAAACTATCAAGCACTTCTTGTACTTCATATATGGTATTCATAATTAGATAAATAATTTATTTTGGGGTACCAATTGTGCTTTCCATGTAAAAGCTCTTCAAACTCTTTTATTCTATAAACTAGAAAAGTAGTTCCTCTCACATAAACAGTAAACTTCATTCCATAAAAGGAGGCCATTTCACCAAATAAAACTCTTCCCACACAGTGTACATAATAAAAATCTTGTGAATCTGGTTTATCATACTGTTCTTTACAAGTACGAACACACACACACACACACACACACACACACACACCATTTTTCATTAATACATTTCAATAAAAATATCAGCAATGAACACAAATCCAGTGATATTCCCTCCCACCCACAAAGGAAGTGTATGATGCTGGTCTCCTTTAATATTGCTCACTAACATGCAATATAGAAAATAAACACAATGGTATTTAAATTACCAGTTATACTGTAATACATTAATGGCATTACATAAAAATAGCACTAATCCACCTAATGTCACTCAGGTCTCCCGGACATAGGACACAGATAAGTTTGTCATACTACATGGTCACTTATTTTCTGTAACTTCCTATCATTGTCTGATATTGTTGTAGTGTGTGTGTGTGTGTGTGTGCGTGCGTGTGCGCACGCGACATAACAAGTGTTCACACATTTCAAGCAAATGTGTTTTGATCAACATATATTGCAGCAAGCTCATACAACATACCTCTTGCCCTTGAGGCAGAAGTGTGGAAAGCTCAGTTGCCTCGAGATCCCACAACCCTTCAAGGATATACACACTAAAATGAACACAAGAACCAATCTATTCCATATGCTGACAAAACTTACAACTTTGGATTACCTTTCATACAAGTCTTTCCATGTTTTTGAAGTAGTAATACTTATTCATATACAAGATAAAATTTTGTATTCCAGTGTTATCATATCGTTAGTGTGCATATGTTGTTAAGTATTCCGTATGTAAGTTGGGGCATAAAATCTCCACCTTTATTATTGTTAATGTTCCACCAGTAAAGTATACTCCTATACCACAGTTTTTACTACTCAGAGCTGTCCCCCCTAACTTAGAATGCTGTGCTTAACCTTGTATCTTTTCCTTGATTTTTCATAATAACCTGTAACATTAGTTTTTCTGGGTTAGACTGGGAGCTGTTTGAGATACATTTTGTTTGTTGGTTAACTATTGCTTGGCAGAAGCAGTATGGGTAATATTAGTTTAATTAGTTCAAGAATTTCCGATAAAATCTTTCTAGCCTGGGGATGATTTGTTTTCTGTCCTGAGATAAGACTATTTTTCAGTGACTTGGTGTTTTTCAGGATCAGGCCAAGAACACCCATTCACAGCAGTTACATGTCCTAAGAAATTAGTGTGCACTTTGCCAAAGGTTTATTATTTAATTTTTACTATGAACTACCGTAAAACATCCATCAGTATAGTTATGTATTCTACCCATGTTTTTATTACTTAGAGCAAATGGTTGACATACGGGGTGTAGCAGGTATAAATGCAGATATTTCAATTAGTGACTAAGGACAATGTACTGAACGAGAGTATGTCAATATTTGGATAATTTGCAGACTAACAAAGTGGCAAAAGTATGCTACTAATGCTGTTTTCCCCCAGGCAGCAGGCCAGCTGTTTAAGTATGGATGCAAAATGGTTAGTGTGCACTGACTAGTGTAGCCCCCTTGGTGGTGTCCCCCCAGGGGACTGCCCGCTCTTTGGCGTGTTTGTGCTTGGCTACCGCAGGGCCCCAACCTTTGTAACATCTTTTCCATTTTTTGCTGCATGTCTTTCCTCTTGAGATTCTTTTCCCACTCCCTTGGAGGACATGTCTGGGATGTTTTTTGGAATGTGCTTTGCATTTTCAGTGGCTTGACATCAGAACAGTCTCTCCACTGTTTTCTGTTCCTTTTTCCTTTTTTTCCCACTTCTATCTTCTCCCCACTTTGGTGTTTGAGGTTCCTCTTTTTCTTCTTCCTCCTTGTGTGCTTGTGAAGGCCGGCCCACATGTCTGTTGCATAACAGTTGACGTGTGATTCCCAGCCCCAGGTCAACAGGTAAGGTTCACACATACCCACTGGTACTGGCCAGGCCCAGGGAGGAGTGACTGCCCAAGCTGTTACCTTCCCAGATTGATAATTGGTCCCTCTGTCAGGTGTTTGGGAGGCGTGCTCTGAGGTGTGAACAATCACCTAAGGCAGGTCCACCCCCCTCAGGGGGGAGGGGCAACTGGAAGGGACGCGCTATGGGAAATGCTGGCAATCATAGGGGATTTTCTCGCAATGAGCCAATCATCTACACAGTCTGTGTTTACTAAATGGAAATGGAATGAGCCTAATGATTCAAAGACGCTCCCAGCTGCACCACAATGCCTCATGGTTTCACATACTGAAGAGAGTCAGACTTTTTCTATGATAAATCCACTTATTATTTAGAAAGGTGTTGATGCAGTTGCCCACCCTGTGAAATCCTGCTCTCATTTATGCAATAGCTCATTGCTTTTGGAGACTACTTACGATTCTCAAGCACAACAACTGCTTGCAGCTTCACTCCTTCACGGCTGTCCAATTTGTGCCAAGGCCCATCGAACGCTGAATTCTTCGTGTGATATTATTTACACTAGGCTCCTCGATGGCCTGATTGAGGCAGAAATCCAAACGTGCCTCGCTGATCAGGGCATCATTGCAGTCTGTCAGGTGATGAAAATGCTAGACGCATCCTTAGTGCCCACATGCACCATTTTTCTCACCTTTGATAGAGTACTTCTTCCATCAAAGATTAAAGCAGGTGTGAAGTTATTACAGTGCAACCACACATTCTGAATCCGATGTGCTGCTACCAGTGTCATTGTTAAAACCACACTCCAATGTCCTATCGACGCCTAGCCAAATGTGTAACTTGTGGTAGGGATGGTCGTGAGGTTGAGTGTCCGCCTTCTTCTCCCTGCTGCATCAATTGCAGTGGCGGCCATGCAGCCTCCTCTTGAGATTGTCTCAGTGAGCGGGCCATCCGGGTGAAGGGAAAAGTACAGTTGCCTTGCTGTTCGCAAGTTGTTGGCTAGTTGTAAACCCTGTGTTTTGCCATCCTACACTTACAGTACTGTTCTTGCTACACCTCACTCCATGAAGGACACGGCCACACAGAAATGCAGCCTCAAATTCAGCACCACAGTTGGAAGAACACCCAGTGTCATGGTAGTTTCTCTGTGTCCTCCTCCTCCTCCAGCTGTGCAAGAAGCCACGAAACTTTAGCCTCATGGAGCAAAGTCACCTGCTAAACAACCGGCAGGCCAGAAAGAACACTAGGAATACTCCCATGAAAACTTCGTATGTCCCTCCAGCCAACAAAGATCTGAATCATCATCTGCCATCTGCAAAGACTCGAAGAAATCAAATGGAGGCAAACGGTCTTCTCCTTTGCCGACTCAGAGATCCTCTTTAACAGTACCCTCACCCAGCTAACCTCTGTGTCGCCGGTGCGCACTGCCAACTGTTTTTACTGCGCTGGACTCCGTGGACCGACGGGGGGAGGATGCTGACGCCTCTGTAGATCTCGTGAAAGAGGATCCTCCAGCCTCTGCACCCTGCAGCCGTGAGTCTTCAAAGGCTGGCACTCAGCAGCTGCCAAGGTGTTTCCTTCATTTTTTTCCCCTCCCCTGTCCGCATCCTGACTGTCGTCCAATGGAGTGTTAACGACCTTAGGTCCAGTAAATAGGAATGACGTCTGCTCTCTGAATCGGACAGTGTCCATTTGTTCTCTGCCTCCAGGAAACCAAATTGCATCTACTGAACCACTTTGACCTCTCACATTTCTTTCCTGTCCGCTTTGACTTTCCCCCCGAGGACGGCATTGCATCTTGTAGGGTAGTCGTGCTCCTCATCGGGGATGAGATTCGTAGTCAGACCATCTCAGTGACTACCTGACTAAAAGCTGTTGCAGTCCGCATTTTCCTTCCTCACTTCATCTCTTCACTCTGTACAATTTGCTTCCCTCCATCATTCGGTGTCACCAGGGCAGACTTCCTCAAGCTTACTGGGCAACTCTATCACCCCTTTCTGCTGCTCTGTGCCTTTAATGTGCACCAATCCCCTTGGGGTTCTACCAGTACCTGTCCCAAGAGGTGCCCTCTTGGCTGACGTTTTCAATCATCTTAACCTCATTTTTCGTAACACGGGAGCACCCATGTTCCTTTCAGACTCCACGCACACCTATTCCCATTTGGACCTCTCCTTCTGCACTGCCCAGCTTGCCTGTCATCTGAAGTGGTTCGTTCTCTCTGACACATACTGGAGTGACCATTTTCTATTCGCTATACCTTTGGTGACTCCTATCCCACCTATCTGCACACCCAAATGACAGCTTTCTACGGCCCGACTGCAGACTTTACTCCTCCTTGGCGGCCTTCTACGATATGTTTCCTCAGTTGGATGACGAGGTATTTTTACCTTACAACCCTTATCCTTACCACCTCAGAATGTTCCGCCCCCAGGGGCTCAGCATTCACTTGCTGAGTACGGGCTTGGCGACCCCGGGGTCCTGAGCTGAGGACTGGTCTGCGCCGCCAGTGCCCTGACACCGTAACCCCCGGACATGCTTCAGCGACCACCGTACGGCGCGGCGGTGAAACGTTGTGTGCTGCGGGGAATGGTAATCTTGGCTTGACCGCCTGGATTGCGAGGAAGGCCAACCTCTATAAAAACCCCTCAATCTTTCGGTGTGCTCCGCGCCTAGAAGATGCATGGCTGTTGGGGTGGAACAGTCGCAAGCGGGCAACCTCTGGGGCACCTGCCGCACCCCAGTTGTAAAAGGCTTACTCAGGCACGCGGGGCTCTGTCTGAGCGGACTTTTAGTTCCCTAGCTGCTCGTGGGACCACAATGGACCCTTCGACCTCTACTTTTCCCCCTACCAGTGGCTTGGGTGGGCCGCTGGTAGGAAAACACACCCATTCGAAAAAGCGGCTACGCGCTGCGAGTCCTCCAGCGCCTGGTGTTGCTAGAGATTTAACAGAATGTAGTAACGGAGCGCGTGCTGATCATCAGAATGTGTTTTTGATTATTAAAAGGAAGGAGGGTAGCTTTGAGAGGGTTTCTCCCTTTTACATCCACAAGGGTCTTGAGGGCATTGCAGGAACGCTGAAATCTGTAAAGCGACTGCGCAATGGGACTCTGTTAGTTGAAACTTCTAGTTCCCGTCAAGTCGCTGCCCTTCGGAAAGCAAATTGTCTAGGAGAGTACGCTGTCGAGACCGAGCTCCACTCCACTTTGAACTATAGTAAGGGTGTTGTGACGTGTAGGGACTTGGTGGATATCCCCATAGACGTGCTAAAATCTGAGTGGGCTGACGAAGGAATTGTTGACGTGCAGCACATTATGAAACGAGTCAATGGGGACCTCGTCAAATCTGACTCGTTTATTCTCACATTCAGTTGCCCGAGACTGCCGGAGCATGTTAAAGCGGGGTTCTTACGTTTGTCCGTACGGCCATATTTCCCCAACCCAATGCGCTGTTTTAAATGTCAGCGCTTTGGGCATACTACGTTGGGGTGCAATGGAATAGCCACGTGTGGTAAATGTGGTCAGCCTGCCCATGACGGAGCCGATTGTTCCTCGCCTGTGAAGTGCGTGAATTGCTCTGGGAGTCACCCTGTCTGGAGCCGGATCTGCCCCATCTATCTCGAAGAGCGGAAGGTACAGGAGATTAAAACCTCTAAGCGCATCCCCTATGGTGAGGCCAAGAAGATCTTTAAGGCCATGCAACCTCCTGTTTTTTCCACATCTTTCGCTTCCGCTCTCAAAAAACCGGTCCAACTGGCCACTGTTGCTACACAAACGGAGGTTGCTAGTGTTAGCACTAAAACCTGCGCTTGCCAGTGCACTTGTGCTGCTGCGGTTGTTTTGCAATCTGCGGCTCTCCCCGCTACATCGGACAAGGCCGTGGTTGCTGACATTGAGGTACTTCCAGCCTCCCCCCATATGGCGCCTTCTGCCCAGGCGAGTCAACCTCCAACTGTTGACAAGGCTCTGCATTCCAAGCCCCCCAAGACAAAGCCTCAGAAGCTGAAGGTTCTGCCACCTGAGGAGACTAGTCAGCGTCGGTCCGATGATGATGCCATCGTACTGTCTGACATCTCCCGTGGGTCGTCATCGGATCTTATGGACATTGATGTCGACCGGGGGCGGTCTTCTCGCCCCAGGAATAAATCTCCGGCCAGTACGGTCTCTCCTCCAAAGCACAGAGGCAGGGTGAAAGTTCAGCCACCCTGATCACTGGCTCCCATATTACAGTGGAACCTGAATGGTTTCAGGACGCATGTGGCCGAATTACAACTCCTCATACGAGAGTGCCCCTTGTGCTTATGTCTCCAAGAGACACATTTTCGGGCCACTGATTCTCCTTCTTTACGCGGCTATACCGCATATCGAAAAGATGATCTGACGGGGCAAAGGGCAAAGGGTGGTGTTGCAGTTTTTGTCCGTGATGTGCACCCCTCATCTGAGCTCCCTCTCGTCACCGACTTGCAAGCAGTTGCAGTTGACATTCTTGTGGGTCGGAGGCTCACAGTCTGTTCTGTTTATTTACCACCTCCGGATGCGATAGACACTGAGGCTCTCACGGACCTTATTAGCCAACTCCCTCGCCCATTTCTTCTTCTGGGGGACTTCAACGCTCATAATGTCTTATGGGGCTCTCCGACTACTTGCCCCAGGGGTCGCATTCTGGAAAGCGTCATGATGTCTGAAGAACTGTGCCTCCTCAACTCTGGTGCTCCCACTCATTTCTGTACTGCTTCCGGATCGTCATCGGCTATTGACCTTTCCTTTTGCTCTCCTGCACTCGCGGATTCTGCTCTGTGGGAGGCTGCAGCTGACCTCCATTCTAGTGACCACTTCCCCCTCTGGATTCGCCTCCTGGATGAGGCTGTGGCATTACCAGTGCCGCCCCGGTGGCACCTTTGCAGAGCTGACTGGACACTTTTCAGCCAACTGGCTGTTTTGGAACACCGTGCCAGCGTCCACGAATGGGTAGACCATGTTGCAGCCGTGATCTCTCATGCTGCTGAATTGTCCATCCCACGGTCATCCGGTCATCCCAAGAGGCGTCCTGTCCCTTGGTGGACCACTGAGTGCCACTCAGCCATCCGCGCCCGCCGTGCAGCACTGCGCCGCTTCAAGTGCCGTCCCTCAGCTGACAATCTTGCGGCCTTTCGAGTGGCAAGGGCCAGAGCGCGGCGGGTGATTAAAGAGAGCAAACGACGGTCATGGCAATCGTTCTTGAATTCCATCTCTCGCTCCACTAGTTCTACGAAAGTATGGGAAGCCATCAGGAGGATTTCCGGGAAACTCAGCCAGCTACCTGTCACGGCTTTGCTGCATCAGGGATGTCTCCTCACGGCGCCGAGAGACATTGCCCAGACACTGGCCATGCATTTTGCGGAATCTACCGCCACTATTAACTGTGATCCAGATTTCTGCCGCTACCGCACTGCCATCGAAAGGGGTCACTTGGACTTCCGGTCTCTAAATTCTGAACCCTATAACTGCCCCTTCACAATGTGGGAACTGGATTCTGCGCTGTCTGTGGCTCATGATACTGCGCCTGGTCATGATCAAATCCGGTACAGCATGCTGCGGCACCTGTCGCTGCCATCCAAGGAAGTTCTCCTGAACTGTTTCAATATGATATGGTTATCTGGCACGTACCCTGACTCGTGGAGGGAGGCAATTTTGATTCCCCTCCTCAAACCAGGGAAGGACCGAACGCATCCCAGTAGTTATCGGAGTATTGCCTTGACGAGCTGTGTTGGGAAGACGTTGGAACGCATGGTCAACCGCCGCCTGGTTTGGCTGCTCGAGACCAGGCAGCTCCTTAGCCCCTCTCAGTGTGGCTTTCGGAGATGTCGTTCCACTATAGACAACTTGACCCTGCTTGAGGCCGCCATCCAGCAGGCCTTTCTACGTAACCAGCATTGTCTAGGGGTCTTCTTTGACATTAATAAGGCGTATGACACTACTTGGCGCCGCCTTATCCTCAATCAACTCCATGAGTGGGGCTTTCGTGGCCGTCTCCCCATCTTCATTCGGTCCTTTCTTTCTCACCGCCTCTTTCGGTATCGGGTTGGTAATGTGCTATCGGATTTGTACGTGCAGGAGAATGGTGTTCCTCAGGGCAGCGTTTTAAGTGTCACCCTCTTTGCCGTTGCTATTAACAGTATCACGTCCACTATCCGGAGTCCTGCCCAATGCTCCTTGTTTGTGGACGATTTTGCTGTTTTCTGTTCTTCCTCCAGTCTTATCAGTGCTAGTCGGCAGTTACAGCTTACGATAAAGCGCTTAGAGGCATGGACTGCAAAGACGGGTTTTACCTTTTCTGCAGACAAATCTGTGTGTGTTCATTTTAATCGTTCTCGGCGTCTTTTTCCCTCCCCTGAATTGCGTCTGAGGGACACCGTTCTTCCTTTTAGAGACACTGTGAGGTTCCTGGGCCTCACTTTTGATTCCAAGTTGTCGTGGTTGCCTCACCTTAAAGACCTCAAGGTGCGGGCCCTGAAGGCACTGAATATTTTGAGGTGTCTGAGCCATCGGTCCTGGGGAGCAGATCGGGCGCGTCTGCTGCAGTTTTATAGGGCTTTCGTCCGATCGCGTCTTGACTATGCTTGCACCGTGTATGGGTCAGCAAGGCCTTCGTATCTGAAGATCCTTGACGCAGTACACCATGAGGGTATCAGGCTGGCCACTGGTGCCTTCCGTACCAGTCCCATCCCCAGCCTGTGTGCTGAGGCAGGGGAACCGCCGCTCGCCATCCGGCGGAAACTCCTCATGGTGCGACGGGTGTGTCATTTCCTTTCCTGTCCTACCTCCCCTGCGTACCCTACCGTTGCCCGACCGCCTATGGAACGTCTCTTTTCCAGTCGTCCCAGGGCAACAAAACCATTTGGGATTCGTGCCAAGCATTTGCTTGAGTCCCTTGGTGTGGAGCGTGTGGCCCCCCAACGACAAGGTTTTACTCGCCTGCCTCCCTGGTTGCTCCAGAGGCCCAGCATCCTTTTAGACTTGTCGGAGAACCGGAGGAACTGCACTCCGGCGTTTGTTTTTACCTCCTTATTTTACGATATTTTAAACCAGCATGCGGACCATGTACCTGTATTCACAGATGGCTCTAAACAGGGGGACACTGTTGGTTGTGCTGTTGTTTTCCCTGATCGAGTCGTCAAGTTACGGCTTCCTGCGGTGTTTACCATCCTCGATGCCGAATTGTTTGCAATATTGCGGGCATTGGAGCAGATGAGATGTGTTCCCAGTATTAAGTTCCTCATCTGTTCTGACTCCCTGAGTGCCCTTCAGACCATTCAACACTTGTACCCAGCGGATACGGTCGTCCAGAAGATCCATGATGCCCTACTCCACCTGCAACGGCAGGGGAAGGAGGTTTCTTTCTGCTGGGTGCCGGGGCACGTGGGTATTAGGGGCAACGAACTGGCGGATGTGGCTGCCAAAGATGCATGTTCCCTCCCTCACGTTGTTGAATGTGCCGTCCCCCTCCATGCTGTAACCTCCCTTTTGCGTTTTCGTGTTATGCATCAATGGGAAGAGGAGTGGTTGGCAGTTTCTGACAATAAGCTGCGTCTGGTAAAGGCCACTACGCGACCATGGCGTACGTCCTACCAGTCATACAGGCGGTATGAGGTTCTCCTCACTCGCCTCCGCATTGGACACAGTCCCTTCACGCATGGTTTCTTACTCCGGCGGGAGGACCCCCCAATCTGCAGTGCTTGTGGCGTCCAGATTACTGTCCGCCACATTTTACTTGACTGTCTTTTATTCTCTGACCAGAGGGCGGTGGTTTCCTTGCCACCGGATTTGCCCTCTATTTTGCAAGACGACGCAGCGACTGTCGTTAAGGTTTTACGGTTTTGTGTCCTGTCCAATCTGTTGCCTCGGATTTTAGGGAGAAGGTTTTAATGTGCTGCTGGGTGACTGGCTCACCCAGTTTTTAGGTAAGAGGTCCGCCAGTCACGATTACCTCCTTGTTTCACTTCGGTATCTGTTCTCTTTTCCTTGTGTTTCCTTTCCTTTTTTAGTGTGTTTCTTCTCCTCTTGTTTTGCCTCTGTATGTGCGCATTTGGAACTGCGTCAGGCCTGTGTCTTTTAGCCGTTCTCCTTGTTCGGCGTCCGTCTTCGTCCCTTCACCGCCTGTGTTCCTGTTTCTATGCGCTTGGGCGCTGATGACCACGCTGTTTAGCGCCCGTAAACCTCAAACACACACACACACACACCTCAGAATGTTCCATTCATCACAGTTCATCTTGACTGCGCTGTGTCCCAGATCCTTTTTGGATTGAGGTGTGCCACGACACAATTTGTGTGCAGAGACATGCTCCCCACATTTTTAACTATCGTTCTGCAGTGGCAGACAGCATTCCATTATAAACAGTTGCGAGTGCAGTGTCATCGCATTCTTCAGGATACCAAAAACGCTAAATGGATTTATTTACTAGTTCTCTTAACAGTTCCACATCCTCTTCCATCATGTGGGCCAACCTCAGACAGCTCTCTGGGACCAAGGTCCATTCCCCAATTGTCGACCTGGCCATAGCTGATGATGTCACAGTGTCTCCAACACCTGGGGCCGCTATTTTGCACCACCCCCTATTACCCTGCTTTCCTCGATTGGTAACGACAGGTGGCGGCTCGGACGATACCCATGTCTTCTCAGAATTGTGTGTGCTACAGTGCCACCTTTACTATGAGGGAGTTAGATCATTCTCTCACATAGTCCCAATCCTCCATCCCAGGACCAGATGGTGTTCACATTCAGATGTTGCGGAACCTTTCTCATTTGGGCAAACACTTTCTCCTTCATACAGTCAATCACATCTGGACAGAGGGCATGTTTCCCATACACTGCCTCTGTGATACCCATACCTAAGCGTGCGAAGGACGAACACCGTCCTTCTCGCTACTATTTACTAACCACTGCACAGTGTGGATTTCAAGTGCACCATTCTCCATTTGACCATCTTGTCACTTTTTCAACCCATGTCATGAATGTTTTTCTGTGGAAATCCCAGACAGTGGATGTGTTTTTCGATTTAGAGAAAGCCTACGACACCTGCTGGAGGACTAGTATTCCTGGTGTGCCTCGTGGTTCTGTCCTAAGTGTTGTCCTCTTTACTATCACCATTATTCATATTATGCCCTGTCTCCTGCCGGGCATGTCTGGCTTCCTTTTCGTTGATGAGTTCGCCATCTATTTCACTTCGCAGACGTGTCTCCTAGAAAAGCATATTCAGTGTTGTCTCGTTTGTCTTGACTCATTGACCATTGACAGCGGCTTTGGTTTTTCCACTGAAAAAACTGTGTGTATTAATCTCAGTCAGTGCAGTTGGTTTCTTCCACTTGTGGCAGTTCCTCCTGCTTTAGGTGTGTGTGTTTTTTCCCCCCTCGGAGTCGGCATACTGTGTTCCTACACTAGCTGAAAAATATGAGTTGTGGATTCTGATACTGACTACTTAAAAAGATGTAGCCGATAGATGCACAGTTACATTTTACAGTACTTTAATTTTCAATTTGCACAACCCCCTAATAATACACAGTTACATGTGTATGGCCAGTGCACTATTATTTAAACTTTCCATAAGCCTCATTAATAGTCTGCTGGTGAAACTCCACATACTGCTACAATAGTTTACTGTTGAACATCTACAATCAGTAAAAACATAACCACAAAGTTCACAGTTCTTGAAGAATAATCAGGTAAATTTCAAAAAGGCACTGTCACTGTTTTTACACACAGCCTAATTGTATAACACTTACTCCACTGTTAATTTGAAGCATTGTTATTCTAAATAGCACAGGTTACTTGACTGAGACTCGCCTGTGGACTGACTTGTCTCGTGACCAAAACTCAGCCCTTATATATCATCACAATAATAGGTACTGAAACTGCACATTGTTTAAAGTTAAATTTACAGAAATTACAATTAAAACTTAACTCACTCAATTATCTGAATACATCAAAAAATTGCATCTTTTTAACAGTTTCTTCTTCTACAAGGTTTAGGTTGAATTATTTGTTTAAATCATGAAATTAACATGTATAGTTATGCAAACAACACTTTGGATAAAACTGTTAATTACCTTGATATTAACTCAGAGTTGGTTTTGCTAACATCTTTTTGAATAGAGCTAAATAGATACTCCTCTCCCATGAACTATGGACTTTGTCGTTGGTGGGGAGGCTTGCGTGCCTCAGCGATACAGATGGCCGTACTGTAGGTGCAACCGCAACGGAGGGGTATCTGTTGAGAGGCCAAACAAACATGTGGTTCCTGAAGAGGGGCAGCGGCCTTTTCAGTAGTTGCAGGGCCAACAGTCTGGATGATTGACTGGTCTGGCCTTCTAACACTAACCAAAATGGCCTTACTGTTCTGGTACTGCGAACGGCTGAAAGCAAGGGGAAACTACAGCTGCAATTTTTCCCGAGGGCATGCAGCTTTACTGTATGATTAAATGATGATGGCATCCTCTTGGGTAAAATATTCCAGAGGTAAAATAGTCCCCCATTCGGATCTCTGGGTGGGGACTACTCAGGAGGGCGTCGTTATCAGGAGAAAGAAAACTGGCATTCTACAGATCCGAGCATGGAATGTCAGATCCCTTAATCGGGCAGGTAGGTTAGAAAATTTATTAAGGGAAATGGATAAGTTAAAGTTAGATATAATGGGAATTAGTGATGTTCGGTGGCAGGAGGAACAAGACTTCTGGTCAGGTGAATACAGAGTTATAAAAACAAAATCAAATAGGGGTAAAGCAGGAGTAGGTTTAGTAATGAATAAAAAAAAATAGGAGTACAGGTAAGCTACTTCAAACAGCATAATGAACAATTTATTGTGGCCAAGATAGACACGAAGCCCACATCTGCTACAGTAGTACAAGTTATATGCCAAGTAGCTCTGCAAATGATGAAGAAATTGATGAAATGTATGAGGAGATAAATGAAATTATTCAAGTAGTGAAGGGAGACAAAAATTTTATAATGATGGGTGACTGGAATTCGAGAGTAGGAAAAGGGAGAGAAAGAAACATAGTAGGTGAATATGGATTGGGGCTAAGAAATGCAAGGGGAAGCCGCCTGGTAGAATTTTGCGTAGAGCATAACTTAATCATAGCTAACACTTGGTTCAAGAGTCATGAAAGAAGGTTGTATACATGGAAGAACACTGGAGATACTAAAAGGTATCAGATTATATAATGGTAAGGCAGAGATTTAGGAACCAGGTTTTAAATTGTACGACATTTCCAGGGGCAGATGTGGGCTCTGACCACAATCTATTGTTTATGAACTGTAGATTAAAACTGAAGAAACTGCAAAAAGGTGGAAATTTAAGGAGATGGGACCTGGATAAACTGACTAAACCAGAGGTTGTATAGAGTTTCAGGGAGAGCATAAGGGAACAATTGACAGGAATGGAGGAAAGAAATACAGTAGAAGAAGAATGGGTAGCTTTGAGGGATGAAGTAGTGAAGGCAGCAGAGCATCAAGTAGGTAAAAAGACGAGGGCTAGTAGAAATCCGTGGGTAACAAAAGAAATACTGAATTTAATTGATGAAAGAAGAAAATATAAAAAAGCAGTAAATTAAGCAGGCAAAACAGAATAGAAATGTCTCAAAAATGAGATCGACAGGAAATGCAAAATGGCTAAGCAGGGATGGCTAGAGGATAAATGTAAGGATGTAGAGGGTTATCTCATTAGGGGTAAGATAGATACTGCCTACTGGAACACTAAAGAGACCTTTGGAGAAAGGAGAACCACTTACATGAATATCAAGAGGTCAGATGGAAATCCAGTTCTAAGCAATGAAGGGAAAGCAGAGAAAGGTGGAAGGAGTATATAGAGGGTCTATACAAGGGTGATGTACTCGAGGACAATATTATGGAAATTGAAGAGGATGTAGATGAAGATGGAATGGGAGATATGATACTGCATGTAGAGTTTGACAGAGCACTGAAAGACCTGAGTCGAAACAAGGCTCCTGGCGTAGACAACATTCCATTGGAACTACTGAAAGCCTTGGGAGAGCAGTCCTGAGAAAACTCTACCATCTGGTGAGCAAGTTGTATCAGACAGGCGAAATACCCTCAGACTTCAAGAAGAATATAATAATCCAATCCCAAAGAAAGCAGGTGTTGACAGATGTGAAAATTACTGAACTATCAGTTTAATAAGTCACGGCTGCAAAATACTGACGCGGATTCTTTAAAGACGAATGGAAAAATTGATAGAAGCTGACCTCAGGGAAGAGCAGTTTGGATGCCATAGAAGTGTTGGAACACGTGAGGCAATACTAACTCAGGGAAGAGCAGTTTGGATGCCATAGAAGTGTTGGAACACGTGAGGCAATACTAACTCTACGACTTATCTTAGAAGAAATATTAAGGAAAGGCAGACCTACATTTCTAGCATTTGTGGACTTACAGAAAGCTTTTAACAATGTTGACTAGAATACTCTCTTTCAAATTCTGAAGGTAGCAGGAGTAAAATAAATGGAGCGAAAGGCTATTTACAATTTGTACAGAAACCATCTACATCTACATCCGTACTCCGCAAGCCACCTGACGGTGTGTGGCAGATGGCAGTTATAAGATTCGAGGGGCATGAAAGGGAAGCAGTGGTTGGGAAGGGAGTGAGACAGGGTTGAAGCGTTATTGGCGATGTTATTCAATCTGTATATTGAGCAAGCAATAAAGGAAACAAAAGAAAAGTTTGGAGTAGGTATTAAAATCCATGGAGAAGAAATAAAAACTTTGAGGTTCGCCGCTGACATTGCAATTCTGTCAGAGACAGCAAAGGACTTGGAAGAGCTGTTAAACGGAATGGACAGTGTCTTGAAAGGAGAGTATTAGATGAACATCAACAAAAGCAATACGAGGATAATGGAATGTAGTCGAATTAAGTCGGGTGATGCTGAGGAAATTAGATTAGGAAATGAGGCACTTAAAGTAGTAGAGGAGTTTTGCTATTTGGGAGCAAAATAACTGATGATGGTCGAAATAAAGAGAATATAAAATGTAGAATGGCATAGGCAAGGAAAGTGTTCTGAAGGAGAAAAATTTGTTAACATCGAGTATAGATTTAAATGTCAGGAAGTCGTTTCTGAAAGTATTTGTGTGGAGTGTTGCCATGTATGGAAGTGAAACGTGGGCGATAAATAGTTTAGACAAGAAGAGAATAAAAGCTTTTGTAATGTGGTGCTACAGAAGAATGCTGAAGATTAGATGGGTAGATCATATAACTAATGATGAGGTATTGAATAGAATTGGAGAGAAGAGGAGCTTGTGGCACGACTTGACTAGAAGGGATCGGTTGGTAGGACATATTCTGAGACATCAAGTGATCACTAATTTAGTATTGGAGGGTAGCGTGGAGGGTAAAAATCGTAGAGGGAGACCAAGAAATGAATACACTAAGCAGATTCAGAAGGATGTGGGCTGCATTAGGTACTGGGAGATGAAGAAGCTTGCACAGGATAGAGTAGCATGGAGAGCTGCATCAAACCAGTCTCAGGACTGAAGACCACAACAACAATAACAAATAGATACTTTATGAGTACTCGTACTTTGTCTTCCAAATGTTTACAATTATTATATAATTTATTCTTTTTTAGATGTCAACAGTAGAATTTAAGTTATGAAACAATTACTGCTTTCTCCCTATAATGAAAGATACGAACTAGGAATAGTTGGAATAAATTAGAGAATCAATTACATACATAAAACTGAGCACAAAATTAGATCTGGTGTTATATTCTTTAAAACTGAGCTCTTTCTCTTTTATGAAAATGCATATTACATTCATGTATGCTAATGGTAAACAGTTAAAAGTAACAAAACAAATTTAAGGAAGCAGATGGTAAAACAAGAGGGGAATTAAAATTTTCACAGCTTGCTTAGTTACATCATTCCCTCTTTGGATTGACCAGATAGATATTGCTACTAGTTAAATGGGCAATTCAATGACCACAAGTGACACCTGAAATTTGATTTAAAATCTACACAAAAAAAATAACATTGCCTAAGCAATCTTGTCAGAAACTGCAGTACATATATTTTTTCAAACTTTTACTTATGTGAACTGGCCAAATGAAAATCCGCATACAAAATATTTACATTCAGGTCACAAAATATCTGCAAGTTATACTTTTACCAAAAATTATGCATCTCCATCATAAATGATGTCCTTTTTGGATTAACAAGGATTACATTTTAAATCACATACCACTTTTACAAGTCCTGTGTTGCTTAACAAAAAAATTAATCTTCATGGATAGCAAAAAATTTAAGTTATACTGCACATTGCAGCCATGTCTAGACAAAAAATATTTCTCTAGCTCAATGTTTAGTACTTTTCGCAATCACTTTCTCTTCTTCAGTGAGCTTTAACACAGTTTCTCACCAAGCTAAGCTGTCCACACCTTCAATAGGTCAAAGTGGCAGTTAGTTAGGAAATTCACTGTGATCAGTTCACTTGGAGGTGGTTCTCCTCAGCCACAGTACATTCAAAAATCGAACAAAATACCCTACTTTAGTAAACTTATTGTTACTTCTAACTTAAGTCTAAGGAAAAAAATATTTGACACTAATGGCAAATGATAGTCATTACATCATAAATGAATACATTAAATAGTTCTCCTAACATTACAATAATTATCACTAAAATTGATGATAGTACAAAAGGTGTGGACTAGATAAAAACTTAAAATCAAGTACACATTACACTACAAAATGTTACTCTAGGTCATAACTGTCTGAAACTGATTAAACTTGAATGACTTTTGTTTCTTTTCCTTTTGCAAAACAGCAAAAATTCAAGATGTGCATTACCTCCAGTAAATAATCAAGATGTGCAGTAGCATAGACTTACTGATCATTAAATTATGAAAAAAGGAGTCACCATTACATAACTTAATTACTATTCAACACAAAATTAAGGGGATGGAAGTTTTACCAGATTTCTCCACTCTGAGTACTACTCCCATTCAAGCAGAAAATTAAATCCTCCCAAAGTCACAAAATGATACCAGATAGGTTACTTGGCAGAAACATTTACACCAATCTAGCACCACAGTTACCAGTTAATCTGCAAACGTATTGTTCTTAGTTCCAGTGTTACCAGTATAATTCCTCAGAACACTAATATAAGTATTTCAGATAACATAGAGATCCATTGATGCAGCATTATATTACTTTTGAATATTGCTCTTTCTGTTAATCTCTCATTCCCAGATGCAGTGTCATGAATTGCACAATATAAACAGTACCCAATGTTACCTAGTTCAAAAATAGATCCTCATCACAGTTACAACACATTAGTTTGTACACATTTACCTTTTTCATTACTCATGTCTGTCAACTCCATTATTTTACTTACATTTCTTACCTTGTTAGCCAGTAGAGTGCAGTCTCAGAAAATATCCCTACTGCAGAGACAGGCTCACAAACCATGAAGACCCTAACATTATTCCTTGTTTTATTATTTCATTATTGTTTCATTATCTAATAAATAAACACCTGCTCTGCTTAACTAATGCAAAATTGACTCTACTGAAAAATGCTCCACTGTAACAGATCCTTACACTAAGACAAATTTAACTCTCTTTACTGATCAGACCAACTATTATTTCACTGTATGTCATCAATTTGCTTGATACTCTAGCCCGAAGAGTGATATACATACAAACATTGCTAATACACTCCACACACATTACTCCAGGCAACTATGTTTAAAGTTGTAACTCTTTAGTGTTAAAATGGCCATACCATGACACTTCTATGGATAGATAGTTGGCTCCATATACTTACTGCACATAACACACGCACTTCTATTATATCACAATTAATATTAAGATCTAGTATTAAAGATGGTTTATATTGCATGATACATCACAGTAATTTCACACATGAGCTGATTACTTCAGATGTTAATTATCCTCCACATATGCTGACACCTATAATTTTCAGTTGCCTTACCCCTCTGATTTACAGAAATTCTTTAAACATGGTACCACTTTATTTTCTTCCATCCTCTTGTGATTCCATTACTTAAAACCTAACACAACATAATATAAATTCTTAAACCAGGGTAACAATTTACTATCTTTCATCCTCTTATTGATCGCATTACTTACAACTAACAACAACATAATATATACATACAACACTGGAGAAACGTTTTCTAAAATATTTCTATACTAAAGGCTACTGCACAAAGTTACACAAAAGTTGAAGAGAGAGTTTCTGATTTACTTATAAACTACAGATAGGATAGGAGAAGAGTTTGGCTGTCTCAGGAAACATGAAAAATGAGACAGACAGCTGGGGTAAGCATTATCGCTACATAAGATACTTTAAGATTACTAGTACTTTGTCCTCCACATGTTTACAATTATTACAGAATTTATACTTGTTTATATGTCAACAGTAGAATTTAAGTTATGAAACAATTACTGATTTCTCCCTATAGTGGAAGATACTAACTAGGAATAGTCGGAATCAATTAGAAAATCAATTACATACATAAAACTGAGCACAAAATTAAACTGGTGTTATATTCTTTAAAGCTGATCCCTTTCTCTTTTATGAAAATGCTTATTATATTCATATATGCTAATGGTAAATAGTTAAAAGTAACAAAACGAATTTAAGGAGGTAGGTGGCAAAACAAGAGGGGAATTAAAATTATCCCAGCTTGTTTCATCACACACTGTCTTTATGTATTGGGTCTGTTGTTCTACTGTATGTTGAAACTACAAAATTCCTGGGGCTCATGGTCGATCGGAAACTTTCTTGGCCCTCCCACGCATCGTATCGGGCCGCTATCTGTACACTGTTCCACAGTGTCCTATGTTTTCTCAGTGATACTTCTTGACAAGTGGACTGAACCACCCTCCTCCGTTTGTACTGGTTCCTTGTCAATTTGAAACTAAGTCTATGGATGTGTCGTCAGTCTGACGGGAGGCTGCTGACACTGTTACCATGGGTCCTTTCACCTCAGCCCACTAGTTCTTCCATCTTTTAGCGTCTTTCTCATTTTACTTGTGTTTTCATCTCCTGTGCAACACATTTTAGTATTTCTTCATTGTCTTAGCGTGTATGTTAACATTTCATTATTTTATCCACATTTTTTTATTTTGAGCTTGTACGTACTTCGAAATTATCTCTTGTTTCTTGGAGAAGGCTATTTGAAAATTCATATGACAAGCTGTAAATCTCTTCATTTCAAATAGTATCACTCGCTCTTAACCTTGCACGCAGTCTTCATTGATATTTGACTAACTGTAGGGAACTTTGCAGCATATTGGGTAGCAAACTCTTCCATTAAAATATACAGTTGTAAGGGAGACCATTGGGAGGATTTCAGGAAGAGGAGGAAAGTGCCCACTGGCTGCTGTCATGAGGAGTAGAAATATCCAGACCAATTCATGTGCCTGTGTCCAGACTTTGGTCTATTTTACCACATTTATGGCCACTGCTACTCAGAATTCTTCTTTCTGGTACTACACTGTGGCTGCTGATAGGAGTAGTCGGAATATCAGTTCCACCACTAATGAAAAGTACAAATGTCCTCCTTCATGTGGGAGCTGATTTCTACATTATCAGCTGCTCGTGATGTGTCACCTGCTGACAGTGGGGCCAATTAAATTTTATTATGGCACCTCAGAGGGTGGAGCAGAGAAATTCTCTTCACCTTGTTTTTAACATGATTTGGGGATCACTCCAATTTCCCATATCATGGTGAGAGGCAATTCTAACCCTTTTCGATCCACTGTTCAATCACATCCGACATTACAATTTCCTGTTATGGCTCCAATGTTGGATGATGTGCGACAAGTTTGTTTTATTGTAATTCCCATCTGCTCCATTGGTGGAACTTGCTAGGCATTTATCAGCACGTAGTACAAACAGGGTTTCCACGGGTTCTGGAAATCAGGGAATTTCAAACACGTCAGGGAGATATCAGGGAAATTTGAAGGAAAAAAAAAAAACACTGGAAAAATCTCATTTTCGTCTGAGTAGGTGAAATGGTTTGTTTACTGAGGTGTCATGCATTGTCACTGGCTTGCAACTGAGTAAGTGGGCTTCTGTACTTCCTCATTCTTACTGCTTGTCCCCTTCTTACCACTCCCGTCAGCTTGCAGCAAATGCTGCCACCACTTCCTGCTGCTAGCCTAGCAGCTGTCAATGAGAGGCAGTGAGGTGTGGTTTGTTTGGATCTGATTCTCAGAAACTGTAGATGTAGCCGCCGGAGTTGGCGGTGATGTGTGTGCGAGTTGTGTCTGAGTGATTGTGTGAATGTGTGTGAGCTCTCATCTTCTGACAAAAGGTGTGGCTGAAAATGTAGTTGTGAGAGTGTAATTGTCTTTTAAATATGTGCCTGTTTGTGGCTCAGCAGTCATTTTAATGGAGAGTTGCTACCCAACCTCATTATTATTGATTCTCAGAGTATTTGAACAAGTTATCTGTTGCACGAATTGATCACCACGGTCTCATTTCATCAACATGGTGCCTGTGGCTCGTGAATAGCTGGCTATATGAGTGAATTTCTACAATAGGTCAAAACCACAGGCTGTTTTTGTGGGTATCTGTCAAGGATTGTGCCTGCCGATTTGAAGTCATTCCTGTCCCACTAACATGCAGGCTCTGCCTGTCGGATCTACTGTCTTTACTTACCCATGACATATCAAAATTTGTCTGCAGGAAGTGCTAAAACTTGTCTGGAAATCGGGGAAATTTCAGTGAATTTCACTTGGGTAAACTTGTGGCAACCCTAGGTTAATACTACTTCTAAAACCTGGGAATTGATGCAGATGCCAAATGGTGATCATGATGGTGCCCTCACTACCTGCACGGGAAAGATCTCGTAGCGAAATGTCGACCGCCACTTTGGCTGGATCATAGAATGCGGGCAGCTTCTTAGTTGCTTCAGTGTGATTATACTGTTTTTTTCCACATGTGATCCTAAAGGTACTGAAGCAGATGAGGCACTTCAAGACAAACAGTTTCTTATCTGTTCTGATTCTCTTGTTGCCCTATTGTTGGTGCATCATATGTACCAAGCAGGAAAAATGGTCCAGTTAATCCACGACTGACTGTACGTCCTATAGTGATGAGGGGTCACAGGCACTATTCTACTGAATACCAAGACATATGGGAATTTGGGTAAATGAACAAGCAGACAGAGCCTTATAGGAGGCCTGCAGGAAACTTGGTGTTACACAGTGTGCTATTCTCACAGAGGCTTTTTCACCAATGAATTGGAGATGTGTGCGGTTGTGGGAGAAGGAGTGCCTTGCAGTGACTGACAGTTAGATGCAGTTGGTGAAGCCTAGGATCCGGCCGTGCAGTCCTCGTGCTGGTCACTCTGGAGGAATGGAATGTCCCTGACACATCTCCCAAATTCGGCCCTGTCCAGTGATACATGGCATTTTACTCTAGCAAGAGTGATGCCTGTGGTGTGCAAGTCACTATATGCCACATATTAACAGTGTGCATTTTATATTGTGATAAGCGGGCAGAAGCAAATTTAGGTGGGGCTCTGCCCTTTGTTTTGGCTGATAAAGAATATAGTAAAGCTATTAAAATTTTGTGAAGTGTCTGTATTTTGGCCTAAGCTACTAGAATGGGGATTTTAGTGTGAAGTAAAGTGCTGAATTTTGTGCCAAGTTGCTATTTGTTTCTACCCATAAATTCTTTCACCAGTTTTTCATTAACTGTCAGTTCATACATTTCCTGTTTTTGTGCCAGCCAGATGTACGTGATATCGATGCAGCTTTATCATTTTTATAACGCTATTGCAGTGTTGGGCAGTTACCATATGCTAGTGTGTTACAGCATACTGTCAATATTGCACTAAAATTATGCCACTTCTCTTCCAATTTGAGTCGGAAATTGCGCTAAAATTACGCCATTTATTTTCAAATGTGTGCTAATATGCAAATAAAATGGACAAAAGCATGTTGTTCGATGCTCTCTAAGATCGACTTAGAGAAGGGATGAAGCTGCCTGTTTTCGAGTGTGTATGCACTGATTTGATGTCATCCCTTCCAGCATTACGAGTGCTATGTTGCTCACAGCACTAGGTCAGTATTCTTCTTTAAAATTGCATTTAACATATTTTTCAAGTCTGCAGTATGAAATATTCTTACGGAACAGTTCACACAATGGTGCCATGGCCGGTGGTCGTGTGCAGTCGCTGGCAATTCAACAGCTTGGGTTCGTTTCCCACTCCTAATGAATTTTTTTTAAATTTATTCCCTCCTCTTAATATCAAAAAATTAATTATAAAATTTAAATATATATAAACAGTTCAGTACATATACATAAAATTAATATACTCAATATAGTTACCGTTACACCCTCTTTAGTCAGGCCACCACGTAGTAGCACATTGATAAAATTTTGCACAAAGTGCCATTACCTGATGGCTAGGAACTTGTATTTGTCTACGTCTCATCCTAGTTAATGGTTCGCCTAGTATGACCAGGTCAGACATTACTTCACTCTTTACCAGTCGTACTTTGCTCAATTCTGTTAGCAGTTCTTCTGTCAGCAGTTCGTCTGTCTTGTACACTTGAGTCAATAATTCCATGTCCCTGTGTACTTCCATTTCTATGTTCAACTTATTCTTGGGGTATTTTGTTGCACTTCAATGAATAATTCTGTATTACTTTTGGACACATTTGTAAATTAACTAAATTATTTTTGTAGGAAGTAACAAGTCTGACTTTGATGTTAGGAAGTAACAAGTCTGACTTTGATGTAAACTATTTATTACTTCTTCATTTGCAATCACTAATAATGAATGACCCAAAAGGAACAAAACAGTATTCCAATATAACTTGTCATCTCCATGTCAAACACTATCCTGGAATATTTGACTTCTCTGGCGTATCTCTAGCCTTGCTGGCAGAAAAACTTTTAAAACCCTCATCCATATCCCACAACTGGCCACCCTGACAATCATCCAATCTGGCTGATGACTAACACTTAGTCAGGATTGCTTAAATTTGCTGCATGTTGTCATAGCCCTGGTACTTTTATTGTCACCTTCTTGGCAAACACAGTATGTATCATTAGTTATAACTTCCGAACTCAGTGGGGATCTGGGTACCATCTTTGTTCTTGAAAGCTTTCTTCTGACATTGCTTGAAGCTAGCACAGTTTTCTTTGTTAGGTGCTATTTATTTACCCATTTAAAAGACTGGATGTGAATTGTCATGGTCTGGAGATTTTTTAATAACACAAATTCAAAGCTTTCTTTGCTTGCATCTGTGTGTAATTCAGTCTCACATATTTTGCTCTGATTTTTAAAACAGAATCCAAGGAAGCGATCTCCATGAGCATCTTCAATGCTCATCTTTGAAGAAGAGCAGACTTATATGCCTGATTATTCACCAATAAATGACACAGAAGTTTGTAATTTGGTGGGTAATGTGAGCTAAACATCCTAAAGTGTCCTGTTATTCCTTGGAGACCTTGCATTGCTGCAACAGATATCCATTCCGGGAAGTTTCAAACAGCATTTGTCTTCCCAGAAGGAGAGGTTGTATTTGTCCACATTGTGTTTCATATCCATTAAACTCAACTGTTCACTCCAAAAACTCATATTTTCCAAAATTAATTGCCAAGTCACATTCTGCTGCACTTTTTAACTCTAAACCAAGCTGATATTACAGGGTGTGAAAAGTTGATCTACATTTTGTATAGAATCCATACTGCAGTTTAACAGTCAAAGAACATGGAAGGGGAGCAATAGTTGAGAAGGGAGTGAGACATCATTGTAGAACTTCCCTATGTTGTTTAATCTCTGTTGAGCAAGTAGTAAAATAAACAAAGGTGAAATTTGGAAATTGAATTAAAGTTCAGGAGGGAGAAATACAAACTTTAGTTTTGTTGATGACTTTGTAACTCTGTCCAAGATCGCAAGGAATTTGAAAGGGTAACTGAACGGTATGGACAGTGTCTTTAAAAAGGATTATAAGAATGTGGTAGAATTAAATAAGACATTGCCGGGGGAATTAATGAGAAAATTATATACTAAAAGTAGTCGGTGAGTCTTGCTATTTGGATAGCAAAATAACTGATGATTGCCAAAATAGTGAGGATGTAAAATGCAGACTGACTATTTCTGAAAAAGAGGAATTTAAGATCAAATATAATCTTAAGTGTTAGGAAGCCTTTTCTGAAGATCTTTGTCTGGAGTGTAGACTTGTATGGAAGTGAAACGTGGATGATAAACAGTTGAGAGAAGAAGAGACTAGGTTTTGAAATGTGGTGCTACTGAAAAATGCTGAAGATTAGTTGAATAACAGATGGGAGGGGGGGGGGGGGGGATGTACTAAATTGAACTGAGTAAAAATGAAGTTTATGACACAGCTGGCCCAAAAGGAGAGGTTGGTAGATGGTACACATCTTGAGGTGCCAAGAAATAGTCAGTTTGGTAATAGACATGGGGGGGGGGGGGGGGGTGAAAATTACAGAGGGAGAACAAGACATAGAACAGTAAGCAGATTCAAATGAATGTAGTTATGCAGAGATGGAGAGACCTGCACTGGATAGATTGTCATGGTGGGCTATCACACCAGTCTTCGGTCTGAAGAGCACAATAACAGTAGAATAGAGTAGAAGAAGAAGAAAATACTGATGATGAACTCTTGAGAGACACTATTTGTTAGTGTTCAGCACTTCAAAGGGTAATTTACCATGTTTGAAGAGATAATTACTCATTGCCCTACATAGGTATGATGTAATCCACTGTACTTGTTCTTTCACTGAATACGTATTGCAGAACAGGAGTCTTCCTGAGTAGTACTTTGTGGCTGACAGTGGGTGGATCAATTAGAATTTCTCACATGCTGAATTACACATCACAGACTATGCTGCTAAATTGCAAAGAACAATGTACAATGCACAGTTTTGTTGTGATTACATTAACTTAAACATAGAGCTGTGTGATACAATGATCATTTCTCTGGTGAAGAGTCTTTCTGAGTGGCCAGTAAAGTTGCAAAGAATTAGTTTTCCAAAGGGCCCAAGGAAAGGAAAAGTACAGTAGGAGAAGTAGACTGAAGTGGCATTACAATCTCTTTGATATGCAGATAGCATGGGTGCTGGAAATGGATTTTGTGTGAAGTAGGAAGAGTAAGTATCATTTTGGAACTAGATTTAAGAAAATGATTCGTGCACCAGTACATGTAGTTGACATGTTCAGCACTAAGGCCTCAGAAGGTCATAAAGTCATAAAAGCTATTAATAAATTGGTATATAAATGCAGAAAGCAATTACTGTCTTTCTTTATTTTACATTACATCTACTATGTGTTAAATGTTAAATGTGTTTTATTTATCTCATAACGTACAATATTTCAGAACATATGTCTGATGTACAGGAGACACAGCAGCGTGTGATAAGAACTCAACTAATTGACCATGTTAACTTCATAGTTAACCATTTTATATTATTAAGTTGACACTTGTCATCAGTATGTACATTTCTCAGACTCAGCTACTGCTTCCCGTTGCTCAGTAACAGTTCAGCCTGTCTTGTGAAGATGAGATTTAACCTATGAAATTGGCAGGGGCCATAGAAAACTTTGTTAATTACACTTCAAACATAAAGGTATGGTTAGAAAATGTGGTTTGTGGAAACATGAAAGAAATGTACTTGGTGGTGTGAAGGGAGAGACAACACAGATTGATTGTTAGGGAAATTAGTGGTTTGCAATTACTTGTAACAGAAGACAAAAACGGTACTTTGTGATAATGGAGAGCATACATATGAATTTAGATTGTATGACTCTAGTGGCAAGGTTAAGAGAATATGAAAAATAATATTATATTTGAACTGTTAATTGCATTTTTCGTAGAATAGCAAAGTATGTTATAAGTCTTACTTTCCAAATCTTTCTTGTTATTATTAACTTTACACCAGCATTAAGTATTTTGTTTTTGCCTAAGATTGTGAATGCCCTATTTCATTGCACTTTGTTCACTAATTTGTGGCTATTTTACACAATAATTGTCTACAGGTTTTCCCAGTTCTTTCTTTCGCCATTATTCACGGAAAATGCCACAGAACGTGAAGTGAATGCTGTTAACTCTGAACATGAAAAGAACATATCAAATGATTCTTGGAGACTTGATCAATTAGACAAATCAACAGCAAAGCAGGAACATCCATATTCAAAATTTGGAACAGGTACTTCTTGATGCTTCGTATGCATAAAATAAAAATTCATCAGTCACAGTGATATGTAGAACAAAGTAGTACACTTATTGTTCATTTTTGTATTCTCTCTTTGTACAGGAAATAAGTACACTCTTGACACACTGCCAAAGGAAAAAGGAATCAATGTTCGTGAAGAACTGTTAAAATTTCATGAAACATGGTATTCATCGAATATAATGAGCCTGTCTGTCCTTGGAAAAGGTGAGTAGCAACTTAAGCAGTCAAAACAGTTTATGGATATACAGAGTCGCAGTGGTTTTAGAGGAAGGAGAGGACAGCTAAGGTTAAACATTATATTGAATTTGTATGTTTTTCAAAGCTTTCTGTCAAACTTGGAGACACTTAGACAGAATTTGATATTCATTTCTCTGTTCCAAGTCATTGTCGTTAAAATTCATCACTTTCTGCCATCTGTTACCATAATGGTATTGCTGGATATACTTTTCTTCGTGAAAATGCTATATAAGAAACATCTTCTAGCCCTCGTCTTTTTACCTACTTGATCTTCTGCTGCCTTCACTACTTCCCCCCTTCAAAGCTACCCATTCTTCTTCTACTGTATTTCTTTCCCCCATTCCTGTCAATTGTTCCCTTATGCTCTCCCTGAAACTCTGTACAACCTCTGGTTAAGTCAGTTTATCCAGGTCCCATCTCCTTAAATTCCCACCTTTTTGCAGTTTCTTCAGTTTTAATCTACAGGTCATAACCAATAGATCGTGGCCAGTGTCCACATCTGGTCATACTCTTATCAGGGTATAAGGACATTGTATTCTGTACTTTGAGACCGACACGCTGCTGTGTTCAAGTATATTTTTATTACAATAGGCCTATATTGGCGAGATTTCCATCGTCTGGTTACATCAGTTGTTACAATATTGCTGTCTTTGTTCTGTAGTAGGTGTTAAACAGTAGCTGGAGCACTTATTTCTGAAGTTTACCAAGTACTGTCATTATGAAATAAACTTTCACACCACCTGATGTAAGCTAACAATGTCAGTCTCACTGAAATAGGCCTAGTGTAATAAAAATATACTCAAACACAGCAACGTCTTGGTCTCATAGCATAATTATACAAGCAGCTGATGTTCACATGTGGTGAAACTTGTCTTTGTAAATGTCAAGTATAGAAAAATTCCAGTTTTTTGTGCAAGATTAAACAGGCAAATCTGTGTTTTTTAGAAGTACACAAATACATATTGTAATGGATCTGGGAGATGTGTTATTTTCTATTTGTCGATACCGAATTGTAAATGTTTTCTTATATTTTTTGTCAGAAATTTTTTTAATTGTAATTTGCCTTATTTTTTGTTAATTTACTTATATTTCTGAGAGTGAAAGCATATTAATTACTATTAGTGAATGTGACGAAGAATATCAAAGAGACTGATTACAAGTGGAAGCTTGTGTGTTGTGTAAAATGTCTTTGAAACTGGAGACGTCTTTGACTGCAGTCAGTCGGCAGTGAACTCGTGGTGTGTGTTGACGGTTGAACAATGTGCGGGTCGCCGTCATAATAATTTGGAAGTGAATTATGTTACTACTATTTCTATATTCGCATTAAGAAGATACCATATGAAGCACCAAAAAATGAGGGAAACGCATTGAACCAGGACATTTCTGCAGCCAACAAAACTGCATTGTGGAATCATACTTCCACTAGACAACTGAATCCAAGACAAATATCGCCTTGTAAACATTTTACGGAAAAGGTACTGTCATGAAATATGCCAAATTTTAGTAAATAAAAATAGTGACCATATTTCAACTGTGGTCTTCAGCCGGGACAGCATATTTCAACTGGGGGTTCAGCCAGGATAGCATATTTCAAATGGGGGCTCAGCCGGGATATCATATTTTAATATGTAACTCATTTTTGTAGTTGCTGAGTATAGTGAAAATGGTCCTCAGCTACAGTTGGATGACTTTTCACCAGGCTGAGAACAAAAGTGAAGAGTATGTTACATTTTCTTACTTAGGTAGAATTTGCAACAACTGGTCACTATTATGTGGAGGGTAAAAAAAAGTGTGGAACAGTGATCAAAGACACAAATTGCTTTCTTGATGCAATATGTACCTCTTTTTACTATACAGGAATTTTACAATTTATTTCTCCCCCTCCCCTTTTTTAGTAAAACAGTTTGTTGCATTAATTCAAGATTCATGTACATTAATTAAAGATTTATTTTTGTCTGAATAAATGTGGTTATGTTGGTATCAGATTTGGATGGAATATTACAGCCTTCTGTGCCTTACACTTAGAATTTAATGACTTTGAGTATAAGTTTTCATGTTGTCATCTCTCTCTTTCCATGTTGAGGATGCCCATATCTCCCATATAAGAGTCCAGAAGGAACAAAAACACGACTTCAGTATGATATTAGGATACATAATACAGTTCAGTTAATAAAAGAGAAAAATAAAGGACTTAGTAGTGGTTAAGATGCTCAGTTGTTCAGCTGCAGCCCTCTTCCAGCCTTTCGATGGCTTTGATGCTGTCCCCCAGTCACCTCTTTCTTTTTTGTACTAATCCCATCACCTGTACACAATAACTGCACCAGTCGTCTCATGTGGTGAGTTTTGCATGTACTGGCCTTGGTCTGCTCCTGTTGTTTTTTTTTTCCTTCGCTATGTCCCCCAATGCTACATTACCTGTTCCTGGATGTCGTACTGCAGTAGATCTCCTTCCCGATCATGTGCCCATACCTCACTTACTCTTGTCGGTATTACTTCCTTTTGTGTCTTACCAGCCCATTTAACTTTTAAGTTTCTTTGTGGCCACCATGTTGAAAATGTTTCCAGTTTTATGTTAGCTGGAATTTTGAAGGTTTGAAGCTCACTCCCAAACAATGCTGTGTTCCAGACAGACTCCCTCTGCAATTTGTTCCTTAGTATCCTATCAGTGTATCTGATAATAGTAGGGCTCTTTCATAGAAGGCTTTTGACAGCACTGCCATCCTACTTCAGATATCTCCCTCACTTCCTTCATCCTGTATAATATTGCTTTCTGGATAGAAGAGTTCTCTCACTCATTCCAGTACTGTATCGTTATGGATTTTGATGTTGGGGAAGTTATTGTTCATCTTTCTCCTGCTCCTTATCACCTTTGCACTTTCCTTTGTTTATCCTTAATTAGTATTGTGTATGTGCTAAGTGTGTTGCCCATTCCATCCAACAGGTTATACAGAAGTCTTCCTACTTTCCAGCTAGAAGGAAAGGGCTGTGTTGTGTCATCAGTAAATCTTAGTGTCAGTATCTCTTCTCCATCCAAAGTTCGCTTTCACGTCCTTTACAACTTCTGATGTACGAGTTGAGCAGTAATGACCCTAAATGGCAACCCTACTGTACACATATAGTAACAAAGCTTGTTTTCCCTGATCTTCATCTTTTGTTGCTCCCACTTGGATTTTGCCGCTCATTTACCTGCCTGTCTTCTAGAAATTGTGAACATGTTGATTGACATGACATTGGCAAAAGCTCGCTGTAGGTCTACAAATGCCAGTAAGGTATCCTGATATTTGTTAACAATGTTATATTTGGTTTTCTTATTGTGATCGGTAGTTCACAAGCATGACTTGTGAGGCTACTCACCCAATAATTTTACCATTATCAGGCATGTAACTTCTTTTATAAATCGATGGTAATGCTTTTCGAGAAATCTGAGAATAGGTCATCCACTTTATGCATTTTGATACTCATTCAAAATACGTCCTGTCGCATGCACTTTGTACAGATTATAGAAACTCCGAAGATATGTCACCGGCATCAGGTGAGTAGTTTGAGCTTAGATTGTGTAGTGTTCAGTCAAACTCTGAATGCATTACTCCATTACCTACACTACTGGCCATTAAAATTGCAACACCAAGAGGAAATGCAGATGACAAACGGATATCCATTGGACAAATATATTATTCTAGAACAGACATGTGATTACATTTTCATGCAATTTGGGTGCATAGATCCTGAAAAGTCAGTACCCAGAACAACCACCTCTGGCCGTAATAACGGCCTTGATACGCCTGGACATTGAGACAAACGGAGCTTGGATGGAGTGTACAGCTTCAACACGATACCACAGTTCATCAAGAGTAGTGACTGGTGTATTGTGACAAGTAAGTTGCTCAACCACCATTGACCCGACGCCTGGAGATCTGGAGACTGCTGGGCAGGGCAACAGTCGAACATTTTCTGTATCCAGAAAGGTCCGTACAGGACCTGCAAAATGCAGTCATGCTTTATCCTGCTGAAATAAAGGATTTCGCAGGGATCAAATGAAGGGTAGACCCTCGCGTCGTAACACATCTGAAATGTAACGTCCATTGTTCAAAGTGCCGTCAGTGCGAACAAGAGGTGACAGAGACGTGTAACCAATGGCACCCCACACCATCACGCCGGGTGATACGCCAGTATGGCGATGACGAATACACGCTTCCAATGTGCATTCACAGTGACGTCGCCAAACACGAATGCAACCATCATGATGCTGTAAACAGAACCTTGATTCATCCGAAAAAAATGATGTTTTGCCATTCATGCACACAGGTTCATCGTAGAGTACACCATCACAGGTGCTCCTGTCTGTGATGCAGCATCGAGGGTAACCGCCGCCATGGACCTCTGAGCTGATAGTCCATGCTGCTGCAAACGTCGTCAAACTGTTCGTGCAGATGGTTCTCGTCTTGCAAACTTCCCCATCTGTTGACTCAGGGATCGAGACGTAGCTGCACCATCCGTTACAGCCATGTGGATAAGATGTCTGTCATCTCGACTGCTAGTGATAAGAGGCCATTGGGATCCAGCACGGCACTCCGTATTACTCTCCTGAACCCACCTATTACATATTCTGCTAACAGTCTTTGGATCTCTACCAATGCAAGTAGCAATGTGACGATACGATAAACCGCAATCGCGATAGGCTACAATCCGACCTTTATCAAAGTCGGAAATGTGATGGTACGCATTTCTCCTCCTTCCACAAAGCATCACAACAACGTTTCACCCAGCAACGCCGGTCAACTGCTGTTTGTGTACAAGAAATCGGTTGGAAAATTTCCTCATGTCAGCACGTAGTAGGTGTTGCCACCGGTGCCAATCTTGTGTGAATGCTCTGAAAAGCTAATCATTTGCATGTCACAGCATCGTCTTCCTGCTGGTTAAATTTAGTGTCTGTAGCAAATCATCTTTGTGGTGTAGCAATTTTAATGGCCAGTAGTGTATTTCTTCCATATCAACTTCCTCCTCCCCCATTACGCTTAGGGGAATGTGTGTGTGTGTGTGTGTGTGTGTGTGTGTGTGTGTGTGTGGTGTGTGTGTGTGTGTGTGTGGTGTGTGTGTGTGTTTTAGCAGTGATGTTATGGAATATTATTGATGTAACTGTCCTTTTTATTTTTCTGACCATGACCTGGACTTGTTTTATAACTGTAAGTGTGCTGCAGTTAAGACACTCCATAACACAATTCCAACTTCTTTTCAATAACTTAAGAAGTCCATATGTATAAGTAAACCACATATTCTTCTTACAATATCAGAGAAGGGAAGTTGCTACTCACCATATAGCGGAGATGCTGAGTTGCGATTGGCACAACCAAAAGATTCACACAATTAAAGCTTTCACCCATTAAGGCCTATGTCAGCTGTACACACACATATACAGGCGCACGCGCGCGCGCGCGCGCGCTCACACACACACACACACACACACACACACACACACACACACACGTAAACACAACTTGCGTATGTCTGCAATCTTAGAAAGCTGAAACCACACTGCGAACAGCAGCACCAGTGCATGATGGGAGTGGGGACTGGGTGAGGGTAAGGAGGAGGCTGGGGCAGGGAGGGGGAGGGATAGTATGGTGGGAGTTGTTGCAGTTTAGATGGTGGGCAGGAGACAAGGTGCAGGGGGGGGAGGGGGTAAGTAGCAGAAAGGAGAGAAATAAAAAGAAATTAATACTGGGTGTAGCGGTGAAATGACAGCTGTGTAGTGCTGGAATGGGAACAGGGAGGGGGCGGGATGGGTGAGAACAGTGACTTACCTGCATATATCATCAAACTAATCACATTGAGAGCTTCCATTAATGAAAAAAGTTTGGCCGAGGGTTCTAAAAAATAAAAAATAAAAAAAAAATCGCAATAAAAAAGCATTTCATTCATTTGTTGCTCAGCATAACTTTCATTGTCAAAATTACCTATATACTATCTTATGAATTCTGTGTCTCTTCATAGTAGGTTGGAGATGCCTGGAACTTACGAAAGGTATTTCCTTTTTTAAAGTAGCTGCTTTTGTCGTCCCATCTTGAAGACACGATCTCGCTAAGCATGGCTTGTCCCATACTAATAAAATAACAGTCCTGCGCAATATTTCCATTTTTACCTATTACAGTTTATTTTGTAATTTTCATTTGCATGTATCATTTGTTGGTAAGTTGGATGTAGACACACACACACACACACACACACACACACACACACACACCACTCCTCTGGAATTCCTGTATCGCCACCGCCAGTTCCTCACAAACATACTGACCTTTGATTTATTTTTGGCTTTAGTCTGCACTTTCATCATCATTTATAGTGGTTTTCCATCTGCAGATTACAGAAACTTTCCATAGTTTTTTTTTTAATTTGTGTGTATCAGTTGTTGCCTTTTCCTACACTCTTACATATCTCAATAACTTCACACATTTCTGTTGTGACTTGCCAATCATTCAAAGAGCCGCCGCACAATTACGCGCACCTCTACATGCGGCGTTGTCTGCCAGCCATGCAGCAGCCGCACCACCTAAGCGGCCAGCCAGCCAGCGGCCGCTAGACTTGGACTCAGTGCTCATTCGAATCTTACCGTGTTCACATGTCTTGCTTTGTCAACTTGCTCAGTGACATATATGTGTTGTGTCGTTGCGAAATATGTGTGTTCAACTTGATGTTATAACAATTGGCAACGAGGTAGTGGATTTTTCCTTTTCATCATTGACCCACAGGTTTCCATGGCTACTGTCGAGCAACTATTGCAAGGACTCATTAAACAGCAAACACTTCTAACATCGGCGATTCGCGATTTCGTCGCGGCGTCAAATGCGGGGCATTTCTCGTCGTTGTCTATACCTCCTTTTACTTCTTACGACAAGACGGCGGAAGACAGGTCTGATTATGAAAAACGTCTTCGACAGCACTTCTTGGCATTTCATGTCATGGACGAACAAACGTGTAAGTCGCTGTTCCTTTCCTGGATTTCACCTCAAATGTATCAGTTGTTATCGCAATTGGCTCCTTTGAAAGATCCTTCGTCTTTGTCCTTTGCTGAAATGTGCTCAATTCTGTCTGTCTATTTTCAAAAGCAAATGCTTGTGGTAGCCTCTGTGTTGCCTATTATTGTTGTCAAAAACAGCCGCATGAATCCTATCGTGCTTGGGCTGCTGAACTTCACAGCCTGTCAAAGAATCCTATGCCGATTCCATGGTACGGGATGCTATTATCCGGTCGGCGCCCGACAAAGAAGTTCGGCAACGTGCCCTTCAGTTGGCAAATCCGACTCTTGAGGAAGTCCTATCCATTGCACTGTCTTTTGAAATTTCTTGCGCTGCCGGGTTGCAAATAGAGGCGTGGGGTGACGTCGGGGAAATACAACCTCTGTGCGCCGTTGACGACGCGTGAGGTGCGTCCCTGCCGGCCAATGTGGCAGCAGTATTCTCCCATGTGCAGCCTTGGCCTAACTGTAAACAACCCTTTAAGAAAATGCAGCAAAACCCCCGGCAACTTCCTTCATGTCTCCGGTGTTTTACGAAACATTCACGCGAGGATTGCCCCAACGTAGGGCTGTGCGTCACAATTGCAAAAAGAAGGGTCATGTGTCTTCCGTTTGCAAATCCGACAGCATACGTGATGTTCATGAACATGATGCTGATTCTGATTCCGTGTTGTCTGTCAATTGTGCTTCTTCCTTTTCAGGGAAGTTATTCCTCATTGTCCAAATACTTGGTCGAGATATTCGCATTCAGGTGGATACTGATTCTGCTTCCACTTATCATTAATTCTCTGACGTATCTTCAGTTTGGTTCTCCACTCCTATCACCTGTCACTCGGCAATTACGGACGTATAATAAACAGAAGATTTCTCTCTTGGGTCAATTTAATGCTGAGGTATATTACAAATCCATCATTCACACTGTTCCCATATTTGTGGTCGACCAGAGTAACACAGGAAATCTTTTTGGTTTCGATGCCTTTCACGTTTTGGGGTTCTCCACAGATGACTCTGTCAGTATCATCTCTGATGCTATTCCTTATGGTCAATTGGATTCCTTGTCGACGACATTTTCGTCCATTTTTTCTCCTGGGTTAGGCTGTGCAAACGACTTTGAAGCTCATATCACGCTCAAACCCACTGCTCGGCCTAAGTTTTTTCGGGCTCGGCCCATTCCTGTGGCCCTTCATGATCGGGTAAAACGGGAGCTGGATCGTCTCACAACTTCAGGGGTCTTGCTTCCTGTCACTTCCAGTGAGTGGTCCTCTCCTGTCGTTGTTGCTAAGCCCAATGGTGATATTCATCTCTGTGGCGATTTTAAAGCCACTGTAAATGTGCAATGACTCATTGACACTTACCCTATGCCCCAACCTGACGAATTCTTCACTAAACTTGCGGGAGGCCAGTATTTTTCTAAAATTGACCTGTCAGAAACTTATCAACTTCCTCTCAACGCTGCTTCCCGGCAGTTTTTGGTCCTTAACACGCCTTTTGGCCTCTATCAATACCAACGATTGCCATTAGGGGTTGCCAGTGCCCTTGCTCTCTTTCAGAGATTGTTGGAACAATTATTGCTCTCTGTCCCTGGGTGTATAAATTACATGGACGACATTGTTGTAACTGGCTCCACCACTGAAGAACATCTTCAGAATCTCCACTCACTTTTTCATGTCTTAGAGACTGCCGCTCTTCAGAAATCACAATTTTTTCCGGCATCTATCACGTACTTGGTGTTTCAGCTCTCTCGGGATGGTATTTGTCTGCTGCAGCAAACTGTCGCTGTGATCAATGCCCTTCCTCGCCCTACATCTGTTACAGAACTGCAGGCCTTCTTGGGGAAAATAGCATACTATCACAAGTTTTTACCGTCTGCTGCATCAGTGGCTCAGCCGTTGCATCACCTGTTGCATAAAAACGTGCGTTTTCACTGGTCCGCGTCATGCGATGTGGCTTTCCAGAAATTGAAGACTATGCTGAAACAGGCCTCATGCCTGGCTACTTATCGACATGGTCAACATCTTGTTCTTGTCACGGACGCCTCTCAATACGGGATCGGTGCAGTCTTTGCGCACCATTTTTCTGACGGCTCTGAACAACTCATTGCTTATGCCTCCGAAACACTCACGAATGCCCAACAAAAGTATTCTCAAATTGAAAAAGAAGCTTTGGCCATTATTTGTGCTCTTCATAAGTTTGGTATTTTTCTCTATGGATCCAAATTTCATCTTTTTATGGATCACAAACCACTTGTTTCCTTGTTTCATCCATCATCGTCACTTCCTGACAAGGCTGCACACCGCCTCCAGCGTGGGCTCTTTACTTGTCTCGTTTCAATTATGAGATTCTTTTCCATCCAACGGCCCAACATGCGAATGCTGATGCACTCTCTCGCCTTCCCATGGGTTCTGACCTTGCATTCGATAGGGACGGACTTTTGTGTTTCCACCTGGATGTTGCCGAGCAGTGGGTTGTGGACAGATTCCCCATCACAAGGGACCAGCTGGCGGCTGCTACGGGTTCTGATCTTACCCTCTCCTGGGTTTTACGCTGTATTCAGAAGGGTTAGCCAGATCGTCTGTCCACTAAGACTTCTGACCCGTTGCGGAACTACTACACTTTGCGCTACCGCCTCACGGCTGGGGATGGTGTTAGCCTCCTTTCCACCGACAATGCTTTGTCACATGTGGTGGTACCTGCTTGCTTCGGTCTTGTGCCTCCTTCACCAAGGGCACTGGGTGTCTCTCGCACAAAATCTCTGGCGCACCGTCACGTGTACTGGCCTGGCATCGACTCTGAAATAGTACACATGGTCACTGCCTGCGGCCCTTGTGCGTCAGAGGCTGCCACCCCGAAGTCATCTTTGTCACCGTGGCCTTCGCTTGAGACCCCCTGGGAGCGCATTCATGCTGACTTCACAGGACCTTTTTTAGGTACTTATTGGCTCCTCGTAATTGACGCCTACTGTAACTTTCCTTTCATTGTTCATTGCACGTCGCCTACCACCGCGGCAACCACAAGTGCTCTCGCTCGCATTTTTTTCTTTGAAAGGCCTTCCCTCTACTCTTATTACTGATAATGGTCCGCAATTTGCCTCTTCCGAATTTGCGGATTTTTGTGCTCAGCACAGTGTTATGCATGTCACGGCCCCTCCGTTCCATCCACAATCAAACGGTGAGGCTGAACGACTGGTCCGCACATTTAAGGCTCAGATGCAGAAACTCCTGACTTCTTCTGCTACTGCTGCTGCTGATGCACTTCTCCAGTTTCTGGCTTCTTACCATTTCACCCCCATGGTGGGCGACCACAGCCCGGCTGAGCACTTACATGGCCGACAGCCCCACACGCTACTTCATCTTCTGCGGCCTTCCACCTCACTGCCATGGGTGCATTTGTTTGGCCGGTTCACCGCCGACTACCTTGTCTGGGTACGGGGATATGGCAGACGGCCAAAATGGAGTCCGGGCCGCATCTTAAGACACCGTGGCCAATGCCTGTATGAAATCCAGACGGACAGGGGTGTTGCAGTGTGTCATTTGTACCAGCTTCGGCCTCGTGTGCTGGCAACGTCTGTTCCGAATGCCGCTACATCACCGTCGGCTCTACCTGACACTCGGGATCTTGGCATCTCTCATTACTCACAACGCAGCCCTCTCTGTCATCTCGGTGCCAGTACAATAATGGACACCACCAGGAGACGTGCCCATGCAGGAACCGGATGACCATCATCTGTCAGAGCCAATCTACTCGCCTCCTTCTCCTACGGACACTGACACATCGCCCATGTCTCCTGTTATATCAAGTGGACTTGCCGCAATGGGCAGATTGGTGCACGGAACCCTAGCAGATTCGACCCCTACGTCTCCTGTCATCTCGACCCATCATCATTGAGGACACTTCCGTCGGTACGGAAAGCCTCCTCCTCGAGACTTTACGGCCAGTCAAACAACGCCTATGGACGTTAGCAATCTACAGGCTACCTCCATCAAGACCAGTGCAACAATTTCAAAGGGGGAAGTGTGTTGTGACTCGCCGATCATTCAAAGTGCTGCCGCACAATTACGCACGTTCTCTACATGTGGCGCTGTCTGCCAGCCATGCAGGAGCAGCAGTGCCACCTAAGCAGCCAGCCAGCCAGCAGCCGCTAGACTTGGACTCGGTGCTCATTCGAATGTTACCGTGTTCACATGTCTTGCTTTGTCAACTTGCTCAGTGACCTGTATGTGTTGTGTCGTTTCGAAATATGTGTGTTCAGCTTGACGTTATAACAGTTTCCCTCCTCCATTTTATTTTAGCCTGTTTGCACTTTATGCTAATTTCATTGATAAACAGTCTAAACTGCACTGTTCACCACCCCCACCCCCACCCCCCCCACCCCCCACCCCCCAATAAGCTCAAATATTTCTTCAGTTGTCCATGACTTTTCCTTGTGCCTTCATATATCTGTAATTACTTGCCTGGTCTTCATCATGTTCCACTTTAACACTCTTGATGTTTTTACTGAGGCCATTGGTCATTTCCACTTCATCTCATTGTGTTTTAAACTTTCATTATTCCATTCTATCATATACTCCTTTTCTTTCTCTTCTGGATTTTCATTGTATTATTCATCACTGCTAGGCTATGGTTGTAATCTTTATCCACACCTGCATACAGTTTTGCAGACCAGTATTTGATTTCTAAAGCTTTATTTAAACACGATATAGTCTGATCAGTATCACCCTTTGTCTCTGAGCCTTCTCCAAATATACTTTCTTATCTTGTAATTTGTGGAACTGCAATCAGTTGAAACTTGTGGCAGAGCTCTTAAAGCCCCTCCCCCCTCTCATTCTTTTGCCAGGCACATATTCTCCACTATTCCCAGCACTATAACATTCAGATCTCTTAGTACTATCAAATTCCCAGCTTCCTACTGTTATTATTCATTTTAATGCTGGTCCGTCCATAACATTTCTTTTCATAGCATATTGAATATGACACTTTTTCTTGTAATGCTTCTGTAAGGAAAAAGGGCCTCTACATGTAGGTTTTATATAAATAAGTATGATACAATTGTTAAATGCTTGAGAGAGGTTAGTACACAGATTTAAACTTGCACTAAAATTTCAGTTGATTATATGGTGTTAGTAATTACATTTAAGGTTTGCAGACTACTACTACTACGTGATCAGGCCCAGTGGACCGCACACATCTACAAGTTTCCTCCTCCACTGTATTCTGTCCATTGCTGCTATCCACCATTCGTCCACATTTATTGACATTTGTTTTAAATCTTCATGGAGTCCATCCCTCCAACGCTTCTTGGGTCTCCCTGGCGGTTTCTTTCCTGTAGGTGTGAAATCCAGGAGCTTCCGAGGCCACCTGTGATCCTCCATCCGGGCTACGTGGCCGGCCCACTGCATTCGTTTGGCTTTCACAGCTCCTGCTATGTTGGGCTGCTGGTATAGTTCCTCAAGCTCTTGGTTGTATCTGATCCTCCATTCCCCTGTATCTGGATCCAGAACCGGGCCGAAGATCTTCCGAAGCATTTTTCTCTCAAAGACAGGGAGCTTATGGAAGTCCTGTTTCCGGATACTCCATGTCTCACAGCCATATAGAACAATAGGCTGGATCAGGGTTTTGTACAGTCGAATCTTGAACTGAGAGATTTGGACCGAAGCAGTTGTGCTAGGCTGCGGTAAGATCGGTTTCCTGCTTGTATTCTGGCATTGATCTTTGCTTCACATGACGAGTTCTCAGTGAAAAGTGCCCCAAGGTATTTGAGTTCTTACACTCTCTTTTAGAAATGGTCCCCAACCTGCAGTGATTGTAGATGATACGCAGTCTGACAATGACCACGCATCATAACGAGGTATTCTGTCGTAGTTTCGTTTATGTTTAGCCCAAATTTGCTGGCAGTCTCCTTTAGTGCTTTGGTCATTTGTTCCAACTCCTCTTCCGACCCAGAGAGTAAACAGATGTCGTCTGCATAGCCTAAGTATGCCAGTCTCTTTCCTTCGATTTCAATCCCATCGTTCTCTTGGAAGGTCTCTCGTACGATCTTCTCGAGGGAAAAGTTGAACAGGATAGGGGACAACCCATCTCCTTGCCTGAGTCCTGTCACAATTTCAAATTCCTCAGTTATGCGACTTCCCATCTTCACCTTTGCACGTGTTTCGTTCAGACAGATCTTTATCAGATTGATGAGTTTCTCTGCTATGCCAAACTCCTTTAAACAGTTGAGCAGGCTCTTGCGATATATGCAATCATAGGCCTTCTTAAAATCAATGAATAAAATATGCAAATCTTTACCATGTTCGCCCAGTTTCTCAGTGAGCTGCCGGAGACTGAAGATGTGATCTACTGTTGACCGTCCTGGCCGGAAACCTCCCTGGTGCTCCCCAATCACTGATGCTGCCTCTGGCTGATTTCTGTGTATGAGGCAATTGGACAGGATCTTATAGCAGACGTTAAGTAGGGCGATTCCTCGATAGTTGTCACATTTCAGTTTGTCGCCCTTCTTATGTATTGGACAAATCAGAGCTGTTTTCCAATCTCCTGGTAGTTCTTCTTTGGTCCATATTGCCTGTATCAGTCGGTGTATTTTTTCTGTATTTTCTCTCCTCCTGCCAGGATCATTTCAGCCTGTATTCCATCTTCACCTGGACTCTTATTCTGTTTAAGATGTCTGATTCTGGTTTTTATCTCATCCAGGGTAGGTGGGGGATAGTCTGCATCGGCTGTAATTGGGTACTGGAAATCAAACTGCAGTTCGGGTTCATCACAATTTAGCAGCTGTCGAAAGTACTCTTTCCATCTCTCATCTATGTCCCTATCGTTCGTCAGGATCTTATCACGGGAATCTTTGACAAATTTCTGCTTGGCCTGGTGACCTTTGCAGAGGTACTTCACTCTGTCACAACCTTTTTATTTTTCCTTTGCTGTCCAAGCAGTTTTGGAACTACAACTTTATTAATAATCTCTAATGTAGAAGTTACAATCACAGACAATCCGCAACATAATCTCTATCAATAACACTGTGTTTAACCTCTGTAGTAATATTTTAAGATTTTTTTGTCAATTTCACATTGCTTAAAAAGTTACCCCAACATTTGTGTATGAAGGTTCAATCGATACTGAATCTGGTACTCTTTATGGAAGTACTCCAAGAATTAATATCTATGTAATGTGGTAATGTACTGAATTATGCACCTCCAATATTTTGCATAGTGCATAATGGTGTTTGAGTTACAAGTGCATTTGTTTCATTGTTGTTGAGAAGCTCTCCAGTAAATCATTAAGCTTAAATTAGGTGTGTTTTGCCCATGTCATCACTTTATATTACAATCTTATGAAGTACACATGTTTTTCTTTGATTGTTGAAATTTTCTTATGTTTTGGTATTTAGAGAATTTGGACGAACTGGAAAAAATGACGTGTGAACTGTTTTCAAATGTTAAGAATAAGAGTGTTGTTGCACCCCAGTGGCCTGAACATCCTTTTGGAAATAAACAAGTGCAGATGAGAGGTTACATAGTTCCTGTTAAAGATATTAGAAATCTGAACATTACTTTCCCAGTGCCAGACCTGCATCAATATTACAGATCCGGGGTAAGCCTTCGTTTCAGCTGCACGTACTTGTATATTTTAAGCTTCTATTATGATGTCATGTTGTAAAAGAAGGAATTAACTGACACATTATCTTGCAGCCAGGACATTATTTGAGTCATCTGATAGGACACGAAGGACCTGGTAGCCTTCTCTCCCATTTGAAAGCCAAAGGCTGGTGCAATAGTCTGATAGGTGGCTATCGGACTGGTTCCCGTGGGTTTGGCTTCTTTGTAATTAATGTAGATCTGACAGAAGAAGGCATTGAATATGTGGATAACATTGTTGAACTAGTCTTCCAGGTTTGTTTAAATATCATTTTGTTATTTCAAATATTAAATGTTTTCTGATGATCATTTTGTACTGCTTTCTAGGGTGTTGGTACGTATTATCAAGTTTAGATTGCACGAGTAACAACCTTTATGTTCTTATCGTGTAGAAAACTGTTTATGACACATCAGTTTGGTAAGAAGCTGTTGGCACTCCATTCATTAGTCATAATATACAACATGGAAGTACACTTCATTCTTTATGAACGTATTAGTACTGTATTTGTATATTTAGGATAAAGCAAATAATGGCAGTTAATCAGTATCAGCCACTATATCGTTAAATAAATAAATATGTAGTGATTGTAAACTCTGTGTTGCAAATTATTGCTCTAATTACCATCTGTATCAAATTTATACACACTCCTGCTCACAATAATTGGTTTTTATGATGAGTTTTGGCTGATAATTACCCATTTCAGATCCAGTCCATACTATTTATGCTAGTGATGCACTACTTGTCATTGTCATGCTCTCAAATTACATTCACAGGGTTTAAAAAGAACTTTTAACTGAATGTCATATTCATCTTAACACTGATCTGGACTCACAGTGAAGAACAACTCCAGAATTTCCTCTCCAACCTCAACTCCTTTGGTTCCATCAGATTCACCTGGTCCTACTCCAAATCCCATGCCACTTTCCTAGACATTGACCTCCATCTGTCCAATGGCCAGCTTCACACATCCGTCCACATCAAACCCACCAACAAGCAACAGTACCTCCATTATGACAGCTGCCACCCATTCCATATCAAACAGTCCCTTCCCTACAGCCTAGGCCTTCGTGGCAAACGAATCTGCTCCAGTCCTGAATCCCTCGACCATTACACCAACAACCTGAAAACAGCTTTCACATCCCGCAACTACCCTCCCAATCTGGTACAGAAGCAGATAACCAGAGCCACTTCCTCATCCCCTCAAACCCAGAACCTCTCACAGAAGAACCCCGAAAGTGCCCCACTTGTGACAGAATACTTCCCGGGACTGGATCAGACCTCGAATGTGGCTCTCCAGCAGGGATACGACTTCCTAAAATCCTGCCCCGAAATGAGATCCACCCTTCATGAAATCCTCCCCACTCCACCAAGAGTGTCTTTCCGCCGTCCACCTAACCTTCATATCCTCTTGGTTCATCCCTATGAAATCCCCAAACCACCTTCCCTACCCTCTGGCTCCTACCCTTGCAACCGCCCCCGGTGTAAAACCTGTCCTATGCACCCTCCCACCACCACCTACTCCAGTCCTGTAACCCGGAAGGTGTACACGATCAAAGGGAGAGCCACGTGTGAAAGCACCCACGTGATTTACCAACTGACCTGCCTACACTGTGACGCTTTCTATGTGGGAATGACCAGCAACAAACTGTCCATTCGCATGAATGGACGCAGGCAGACAGTGTTTGTTGGTAATGAGGATCACCCTGTGGCTAAACATGCCTTGATGCACGGCCAGCACATCTTGGCACAGTGTTACACCGTCCGAGTTATCTGGATACTTCCCACCAACACCAACCTATCCGAACTCCGGAGATGGGAACTCGCCCTTCAGTATATCCTCTCTTCTCGATATCCGCCAGGCCTCAACCTCTGCTAATTTCAAGTTGCCGCCGCTCATACCTCACCTGTCTTTCAACAACTTCTTTGCCTCTGTACTTCCACCTCGACTGATATCTCTGCCCTTACTCTTTGCCTTTAAATATGTCTGCTTGTGTCTGTGTATGTGCGGATGGATATGTGTGTGTGTGTGTGTGTGTGTGTGTGTGTGTGTGTGTGTGTGTGTGTGCGTGCGCGCGCGCGATTGTACACCTGTCCTTTTTTTCCCCTAAGGGAAGTCTTTCCACTCCCGGGATTGGAATGACTCCTTACCCTCTCCCTTAAAACCCACATCCTTTCGTCTTTCCCTCTCCTTCCTGAAGAAGCAACCATCGGTTGCGAAAGCTAGTAATTCTGTGTGTGTGTGTTTGTGTGTTTTGTTCATGTGCCTGTCTGCCGGCGCTTTCCCGCTTGGTAAGTCTTGGAATCTTTGTTTTTTATATATATATACTTCTTCCATAGATCATGAATACATTTTGTAGTGATGTGGAATGAGTCACTTTAACATTAATTTTCTTTACACAAAATAATTAATTAATTAATAATAATTTTACAGTTACCTCTTCATATCTAAAAATTAAACTATGGAATAGAATGAGTTGTCATTCACAAATTCTTTTAATTTGTTTTTAAATATTGGTTGGCTATCTGTCAGACTTTTAATACTATTTGGCAAATGACCAAAGATTTTTGTTACAGCATAATTCACCTCTTTTTTTGCCCCAAAATATGATGTCATATGAAAGCAGTGAATGAAAATAGGCATAGTAGGCTACTTTACCTACATGTTTATCACCAAAATGTGTAGTAACCCTAATAGCATATGTAGCTGAACCTAACTGTTTCAGCAGATCATCAGTGTGTTTTTTCCAGTTCAATTTCCATTAATGCACAAAAGTTAAATATCTCAAAAACTAAAATCAATGTATAATGTACAGAGCTATCTGTTAGCAGCTTTTTGAACTATTTTAAAACTTCTACATAAAATTGTTGTAGCTCTCGCTATAAACATACCTTTTGTTGCACTCATCTATCAATCTTAGTTCTCAAGGTATTTAATTTTCATTTGAAATCAGGGACTCCTTTGCTGGACACACTATATGTGTATGGGAATAATTCGCTACTTGCCAAACAGAGGTATGGAGCAGGCATGTGACACTATAATTAGTTGCTAAGTTTTCAGGGTGGTGTCCTGTCCATTGATTCCTGCCTTTAGTCATATTGTGCCATAATTTTATTTATTTACTTTTTTTTTTTTTTTTTTTTTTTTTTTTTTTTTTTTTTTTTTTTTTTTTTTTTCTTTCCCCTCCACTTCGATTCAGTGCCTCCTCATCAGTTATGCAGTGTACCCATCTGTTCTTCAGCATTGTAGGTCCAAATATCAAAGACTTCTCTTCTAAACTGTTTCATCATTCATCTTTCACTTCCACATAATGGTACACTCCAGACAGATATCTCCATGAAAGTTTCCCTCCTGCTGTTGATAATGAGCCTACAAGGTCCAGGCCTGGCTCTGCCACCAAATTGGTGGGGTAAGTGCACCAGTGGGACTCGAGCGGCAGTCATCAGTCTGTGCACCGATGCTGATGCTGTTGAGCTCATGTTGCTACTGGAGTCGAGGCACTTCTATGTGTGTGGGCCCCCTTTTCATTTGGCTTGGTGTGAATGGGTTTTCCCACAGACTATCTGTGGATTGAGCACATTAAAGGTTGTGTGATAGACTTTACTTAGTTGGAAATCACTTCCTTCATGTCAGTATTTTGACCCATGATTTAGGGAAAAAGGCACCTGCATTTTTTGGAATTGGAATTTTTACATTCTTCTTCATATTGGATGGTATTTTGCCTGACTCATACAAATTGCACACAAGAGAGGTCTAGTTTTGCCATGACCATTCTCCAAAGAATCTCACTAACTCTGAGGGAATGTCTTCTACTCCAGTAGCCTTGTTGCAACTCAGGTCTTCCAGTGCTCTAACAAGTTGTTCTCGCAGTATCAATTATTCCAAAGGAGTGGTCCAGTCCAACATGTCAAAACTTAACCTGAAATTTTTCATACAGCAACAGGATATATATGCCCAAGGACAACTGGGAAATCCAGGAAAAACCTGGGAATCTTTTCATCTGGGAGAAACTATAGAAAAACTTGGGAATTTTCATTGTTTCAGTTAAATTTTTGTAGTTTTCACTGGTAAGAACTTACACTCTAACAAAGAATTTTACTGTATCCCACTATTGCAGAATAATACTATAGCCATAAAAATGAACAAGAAAGTAAAACCAACGCAAAACTTCAGTTGCAAAGAAAATGTGCCATTTACACCAACAAAACACAGTGTACACAAACAAGCCTGCTGACAGCAAAATGTGTCAAAGACTATGCAGTAGTTTGTAACAACAAACTGCTTTCGAGGCACCTTTCTCATGGGCCTTGTTTCAAAGAGCATGACATCACAACTGTTTACATTTCTAACAGGTTGCAGGAAAATATTGCAAATCGTGCTTTGAAAAGCATTACTTTCAAAGTAAATTTCCTTTTACGAAAGATGAATTATGTTACGTTTGAGAATGTGTGATGAATTTCTTAAATCACAGAGCATTAGACTCTTGTGCAAAACTTAACACTGAGGCCAGCTACTTAGAAAAATTTTAGATGCAAAAGACCAGCCATTTATGCCATTAAAATTTTACTGACACTTTTATGTTTGAAATATCTTAAAGGGTAACACTCGCTAAAAGGTGTTAATTTTTTATATTTATTTTAGTTCTTTCTTAGATTACAAATTACACAATAATGGTGGTGAAAAGTATAATTATACTTCAAAAAAAGTGTGGAGTGAATTCTTGAGCTGTTTCTGTGGGAATGTAAGTGCTTTACGGAACTTGTATTCAGCCAGGTAACCTCTGAAATGTTTGGTGCACAGCAGTGAACTTTATAAACGTGCTCATAAAAAATATTCAACTGTTGTAATTTAAGCTGTGCTCTTATGATCCTGCCTAACCACACCTTCGGAAAACAACAACAAAAACTTTTTGATGGTCAATATTGTATGTGAAAGATTAGCTTTGCTTGTAGCTATATTCTATGCAAACTAATTTAAGCCATTAACTTTTGTTACCTGTGTGTTTGCGCTGCTTAACAGAGGTTGCTATTGACTGACGTCATCACATCTCCTATGCTCTGAAAATCTGCTGTCGTTGGCTGGCGAAATCATGTGGCATGAGCTATAGTTGGTTGACAAAAGTGTGTTGCAATCTTGACTTCATTGCTCCAAGCAATGGCAGGCTTTGAGACAAACTGAATCAGACACTCGGCTACCTAATGGTCTTACTGAGGGAGAAATCCATACTTACCTCTATGATCAATGTATCAATGCTGTCCATCAGATAATGAAAAAGGTTGATGCAAACCTAATGCCTACATGCACTCTCTATCTCACGTTTGATCGTGTAGTGCTTCCATCATGGATCAAGGCAGGCTATGAAGTTGTCATGGTCTGAACGTATATTCCAAACCCGATGCATTGCTAAGTGTGTAAACTTTACAAACACTCTTGCATGTCCTGCTATAACATGGCCAGATATAGTATTTGTAGTAGGGATTCTCATGAGAGTGATTACCTACCACCTCCTTTCTGCACTGACCAGCTTGCTTGTCATCTCCAGTGGTCTGTTCTTCCTGACACTAAACTGTCGGAGTTGAGTTGGGTATGTATATGATGTCGTCTGCCTTGTGTTGAATGTTATCTCACTAGCTAGAATAGCTTATGCTGTCACTCTACGTAATGAGTGTTATTGTTCAGCAGATTACAAGAATTGCATTTTTATTTGACATACATATAACCAGCAAAATTAAAATAATTTTTATACACGGTGAGCAGTCGCACCCAACCACTTTCACACTGTCAAAAGTAAACTGTTCTAGATTAGTTCAGCTGAGGTGATGTTAACTATTATTCCCAAACTCAGTTAGACTGTAGCGATTGGCAGTGACATTATGATCAACAACACCACATAACACCCACGGTTTACTATTCTACATCAGACACTGTCGCAAACAGTTTCTCATATGCAAAACTCTTTCAAATAATTACAAACTTCTCTACTCACTCTATGAAATTAGGAGATAAATGTTGAAGTTTTTCTTTCTTTAGTCAGTCTCAGCTTACTTATTTTACTATTTATTGGTAAAATCAGTTCTCAATACACTTTCAGGATACACATGTGATTGAGTGACAAGAAAACCATGTCCCCTTGAGAAAAAAAGAAAGAAGAAGAAAAAAAATATGTGTCAAAGCCACTTTAAATACTGCAGTTGAATGGTAATTCAAGGCTCAATCATTTCAGACATTGACAATACGCGGTCCCACTGCTTCGAACAAATTCCATAGTCACTCATGACTCTTCAATGGTCTTCAAATGGTTACTCAGTGCCTCATAATGAGTCCAACTTTTCTAACTTCAGTTCACAAACTTCACATTTATTTCCTAAGGACACTACTCCAGCCTCACTCTATTGCCTTCAGTTTCACAACCTTTGCATGGAACTTAACGATAGTGTCTTTGTGTACACTGATTGCTCTCGGACTGACCATGGTGTCAAGTGTGCCTTTGTCAGTGGGGCTGACTTCTTCTGTTTTGGCTTCTGGAACACTGCTCAGTATTTACAGCAGAGCTCTTCCCCCTGTATCAGGTCACACAATACATCCAGCAACACAAGCTTTGCAATTGTGTCATCTGCTCACTCTGTGCTCTTCAAAGTCTGTGTGCTGTACACTGTCGATCCCTTACTGCAACAGGTCCAGGAAAGCTGTCACTTACTCACTCTTGATGGAGCCACTATGATGTTCATTGGGTTCCTGGTCAGGAACAGGGAATGAGGCCACTGACACTGCTGCCAAGGCTGTAGTCCTCGTACCTCAGCCTGCAAGTTCTTACATTCCCTCTGACAATCTCTGTGTTACCGTCTGTCAGCAGGCTGTGTCACTTTGGCATCACCACAGGATCTCCCTTCACAGGAACAAGCTCTGTGTTACTAAGCCTCTCCCAGCGGCTTGGATGACAACCTCTCTCGCTGCGAGGAAATCATTTTAACTAGGTTGCATATTGAGCATGTCTTTTTAGCCATCGCCATTTGTTAAGTTGTCCTTCCCCACCACTTTGTATACATCATGCTCAACTTTTGATGGTCCACCATTTCCTGATTGAACACCCTTTTTTTAACTGCTTATGTTCTTGTTTGTGTTTGCTGTCTTAGTTATCTGACATTTTAGTGAATGATGGCGGATTGTCGGCTGCTTTTTACTATTTATCATCATAGGAGTGTGGCGAAGGCCAGTTAATTTTTAGTTCTGTACCTCCGTTTCTCTGTCGTGTATTTTATAGACCTTTCTCTACATCCCTGTTTTGGGATTGACATGTAGTCATTTTTAACTGCTCTTTGTCTTGGTGCTCTACAGCTTTGACATGGGCGTGTATGCCCCCTAGCTGTTTTTGAGTCCTCAAACAAAATAAGGAACAAACTTCACGTAACATGCTGTGTGCAGTAGCAAAATAAGACACAATTCTCAATTTATGAATCATTATTGACTGCCAATCAAAATCTAAATTACGTTGAGGCTCGACTTGGAAAACACAGTAATCCTCCAACCCATAACCACCAAATAAGGATTAACTCTGTCACTTCAGAGTTGGCCAGCAGATTCGTTAGTACCCGTTCACAGAACTGTAGGACCCCTAAAGTCCGTATAAACTTCCTTCTACTGGAATTATCCAGCCTCACAAATACACAGATTACTGCACCAGCTGCTCACTCAAATAGATGACCTCCCTAAACTATGTAACTGTATTCAGAGCTTAATTAATCAAATTCTAACGTGCAGAAGCTCACAGTTACGAACTCTACCAAATTTCCTAAACTGTACAAATTTTGGAACAAGCTAACCGCAACCTCCCTCGGTTGTTAGTCTTATCGATCCCAGCAAACTGTTACCAATATTATCTCCCATCTGATGATCTGCTGTGTCCTATGGTGAAACAAGAACAGAACTAACTGTCTGGTGATGTCAAAATCTCCAGGAACCATATCACAGACAAAATACACAATTTTTTTGTCTTCGTGGTAATGTTCACCTTATACAAAATAGTTCTCATGGTGTTGTATAACAAACAGATATCTCTGGATGCCGCTGTCCAACGTCTGTTTTGCTGAACAATTGATGGGTTTTGCAACTATTTACTATTTGTCAGTCTGATAGAAATTGTGGCAGTTGATAGAAAAAATCACACACACACACACACACACACACACACTCACACACTCACTTCAAGCTTTCGCAACCCGTAGTTGCTTCATCAGGAAAGAGGGAAGGAGAGGGAAAGACGAAAGGATGTGGGTTTTAAGGGACAGTGTAAGGAGTCATCCCAATCCCGGGAGCGGAAAGACGTACCTTGGGGGGGAAAAAGGGACAGGTATTCACTCGCGCGCGCACACACACACACACACACACACACACACACACACACACACACACACACACAGGATATGTGAGGGGAGGCAGGGCCCACGTCGCCTGGCAGCCTCGCCAGCGGCTAAGTCCCCTTCAAGGTTACCCGCCTAGCGAGCAACCAAGAGCGGCACTGCCACCAAAACAAAAAGTGAATATATATTTTTGAAATAAAAAGGGGGGGGGGAGATAAGGAAAGGAAAGATCACATTATTGTCTATAATAAAGCATACAGTCACCATTGATCTTGATTTTACAATTGCCATTGACGACTTTGGCCCACAAAATAAGGTGCTCATCAGTATTTCATTTCTTCTTTCTTCTAGTAGACAATACAAATGGCATACTGGGAACAAGAGTACCATAAGGCTGTTTAGCCAACAGTCCTGTAGTCTCAGCAATACTCAAAGTCTATCACGCCAAAATATTAGCATCTGGAAAAGCTTCAAGGATACCATAATATGATTGATTGCCCCAAAGAACAGCCAAGGTCAACCATGTCGAACCACCAAAGACAGCCTGTACATCACAGGTAAAGGTCAAGGCAAGTCCCCCCACTCCCGGGACCCGAACACTTCCCACCCTCTCCCCCAAAACCCACATCCCCCCCCCCCACCCCCCCACCCCCCACTAAGCGAACGTGGGCCGCGAAAGCCTGAAACCCGTGTGCGCATTTGTGCTTGTTACCGCTTCCACCAAGTTACAGAATCTATATAAAAAAATAGAGGGAAACTATCCACGTGGGAAAAATATATCTAAAAACAAAGATTCTTGCAACTTACCAAACAAAAGCATTGGCACTCCGACAGAAACAACACACACACACACACACACACACACACACACACACACACACACACACTTCAAGCCCCTGCAACCCTTGGCCGCCCCACCAGGAAAGAGGGAATGAGAGGGAAAGACGAAAGGATGTGGGCCCCAAGGAAGAGGGCAAGGAGCCACCCCAATCCCGGGAGTGGAGAGACCCACCCTGGGGGGAAAAAGGGACAGGCGCGCGCACTCACACACACACACACACACACACACACACTCACACACACACAGAGAGACAGACAGACACAAGCAGACATGTGTAAAGGCAAAGAGTTTGGATAGAGATGTCAGTCGAGGCGGAAATACTGAGGCAAAGATGTTATTGAATAACAGGTGAAGTATGAGCAGTGGCAACTTGAAATTAGCGGAGGTTGAGGCCTGGTGGGTAACAGGAAGACAGGGTATATTGAAGGGCAAGTTCCCATCTTCAGAGTTCTGATAGGTGGGTGTCAGTGGGAAGTATCCAGATAACCCTGACGGTGTAACACTGTACCAAGATGTTCTGGCCGTGCACCAAGGCATGTTTAGCCACAGGGTGATCATCATTACCAACAAACACTGTCTGCCTGTGTCCGTTCATGCAAATGGGCAGTTTGTTGCTGGTCATTCCCACATAGAAAGCTTCACAGTGTAGGCAGGTCAGTTGGTAAATCACGTAGGTGCTGTCACACATGGCTCTGCATTTGATTGTGTACACCTTCCGGGTTACAGGACTGTAGTAGGTGGTGGTGGGAGGGTGCATGGGACAGGTTTTACACCGGGAGCAGTTACAAGGGTAGGAGCCAGAGGGTAGGGAAGGCGGTTTGGGGATTTCATAGGGATGAACGAAGAGGTTACGAAGGTTAGGTGGAGAGGGGAGGATTTCATGAAGGATGGATCTTATTTCAGGGCAGGATTTGAGGAAGTCGTATCCCTGCTGGAGAGCCACATTCAGAGTCTGATCCAGTCCCGGAATGTATCCTGTCACAAGTGAGGCACTTTCGGGGTTCTTCTGTGAGAGGTTCTGGGTTTGAGGGGATGAGGAAGTGGCTCTGGTTATTTGCTTCTGTATCAGGTCGGAAGGGTAGTGGCGGGATGCGAAAGCTGTTTTCAGGTTGTTGGTGTAATGGTTCAGGGATTCAGGACTGGAGCAGATTCGTTTGCCACGAAGGCCTAGGCTGTAGGGAAGGGACCGTTTGATATGGAATGGGTGGCAGCTGTCATAATGGAGGTACTGCGTGAAAGGAAGTGCTCCATCGCAACTAGCCCATGGACGTGTGAGATATTTGTGTATAACGAAGTGGGTTACAAGGATGGTTTCTGGGAATAACAAATTGGGTAAGGATACCAGGCGTTTGAGAAAGTGGTTGGTGTCTTTGATGATGGATGGGGGACTGTGTGTATTATGTTGAAGAAGTTGATCTACGTAAGCAGAGGTACATTCTGTGGGGGCTTGGCAACCAGCTACAATGGGGCGGCTGGGATGATTGGGTTTGTGAATTTTAGGAAGTAGATAGGGGTGCGGGATGTCAGTGGGGTCAGGTGCTAGATGGAGTCAGGTGAAAGGTTTTGTAAGGGGCCTAACATTCTGAGGATTCCTTCAATCTCCGCCTGGATATGAGGAATGGGATTATCTTGGAAAACTTTGTATGTAGTGTTGTCTGAAAGCTGACGCTGTCCCTCAGCCACATACTCATGATGATCAAGTACCACGGTCGTGGAACCCTTGTCAGCCGGAAGAATGATGATGGATTGGTCAGCTTTCAGATCACGGATAGCCTGGGCTTCGGCTGTGGTGATGTTGGAAGTAGGATTAAGGTTTTTCAAGAAAGATTGAGAGGCAAGGCTGGAAGTGAGAAATTCCAGGAAGGTTTGGAGAGGGTGATTTTGAGGAAGAGGATATCTGTCCCGCTGTGATGGAAGACGTAACTGTTCCAGGCAGGGTTCAATTTGGATAGTGTCTTGGGGAGTTGGATCATTAGGAGTGGGATCAGGATTATTTTTCTTCGCGGCAAAGTGATATTTCCAGCAGAGACTACGAGTGTAGGACAGTAAATCTTTGACAAGGGCAGTTCGGTTGAATCTGGGAGTAGGGATGAAGGTGAGGCCTTTGTATAGGACAGAGGTTTCGGATTGGGAGAGAGGTTTGGAGGCAAGGTTAACAACTGAATTGGGGTGTTGTGGTTCCAGATTGTGTTGATTAGAAGTTTGAGGTGTTGGGGGGAGTGGAGCTGGAAGTGGGAAATTGAGTAGATGGTAGAGACTGGGTCTGTGTGAAATGAGAGGAGGTTGAGGTTTGTTGGAAAGGTTGTGGAGGGTGAGTGAGTTGCCTTTCCGGAGGTGGGAAACCAGTATATTGGATAGTTTTTCGAGGTGGAGTGTGGCATGCTGTTCTAATTTGCGATTGGCCTGTAGGAGAATGCTTTGAACAGCCGGTGTGGATGTGGGAGAGGAAAGATTGAGGACTTTGATTAGGGATAGTAGTTGACGGGTGTGTTCATTTGCTGAGTTGATGTGTAGGTGAAGGATTAGGTGGGTGAGGGCTATGGATTGTTCAGTTTGGAACTGGTATGGGGACTGATGGAAAGAAGGGTTACGGCATGAGATGGGAAATTTAAGTGAAGGCCTTTGGGGGTAATGCCAAATGTCAGAAAAGCCTGAGTAAATAAAATATCCTTACCCAATCTGTTATCCCCAGAAACCATCCTTGTAACTCCAGGAATTTCTCACTTCCAGCCTCGCCTCTCAATCCTTCTTGAAAAACCTTAATCTTACTCCCAACATAACCACAGCTTAAGCCCAGGCTATCCGTGATCTGAAGGCTGACCGATCCATCATCATTCTTCCGGCTGCCAAGGGTTCCACAACCATGGTACTTGATCGTCAGGAGTATGTGGCTGAGGGACTGCGTCAGCTTTCAAACAAAACTAAATACAATGTTTGCCAAGGTAATCCCATCCAGGCGGAGCTTCAAGGAATCCTCAGAACTTTAGGCCCTTTACAAAACCTTTCACCTGACTCCATCAACCTTCTGACCCCACCGACACTCCGCACCCCAACCTTGTACCTGCTTCTTAAAATTCACATACCCAATCATCCCGGCCGCCACATTGCAGCTGGTTACCGAGCCTCCACAGAATGTATCTCTGCCTACGTAGATCAACTTCTTCAACCTATTACATGCAGTCTCCCATCCTTCATCAAAGACATCAACCACTTTCTCAAATGCCTGGAATCCTTACCCAATCTGTTACCCCAGGAAACCATCCTTGTAACCCACTTCGTTATATACAAATATCTCGCACGTCCAGGGGCTCGCTGCGATGGAGCACTTCCTTTCACACCGATTACCTGCTACCCTACCTAAAACTCTTTCCTCATTACCTTAGCCAGCTTCATCCTAACCCACAACTTCTTCACTTTTGAAGGCCAGACATACCAACAATTAAAGGGAACAGCCATGGGTACCAGGATGGCCCCCTCGTATGCCATCCTATTTAGGGGTCGCTTAGAGGAAGACATCTTGGTTACCCAAGCCTGCCAACCCAATGTTTGGTACAGATTTATTGATGATATCTTCATGATCTGGATTCACAGTGAAGTAGTAGTCCAGAATTTCTTCTCAACGTCAACTCCTTTGGTTCGATCAGATTCACCTGGTCCTACTCCAAATCTCATGCCACTTTCCTTGACGTTGACCTCCATCTGTCCAATGGCCAGCTTCACACATCCGTCCACATCAAACCCACCAACAAGCAACAGTACCTCCATTATGACAGCTGCCATCCATTACATATCAAACGGTCCCTTCCCTATAACTTAAGGTCTTCATGGCAAACGAATCTTCTCCAGTCCTGAATCCCTGAACCATTACACCAATGACCTGAAAACAGCTTTCTCATCCCGCAACTGCCCTCCCGACCTGTTACAGAAGAAAATAGCTAGAGCCACTTCCTCGTCCCCCCAGACCCAGAACCTCTCACAGAAGAACCCCAAAAGTGTCTCACTTGTGACAGCATACTTTCTAGGACTGTATCAGACTCTGAATGTGGCTCTCCAGCAGGGATACGACTTCCTCAAATCTTGCCCTGAAATGAAATCCATCCTTCATGAAATCCTCTCCACTCAACCAAGAGTGTCTTTCCGCCATCCACCTAATCTTCGAAACCTCTTGGTTCATCCCTATGAAATCCCAAAACGTCATTCCCTACTCTCTGGCTCCTACCCTTGTAATCACCCCCTGTGTAAGACCTGTCCCATGCACCCTCCCACCACTCCAGTCCAGTCGTGTAACTCGGAATGTGTACACGATCAAAGGCAGAGCCACATGTGAAAGCACCCACGTGATTTACCAACTGACATGCCTACACTGTGAAGCCTTCTATGTGAGAATGATCAGCAAAAAACTGTCCATTCGCATGAAGGGACACAGGCAGACAATGTTTGTTGGTAATGAGGGTCACCCTGTGGCTAAACATGCCTTGGTGCATGACCAGCACATCTTGGCACAGTGTTACACCGTCCGGGTTATCTGGGATACTTCCCACTGACACCAACCTATCAGAACTCCAAAGATGGGAACTTGCCTTTCAATATATCCTGTCTTCCCGTTACCCACCAGGCCTCAACCTCTGCTAATTTCAAGTTGCCACCCCTCGTACATCACTTGTCATTCATCAACATCTTTTCCTCTGTACTTCCGCCTCGACTGACATCTCTGCCCAACCTCTTTGCCTTTACATATGTATGCCTGTGTCTATATATGTTCGGATTGATAATTGTGTGCGCGAGTGTATACCTGTCCTTTTATCCCCGTTAGGTAAGTCTTTCCGCTCCCAGGATTGGAATGTCTCCTTACCCTCTCCCATAAAACCCACATACTTTCGTCTTTCCCTCTCCTTCCCTCTTTCCTGATGATGCAACCTTGAGTTGCGAAAGCATGAAATTTGAGTGTGTGTGTTGTTTTATTGTTTCCATTAACATACCAGCGATTTTGTTTGGTAAGTTAGAGCATCTTTGTTTTTAGGTATATTTTTCCCACGTGGAATGCTTAGAAAGAAACTTCCACATGGGAAAAATATATTAAAAACAAATTTAAAAAAAGATTCCAAGACTTACCAAGCGGGAGAGGGTCGGTAGACAGCCACAATAAAATAACACACAAACACACACACACACACACACACACACACACACACACACACACACACACACAAAATTTCTAGCTTTGGCACCCAACGGTTGCTTCTTCAGGAAAGAGGGAAGGAGAGGGAAAGACAAAAGGATGTGGGTTTTAAGGGAGAGGGTAAGGAGTCATTCCAATCCCGGGAGTGGAAAGACTTACCTTGGGGGGGGGGGGGGGGGGGGGGAGGATAGGTATATACTCGCGCGTGCGCGCACACACACACACACACAAGCAGACATATTTAAAGGCGAAGAGTTTGGGCAGAGATGTCAGTCGAGGCGGAAGTGCAGAGGCAAAGATGATGTTGAATGACAGGTGAGGTATGAGTGGTGGCAACTTGAAATTAGCGGAGATTGAGGCCTGGTGGATAACGAGAAGAGAGGATATACTGAAGGGCAAGTTCCCATCTTCAGAGTTCTGATAGGTGGGTGTCAGTGCGAAGTATCCAGATAACCCGGACGGTGTAACACTGTACCAAGATGTTCTGGCCGTGCACCAAGGCATGTTTAGCCACAGGGTGATCATCATTACCAACAAACACTGTGTGCCTGTGTCCGTTCATGCAAATTGACAGTTTGTTGCTGGTCATTCTCACATAGAAAGCATCACAGTGGAGGCAGGTCAGTTGGTAAATCACGTGGGTGCTTTCACACGTGGCTCTGCCTTTGATCGTGTACATCTTCCGGGTTACAGGACTGGAGTAGGTGGTGGTGGGAGGGTGCATAGGACAGGTTTTACACCGGGGGCGGTTGCAAGGGTAGGAGCCAGAGGGTAGGGAAGGTGGTTTGGGGATTTCATAGGGATGAACCAAGAGGTTACGAAGGTTAAGTGGACGGTGGAAAGACACTCTTGGTGGAGTGGGGAGGATTTCATGAAGGATGGATCTCATTTCGGGGCAGGATTTTAGGAAGTCGTATCCCTGCTGGAGAGCCACATTCAGAGTCTGATCCAGTCCCGGGAAGTATTGTCACAAGTGGGGCACCTTTGGGGTTCTTCTGTGAGAGGTTCTGGGTTTGAGGGGGTGAGGTAGTGGCTCTGGTTATTTGCTTCTGTACCAGGTCGGGAGGGTAGTTGCGGGATGCGAATGCTGTTTTCAGGTTGTTGGTGTAATGGTTCAGGGATTCAGGACTGGAGCAGATTAGTTTGCCACGAAGGCCTAGGCTGTAGGGAAGGGACCGTTGGAAATGGAATGGGTGGCAGCTGTCATAATGGAGGTACTGTTGCTTGTTGGTGGGTTTGATGTGGACAGATGTGTGAAGCTGGCCATTGGACAGATGGAGGTCAACTTCAAGGCAAGTGGCATGGGTTTTGGAGTAGGACCAGGTGAATCTGATGGAACCAAAGGAGTTGAGGTTGGAGAGGAAATTCTGGATTTGTTCTTCAATGTGAGTCCAGATCATGAAGATGTCATCAATAAATCTGTACCAAAATTTGGGTTGGCAGGCTTGGGTAACCAAGAAGGCTTCCTCTAAGCGACCCATAAATAGGTTGGCATACGAGGGGGCCATCCTGGTACCCATGGCTGTTCCCTTTAATTGTTGGCATGTCTGGCCTTCAAAAGTGAAGAAGTTGTGGGTCAGGATGAAGCTGGCTAAGGTGATGAGGAAAGAGGTTTTAGGTAGGGTGTCAGGTGATCGGCGTCAAAGGAAGTGCTCTATTGCAGCGAGGCCATGGACGTGCGGGATATTTGTGTATAGGGAAGTGGCATCAATGGTTACAAGGATAGTTTCCGGGGATAACAGACTGGGTAAGGATTCCAGGTGTTCGAGAAAGTGGTTGGGGTCTTTGATGAAGGATGGGAGACTGCATGTAATGGGTTGAAGGTGTTGATCTACGTAGGCAGAAATACGTTCTGTGGGGGCTTGGTAACCAGCTACAATGGGGCGGCCGGGATGTTTGGGTTTGTGAATTTTAGGAAGTAGGTAGAAGGTAGGAGTGTAAGGTGTCAGTGGGGTCAGGAGTTTGAGATGAGTCAGGTGAAAGGTTTTGTAGGGGGCCAAAGGTTCTGAGGATTCCTTGAAGCTCCGCCTGGACATCAGGAATGGGATTACCTTGGCAAACTTTGTATGTAGAGTTGTCTGAAAACTGACGCAGTCACTCAGCCACATACTCCCGACGATCAGGTACCACGGTCGTGGAACCCTTGTCAGCCGGAAGAATGATGATGGATCGGTCAGCTTTTCGATCACGGAAAGCCTGGGCTTCGGCTGTGGTGATGTTGGGAGTAGGATTAAGGTTTTTCAAGAAAGATTGAGAGGCAAAGCTGGAAGTGAGAAATTCCAGGAAGGTTTGGAGAGGGTGATTTTGAGGAAGAGGATGTCTGTCCCGCTGTGATGGAAGACGTAACTGTTCCAGGCAGGGTTCAATTTGGATAGTGTCTTGGGGAGTTGGATCATTAGGAGTGGGATCAGGATTATTTTTCTTCGCGGCAAAGTTATATTTCCAGCAGAGACTACGAGTGTTGGACAGTAAATCTTTGACAAGGGCAGTTCGGTTGAATCTGGGAGTGGGGCTGAAGGTGAGGCCTTTGTATAGGACAGAGGTTTCTGATTGGGAGAGAGGTTTGGATGAAAGGTTAACTACTGAATTGGGGTGTTGTGGTTCCAGATTGTGTTGACTAGAATTTTGAGGTGTTGGGGGGAGTGGAGCTGGAAGTGGGAAATTGAGTAGATGGTAGAGACTGGGTCTGTGTGAAATGAGAAGAGGTTGAGGTTTGTTGGAAAGGTTGTGGAGGGTGAGTGAGTTGCCTTTCCGGAGGTGGGAAACCAGTATATTGGATAGTTTTTCGAGGTGGAGTGTGGCATGCTGTTCTAATTTGCGGTTGGCCTGTAGGAGGATGCTATGAACAGCTGGTGTGGATGTGGGAGAGGAAAGATTGAGGACTTTGATTTGGGATAGGAGTTGACGGGTGTGTTCATTGGCCGAGTCGATGTATAGGTGAAGGATTAGGCGGGTGAGGGCTATGGATTGTGCAGTTTGGAACTGGTATAAGGACTGATGGAAAGAAGGATTGTAGCCAGAGATGGGAACTTTAAGTGTGAGGCCTTTGGGGGTAATGCCAAATGTCAGACAAGCCTGAGTAAATAAAATATGGGAGCGTAATCTGGCTGGGGTGAAGGCATGTTTGCACAGGGAATGTAAATAAAATTTAATGGGGTCGTTGTAGGGATGTTGTGAGGTTGACATGGTATTCGAAGGTGGAAAGGGTAACATGAGGTTCCTGCCAGGCATCTCCGGCTTCCTTTTTGTTGATGACTCTGCAATCTGCTGCAGTTCTCCACGCACTTGTCTCTTTGAGTGGCACCTTCAGCGATATCACGATCATCTTGACTTGTGGTACATTAATAATAGCTTTTGTTAGTCCACTGACAAAACTGGATTTCTTGTGGTGCAGTGGGTTTCTTCTGCTCTCTTTACATCTTTGATCTTTTGCTCTGCTGTTCGCCGAAACTCTGAAATTCTTGGGGCTTATGCTTGACAGCACACTTTCTTGGTTCTCCCACGTCTTACATGGTCACACGCTGTACCCGGTCCATCAGTGCCCTACATAGCCTATGCGGTAATTCCAGGGGAGTGGATCGGATCACCCTCCTGCATTTGTATCGATCCCTTGTCAGTTCAAAACTATACTATGGGTGTTTTTTTTTTTTTTTTTATCTGCACATCTATTCAATTCATCTTATGCTGTCTTAATGCAATCCATGATCATGGAATACATTTGGTCACTGGCACCTTTTACATTAGCTCACTTGAGAGTCTATGCAGAAGCTGCAGAACTACCACGGTCATACAGGTGTGGTGTCCTCCTCAGTGGATACGCATGCTGTTTGTCTGCCATGTCTAGCGTCACATCCTATGCCCTCTTTTCCTATGACTCCCGTGATCCCCAGTAAGGAGTGTGCCCTTCTTTCTGTTACTTCCCAGAGTTTGCTTTTAGCTAACATTCCAGCAGCTTATCTTCCCACTTAACGCTTGATTCCCAATGTGTGTGTGTGAACGCATCACCGTGTTGGTTTCATATGTTGGCCTGTGTTCATCTTGGGCTTCATTCACTTCCCGAGCAAATTAATCTGGATTCAATGTATTGCCTAAGTTTCTTGAGCTTGGCACACAACTTAACAGTAGCACATGATGGTTCTGAGACTGACTGTGGCACCGGTTGTGCCTTCATCACTGGCACTGACCATTTTTTATGTCGGCTTCCAGAACACTGCTAAATTTGTACAGCAGAGCTCCTCAGCCTCGGTCAGGGCACCCAGTATATCCTGTGACACATGCTTTTTTTAATTGTAGTCCATTCCTTAGTGCAGCGGGTCTAAGAAAGCTTCCACTTGCTCAGTGTTGAGGGAGCCCCTGTGATGTCCGTGTGGGTTTCTGGTCATGTCGGTCTGACAGGGAAAGAGGCTGCTGATACTGCTGCCAAGGCTGCAGTCCTCTACCTTCAGCCTGCTAGCTCTTTCATTCCTTCGGATGATCTCCATGTTGGCATCTTTTGGCAGAAGGTGTGACTTTGGTATCGCCACTGATCTTCTCCTCATGGGAACAAGCTTGGGGAATTGAAGCTCTCCCAGAACTTGGTCGGTCTCCAGGTCCTCTTGTCGTGATTTCATTGTAGGTAAGTTGGGTATTGGGCACTATCTTTTTAGCCATTGTCATTTATTAAGTGCTGATCTCGCATTACTTTGTTCTTAGTGGCATCAACTTTGGATGGTTCGCCTTTACCTGAATGAATGCCCCTTTTTTTCAAAACTATTTACGTTCTAGTGTGTTTTCTGTTTGAGTTATCGGCCGTTTTAGCAAATGACGTGCAGGCCATTAACCATGTTTTACCTTTTATCCATTGTAGCAATATGGTGAAGGTCATTTAATCACTGGTTCTGGACCTCCGCTTTCCCTATGGCGTATTTTGTAGACCTTTCTCAGAGGTGATATCCTTGGATTTAGCTCTCTTTCCTTCTATCGATGGGGCTTCATGTGTAGTCACTTCTAACTTCTTTCACTTATTAGTGTTCTGAGGTTATGACATGGGCACTTATGACCTCAGTTGTGAGTCTGCCCTAAAAGAAAATACAAGGAAAGAAAATTGACCATTAGTTACTGTTACATTGTGTACATGAGCTATGAATTTCTTTATAGTATTACCTATTAATCAAATCGCCTCTACACGTTTACTTGAAGTAAACTGTGTAATTTTTCAACTTCCATTTCCTGGATCTGTTTAAGTAGGTCAAAGAAACATGGAAATCGCTTTTGTTAATCTCATTTGTGTTTGAGGGCTCAGTTATGTAGATGAACCTCGGTAACAGTGCATTGACTCCCATGATCAGTTCTGAATCTTTCAAATAGTTTTTCTTCCACAAATTAGTGAGTTTCATTTTCCTATGTCTTTTGTGCTTTGTATAAATCTACATTTCACTTATACAATTCACATTATGGTGTTACAAAAAGAACTGGCTTTGTAAAATGTGTAATTCTAAGCGTATTCTGCCTCCTTTGTTTAACTGTAAGCTATTACTGTATATGTTTCCTTCAGGCTACGTAGGTACTGTGTTTTTGTCTTGAACTTCAATTAGCACAACAATCATTGTTTGAACCACAGTAGACAGAATTGCCTGTTATTTCCTGTTTCTTGTAATGTTTCCAAAATTTCTAACAAAATGTTGACAGCATTTGAATGAACATCCAAGAATGAACTTATATACCGGGTGATCAAAAAGTCAGTATAAATTGGAAAACTGAATAAATCACAGAATAATGTAGATAGAGAGGCACAAATTGACACACATGCTTGGAATGACATGGGGTTTTATTAGAACAAAAAAAAAATACAAAAGTTCAAAAAATGTCCGACAGATGGTGCTTCATCTGATCAGAATATCAATAATTAGCATAACAAAGTAAGACAAAGCAAAGATGATGTTCTTTACAGGAAATGCTCAATATGTCGACCATCATTCCTCAACAATAGCTGTAGTCGAGGAATAATGTTGTGAACAGCACTGTAAAGCATGTCCGGAGTTATGATGTTGTCTTTCAGCATCCCTAGAGATGTCGGTCGATCACAATACACTTGCGATTTCAGGTAACCCCAAAGCCAATAAGCGCACTGACTAAGGCCTGGGGACCTAGGAGGCCAAGCATGACGAAAGTGACGGCTGAGCACATGATCATCACCAAACGATGCTCGCAACAGATCTTTCATGTGTCTAGCAATATAGGGTGGAGCGCCATCCTGCACAAATATTGTGCATTCCAGCAGGTATTTATCAGCCAGGCTGGAGATGATGCGATTCTGTAACAAATCGGCATACCTCTCACCCATCACGGTAACAGTTACAAAACCAGAATCATGAATTTTCTCGAAGAAAAAAGGCCCGATAACAGCACATGTGGTAAAGCCAACCCATACCGTGACTTTCTCATTGTGCAATGGAGTTTCCACGACAGTTCTAGGACTTTCGGTAGCCCAAATTCTGCAGTTGTGGGCGTTGACAGACCCTCAGAGTGTGAAATGAGCTTCGTTGGTCCACAACACGTTATTCAGCCAATCGTCATATTCCACCATCTTTTGAAATGCCCACACCACAAATGCCCTCCGCTTCACTAAATCGGCAGGTAACAGTTCATGATGCTGATGGATTTTGTATGGATAGCATCGGAGGGTACGCCTAAGTTCCAACCAAACAGTAGTGTACGGAATGCCTGTGCGACTGCACGAGTGCTGACTTCCCCGTGCATACACGAACCTGCTACAGTCTCCATTTCTTCCTGAACTGTCTCAGCAGCATTTCGCCTTGTGCTCGGTCGGCCACTATGGGGTCTATCGTCTAAACAGTCAATGGCTTCGAACCTTGAAATCATTCTCGCCACAGCTGCATTTGTCAATGGACCTTTACTTGTACGAATCCCCTTCCTATGGCAATAGGATCGTAACGCTGAACTAGCACGTTCCCCATTCTGTTAAGACAGCTTCACTAAAATCACCTTTTCAGGTAACGTCAAGTTACTGTGACTGCTGGTGCATCTGATTCTCTCTCTCATTACAGCTCCTTTTATACACGATTGTCATGTGCAGTCTTGGCGTTTTGCTGTCCAGCACCATCTGTTGGACCTTGTGAAAGGGAAGCAGTGCTAGTGCTTGAAGAGGGTGAGGCACTGTAGTAGCCTCTCTGCTGGGTTAATTAATCCAGGTAATTATTGATGAGGTACTGACTCGAATTGGGGTGGAGGAAGTAAATTTATGGCGCAACATGACTGGAAGCAGTGATCGATTGATAGGGCTCATTGTGAGGCATCTGGGGATCTTCAGTTTTGTAATAAAGGAAGTATGAGACGTAAGGATTTTAGAGGGAGACTAATGCTCAAATACAGTAAGCAGGTTCGTATGGATGTAGGTTGCAACAGTATGCAGAAATGAAGGGAACAGACTAGTGTAGAAAGCTGCATCATAAACTAGGACGACAACATCAACAGCAACAACAGCAGCAGCAACATATTCAAAGGGAGAGTGGCCTAACAACAACATGGAATTGATGATAATTCCCATCCCCTGGAAAACAACATAAAAATATTTGACGAACATAGGACTTTCAAGTCGGCTAACACACGCAGCTAATATTCTACTGAGAATGGTGAATAGAAGAATGTATACCTAGCTTAAACAGTATCATGGGAGGAAGGCAGTAGAATTTCATGAGAGGGGTAGGCACGAGAGATGCTATAGGCATACTGTGAGTTGCAGGACTAGGTACAGTGAAAATAATGTGAGGATTAGTGCTATTTTATTTAATTTAGAAAAAAAGCTTTTGATAGTTTGGGGTGTAATACACTGATGATTGTATCTAGAAAACACAGTGTCAACTACAGAAGAAGAAAATAGGTTAAGGTGGTGATGGTGGTTAGTGTTTAACGTCCTGTCGACAACGAGGTCATTAGAGACGGAGCGCAGGCTCGGGTTAGGGAAGGATTGGGAAGGAAATCGGCTGTGCCCTTTCAAAGGAACCAACCCGGCATTTGCCTGAAACGATTTAGGGAAATCACGGAAAACCTAAATCAGGATGGCCAGAGACGGGATTGAACTGTCATCCTCCCGAATGCGAGTCCAGTGTGCTAACCACTGCGTCACCTCGCTCGGTAAAATAGGTTAAAGAGTTTTACCTTCAGCTTCGTTGTGTTTCACCTTTCTGTTTGTGGCATCTACATGGTGGAAATGATAGGAGAGTGTATGAATAAAGCAAGAGAGGTGGGAGTAGGAGAGAAACAGATGGAATGTATACACTAGCTGATGACACAGTGGTGCTGGCTAAGTGGAAGAATTAAATAGCAAATTCGAAGAATCTGAAATGAAATAAAGTAAAAAATAAAGACCAAAAGCTTGAGACTCCATTACTGTGCTGATTCCAGCAAGGTATTTGAAGGAATATATATATATATAGAGAGAGAGAGAGAGAGAAAGAGAGAGAGAGAGAATGCTGATGCCAGTTAACAGATGGTGTCAGGGAGTAAAGCAATAAATGTGTGGAACCAAAGAGAGAAACACAAGGCAGGGAGAGGGGTCCATGAACTGTGCCTGGACCCATTGCAAAGCAGAACAACTGCTAATGAGACAAGGGCAAATTGAAGTTGTGGCTGATGAAAATTGTTTTGTGGCTGATGAAAATTGTTTTGTGGCTGATGAAAATTGTTTAGGCTACGAGCCAAGTAATGGAGTCTTGTGGAAACAATGTTTCACTGATTTCTGTTTCCTAGACTTCACCTAGAAATAAGGAAACTTGTTGAAATGTTCCTCGGGAGACCGTCGTGACTTAGTTGATAATCCAAAATGATTTCACAATTAAAATTTGCCAAGAAAGCCTGTGTTCCCATGTAGCATCAGGGCTAATATAAATATTGTCTATAGTTACACTGAATTAAATGCACATGTAACTTTTTTAAAGGCAAATAGAATGAATTTCGAAATTTAATTGCTTTTCAGTTACTGGAGATTCTGTCATTAAATAGATCCAGTTGGTGGCAAGACAGATGCCAGACGAACTTCATTGAAAGGATTCTATTACATTGCAGTTGATGGAAGAAAACAGGTTTCTTAAAAAGATCTCATTCAACTGAATACTGAGGTTTTTGTTGTCAATGCGGTGACATTATTGTCTTGGCTTAATGGAAGGAAAGACTTAAAAACCATGAAACTCACGATGGGCTTGATGAGCACAAGAGTATCACACATGCTCAATAGTTTCCAATGGTAGATGGTACAAGAAAAAGTTGTGCATCATTTAAAGGATATTATGTTCTGAAAGTGTATATTTTATGATGACCCCAGCTACATACTTCTTCCTCACTCGTACATCTCTTACTATGACTGTCACAACAAAATTAGAGAAATTAATTTTGAAATGCAGGCATACCAACTGTCGTCCTGAAAGAAATTAAGACAGGTTAAAATGAGTAATTGTGTAACATACCATAGCATTTCAACCAAACATTTTGCAATCATTTCGACGTGGCACAGGGGATGATTTTGTTGAAAAAGATACAGCCAAACACTTTATTCGTCCTGACCCAGTTTGCACTGGTGCTCTGCCCCTAATGACTTTGGTGTTGACTGCATGTTAAATCTTAATCTTCCCTTTACCTCTGTATTTGGGAAGAGTGGGGATTAAAATCCTTGTCCAGCCATCCAGATAGACAGTGGCAGCTTCCCACCCCCCACCCCCTTTAAATAAAAAAAAAGGGGGGGGCAGATACCAGGATAGTCTCTTTGAAAAGCACAGACCAAATTTTCTTCTCCCAGCCTTGTTCAGTGTGAACGTCTGATGAATGAGCTGTCATTGAGTATGTTTAGATGGGGCTTGCGATACCACTATCCGAATTTACTGTATTATTATTAGACCATGCGACATCGAACTTCCGGAAAGCGGCTCTCGTGTGTAAGAGTTTTGAATAGATACAACTACTAAACGGAATTTTTGGAATAAATAATGATAATGGCACGTAACAAACTTATTTTTACGTTTATATTTGATTATTAGTATCACTGATAATCTCTTTGAAGTGACTGAACAGGGAGCAGTTAATTCTGTATGTTTGATATTGCCTAGCAGGAGGACATTATTCTTTTAAAACAATACCACAGGCTGAAATTGTTTCACAATACATAAACACAAATGATAAACACTTGAACTTGTTTTAGGTTAATGTAAACTACACATATTGTAATTACTGAATTTAATGTTATTGAGCTTGCATTGTGCTGAAGGCACAATGTGTACTGTGGTGGCAACAATTTCCTTGAACACTTAATTAAAGAAAAATACAGATCTGCTTGTCAGTATACACTACTGGCCATTAAAATTGCTACACCACGAAGATGACATGCTACAGACGCAAAATTTAATCGACAGGAAGAAGATGCTGTGATATGTAAATGATGAGCTTTTCCGAGCATTCACACAAGGTTGGCGCCTTTGGCGACATCTACAACGTGCTGACATAAGGAAACTTTCCAACCGATTTCTTGTACACAAACAGCAGTTGACCGGCGTTGCCGGGTGAAACGTTGTTGTGTTGCCTCGTGTAAGGAGGAGAAATGGGTACCATCACGTTTCCGACTTTGATAAAGGTTGGATTGTAGCCTATCGTGATTGCGGTTTATCGTATCGTGACATTGCTGCTCACGTTGGTCAAGATCCAAGCAGTGTTAACAGAATATGGAATTGGTGGGTTCAGAAGGGTAATACGGAGTGCCGTGCTGGATCCCAACGGCCTCATATCACTAGCAGTCGAGATGACAGGCATCTTATCCGCATGGCTGTAACGGATCGTGCAGCCACGTCTCGATCCCAGAGTTAACAGATGGGCATGTTTGCAAGACAACAACCATCTGCACGAACAGTTTCGATGATGTTTGCAGCAGCATGGACTATCAGCTCGGAGACCGTGGCTGTGGTTACCCTTGATGCTGCATCGCAGACAGTAGCGCCTGCGATGGTGTACTCTACGACGTACCTGGGTGCACGAATGGCAAAACGTCATTTTTTTTGGATGAATCCAGGTTCTGTTTACAGCATCACGATGGCCACATCCGTGTTTGGCGACATCGCGGTGAACGCACATTGGAAGCGCATCACCTGGCCTGATGTTATGGGGTACCATTGGCCACACGTCTCGGTCACCTCTTGTTTGCATTGACGGCACTTTGAACAGTGGACGTTACATTTCATATGTGTTACGACCCGTGGCTCTATCCTTCATTCGATCCATGCGAAACCCTACATTTCAGCAGGATAATGCACAACCGCATGTTGCATGTCCTGTACGGGCCTTTCTGGATACAGAAAATGTTTGACTGCTGCCCTGCCCAGCACATTCTCCAGATCTCTCACCAATTGAAAACACCTGGTCAATGGTGGCCGAGCAACTGGCTTGTCACAATACGCCAATCACTACTCTTGATGAACTGTGGTATCATGTTGAAGCTGCATGGGCAGCTGTACCTGTGCATGCCATCCAAGCTCTGTTTCTCTCAATGCCCAGGTGTATCAAGGCCATTATTACGGCCAGAGGTGGTTGTTCTAGGTACTGATTTCTCAGGATCTATGCACCCAAATTGCGTGAAAATGTAATCTCATGTCAGTTCTAGTACAATATATGTGTTCAGTGAATACCCATTTATCATCTGCATTTCTTCTTGGTGTTTCAATTTTAATGGCCAGTAGTGTAGTTACTGAAACACTAATTGAGAATCACATTGCTCAGACGGAACGGAGTAATTTTTGACCATGGCAATGTACTGAAAAGCCACCACATCAGTCTGGATAGTAATTAAGGTGGCACAGTACCTGGCATCTTCTATCTGTTGCATGAAGCAGCGTCTGCTGGCAATTTTGGCATTAATTCAGACCATTTTCTCTTGTAATATAACTACGCCGATACTCACACACCATAGCTTTTCAGTGATGTTGCAGCACATAGAAATCACTGGATATGGGGTAATAATGAGCTATTTCTTTAAATAATTGATTACACTCAGGGAATGCAATTTAAACCACAAAATTATTATTGCCTTCAAACTTTACACACTGTAGAGAACTTGGTTTGACTATTATACTAACTGATTCACAAAATATAAATGTACTGGTAATGGTGTCGGTATAACAACCACTGTTCATAGTAATACTCTTGTAAGATAACTTCTAGTTCATTGATGCCGAAGTGAGCACACCAATGGACCTCATCAGTTACTGAGATCACAATACGCCATTGCGTGCGGCTACTGGTCCCTTCACACCTCGCTGTTGGCACAAGCAACTCATCGCGATTAACACAGCATTGCACCATGCAGTGCCATGTACCTCAGAGCCGGAAACCATACTATTTTGCCGCTCACAGCCCATCTCCGTCGAAATACCGTGGCTTAAAAGCCATAGTGGCCATTTAACTTGTAGCCATACGATAAACGAAGTCCATATCTCTTTCAGATCATTTCTAAATGGTCTGTTAGCAACGCTACCGTAGCACACACTGGCAGTCCCTTTTATGCCACTTACCACTTGTTCTGCCTCAGAGCTATGCCAACTTACTTCTGCCACCAATATTATGCGCCAACCTTTACCTGTTCTCCCGGGGATTTTCCCCACACCTAAACATCATTTTACATTACGCCAAATTCTCTATTTACAGTTAAACATACCATAACATTACAATATTCAGTTACAGTCATTTTCATATATTAAAGTAATATTACATTTATATTTTTACTACACATAACAATATTGTTGTTGTTGTGGTGGTCTTCAGTCCTGAGACTGGTTTGATGCAGCCCTCCATGCCACTCTATCCTGTGTAAGCCTCTTCATCTCCCAGTACCTACTGCAACCTACATCCTTCTGAATCTGCTTAGTGTACTCATCTCTTGGTCTCCCTCTACGATTTTTACCCTCCACGCTGCCCTCCAGTACTAAATTGGTGATCCCTTGATGCCTCAGAACATGTCCTACCATCCGATCCCTTCTTCTGGTCAAGTTGTGCCACAAACTTCTCTTCTCCCCAATCCTATTCAATACTTCCTCATTAGTTATGTGATCTACCCATCTAATCCTCAGCATTCTTCTGTGGCTCCACATTTTGAAACTTCTATTCTCTTCTTGTCCAAACTATTTACCATCCATGTTTCACTCCCATACATGGCTACACTCCATACAAATACTTTCAGAAAAGGCTTCCTGACACTTAAATCAATACTCGATGTTAACAAATTTCTCTTCTTCAGAAACGCTTTCCTTGCCATTGCCAGTCTACATTTTATATCCTCTCTACTTCGGCCATCATCAGTTATTTTGCTCCCCAAATAGCAAAACACCACTTTAAGTGTCTCATTTCCTAATCTAGTTACCTCAGCTTCACCTGATTTAATTCGACTACGTTCCATTATCCTCGATTATTTAGTTTAATTCTTTTGTTATTTCTCTGTCAGAGTGCAGCACAAGCCAGACACTGTCTCCCGCATAACGTTCTTTAATTTAGCTGTCAGCAGGCGGAAGCTCTTCCACTTTGCCTTCGATTCTGGCCCACAGATGACATAAGCATCCACTTTCTCTGCCGTTGGGCCTTGACTATGCCTGGCATTCACTATACGGCACGTTGTCACATTACAGGCTCCTGAAAGTAAATTTTGTAAACCAGTTTCCCAATAGCCCTTCCGGTTGCTCCCATAAACACTCCAGTATCGTTATAGAAATGTGGCTCTAGCGACCAGATTTCCACTTTCACAGTAAATTTTTGTTCCCATGTAAATGCACAGCTGCTTTTGAAACATGCTTGCATTTTCAAGTTACATCTTGTTTTAAAAAATTTACATTGTGTTTTAAAAAAATACATCTTGTTTTTAAAAATTTACATCTTGTTTTTAAAAATTTACATCTTGTTTTTAAAAATTTACAAATTTTTGACTAATATGGATGAAGTTGTTTATTTTCCAGAGAAAGAGGAGTAGAAATATTAGACTGAGCATGCTCTCGTGTACCTCTAATATTTAATGCAAGGGAAATAACTGTTGTGCTGACTATACTAGAACAATTTTTAGACACCATATTTGAAATCAACTGGTGATTGAAAACTAATGTTCCATCTGTTTGGCAAACCGTTTCAGGCCTTAACATGTAAACATAAATAGTTTTCATCTTTCGGAAGTTATGTCGTTTGTAAACCTAGTGATTTTGGCCAGTGCAATGAATTTGTGAGTGAGCAGAATGTGATTCAAACTCCAGTTTGGTTTTCCAGATTTATGTGTGATTTTGGTAGTTCAGACAAATGCTGGGATGTTTCTTTCAGACAATGGTACGGTCAGTCCATTTTCATCCAACTGTGCTGCTGCTTAGTCCATAGCAGCCTTATTGCCAACCAAATGTTGGTGTTACTTTAACATTCCCGCATACCTTTTGACACGCATGTGGAATAGTTGTATGAGCGGTGCTCAATAAGTAATTTCAGCCCCCTACCTACTGCCCTCCCTCCCCCACCTCCAGTGCCATCTCTAAAAAATGGCAAATTTGCTGTGGGACATTGTATATATTCATACTCCAGTCCCTGTAGTTTCATGAAGTTTCAGTAGGTGGTGGTGTTCATAAAAGTGTCTGTAACGAGGATGCATTCCAAGTAGAGAGCTATCATTGAGTTTCATTTGGTGGAAAACCAGAGCATCACAGGTATTCATAGACATTTGTTTAATGTCTGTGGAGACCTGGCAGTGAACAAAAGAACAGGGAGTCATTGGGCGAGGCACCGGCCATCATCGTAGTGAGTTCGTGTAAACCTGTCAGACCTCCATGCACCGGCTGGCAGCACACAGTCACTCTCATTTGAGGTGATTGATGTACACTAACAAACACCTCGCTGTGCAACTGGATGTCTCTGTTGTTAGTGCTAACATACTTATCCACTAGTTGGGTACTCAAGGTGTGTACACCACGGGTTCTTCGTCACCTAATGGGAGATCATAAAGAGCTAAAAGGACAATCTGCAGTGTCGCTTGCATGTTATAAGGCTGATTGTGGCAATTTTTTGTTGAAATAAAACTGAAACACGTAGAGAGGTGCCATACCACCTCTCCTCCGAAGGAGAAGTTCAAAGCCGCACCCTCAGGCAGTAATGTCATGGTGACAGTCTTATGCAACTCTCAAGGGGTTATTGTGTTTGATGTACTCCCATATGGTGCAAGGATCAACTCTGAAGTGTATTGTGCTACCTTCAGGAAATTGCAGAAACTATTGCAGCATGTTTGTCACCAAAAATGTTGATGAACTTCCCCCTTTCCACGACAATGCAATGCCACACACAAGTCTGCACATCTGAAAGGAACTCACAAAACTTCATTGGATTGTTCTTCATCATCCACCCTACAGCCCAAATCTTGCATCTTCCAACATCCATCTGTTTGACCCAATGAAGGATGCACTTTGCGGGAAGTAGTATGTGGATGATTGAGAAGTTACTGATGCAGCAAGATGTTGACTCTGACATTGTCCAGTAGAGTGGTACCATGTGGCATTCGATCCTCTCACTAAGGCTGTTGCATTGAACAGAGATTATGATGAGAAATAGATTTTTATAAGAAAAAAGTGGGGAATATTATGGTGTATTGGAATCCTGAATAAAACCTACCTCCTTTCAGCAAAAAGTGTTGCATGACTTACAGAATGTGCCTTGTATTTTCAGATTCTGTTTGTAAGTGAACCCAATTATGTTTAATTTTACTGATGTTAAACAAAACTGATCTCATATTTTGTGTTATTACTATAAATTTCAATGACATGCTGAACTTTATTGTTTTAAGTTTTGTAATGAGATTAATTTTAATCTTAATTTTTCAAATAGTACATAAATATGTTGAAGAAGGAAGGACCAAAGCAGTGGATTTTTGAAGAATACAGAGATATTATGACAATGCATTTTCGGTTTAAAGATAAGGAAATGCCCCAGAACCATGCATCAACAACAGCTCAGAACCTTAATGTAAGTGATCTATTGTACAACGAGTTAAAATGTAATGATAACTAGAAGTTACAGCAAAATCTAACATGAATAAATGACTGCCCCAAGGAATATCCTTTGGAAGAAGTACTCTCTGGACATTATCTGATAACTGAGTGGAAACCTGAGCTTATAAAAATGGTAATGGATTATTTGACACCACAAAACATAAGGTAAATATGTGAGTTTGTGGGGGGTGGGGGGGAGTCATAAAAAGTTGATTGTTTTAACATGTTCTGTTTTGATAGGATTGCAGTTGTTGGAAGAAAATTTGAAGAACTGGTAGATCAGACAGAAAAATGGTATGGGACAAAATACAAATTGGAAGAAATTCCCCGGGAAACATTAAAGGTACATAGGTTTGCATTCACACTACGTGAAAATTTTGAATGGTTAAAATGTGATACTCTTTGTAATAATTTTGATTTTTCATCCACAGAGATGGGAAGAAACAAATTTATGTGAAGATCTAAAACTTCCCCCCAAAAATGAATTTATTCCAACTGATTTTGATCTGTTACCTCGTGAAGATAATGTAAGTCATTTTTAAGCATAATACTTGGAACAACAGTCTGAATACTAAAGTCAGAATTCAGCTGTTCAATAAAGACTTTGTTTTGCAGGCACCTGAACATCCTACAATTATCCAGAACACTCCACTGACTAGAGTTTGGTTCAAACAAGATGATGAATTTCTGCTGCCTAAAGCAAACTTGAGTTTTGAATTTGTGAGGTTAGATGCCTGTCTTTAGTGTTTAGGTTCATATTGTTAAAACAACACAAAATGATAAACTTTAATGCAGCACATGTTTGATACATTCTAGTAACTACATCTTTAGTGTGTTATAATCTAGAAATGTGGAATCATAACTCAGTTGCTTATGTATGAAATTACCTTTACCAAGTGTTTGTATATCTCTCACTAAATGTTGCTTTTGTTCAAACTAAGAATAAAGGAAAGGAAAACAAGAATTTAGCACTCAATTGAGGATGAGGAGGAGATCATTTATGGATGGAGCACAGGTTAAAACAATTTAGGGAATACATGGTCAATCGAAATCTGGATAGCTGTTTGGGGTGTTGCACAGTGTTCTTTTTGATTGTGACTGAAAAAGCATGTCAGTGGTGTCATTAGAGCTCAGATAGTCCAAGGATATGCTTGGATCAAGGAACAGTCAGAATTGTAGTTGTAAATTGTTGTAGTTGTGCTGGGCAAGTCCCTGAGCTTAAAGTGCTAATAGAAAGCACAGAAGCTGAATCGTTATAGGTACAGAAAGCTGGCTAAAGCCTGAAATAAGTTCTGCAGAAATTTTTACGGAGTCTCAGGCGGTATTCAGGAAAGATAGATTAGGCAGAACTGGTGGTGGAGTGTTTGTGTCTGTTCGTAGTGGTTTATCTTGTAGTGAAGTCGAAGTAGATACTCCGTGTGAATTGGTATGGGTGGAGGTTATACTTAACCGCCGAACAAAGTTAATAATTTGCTCCTTCTACCGACCCCCAGACTCCGATGATGTGTTCGCTGAACAGTTCAGAGAAAACTTGAGTCTCGTAACAAATAAATACCCCACTCATACGGTTATAGTTGGTGGGGACTTCAACCTTCGGTCGATATGTTGGCAAAAATACTTGTTCAAAACCAGTGGTAGGCAGAAAACATCTTCCGAGATTGTCCTAAATGCTTTCTCCGAAAATTATTTCGAGCAGTTAGTCCACGAACCCATGCGAATTGTAAATGGTAGCGAAAACACACTTGGCCTCTTAGCCACAAACAATCCAGAGCTGATTGAGAGCATCATGACTGATACAGGGATTAGTGATCACAAGGTCGTTGTAGCTAGACTCAATACCGTTTCTTCCAAATCCACCAGAAACAAACGCAAAATAGTTTTATTTAAAAAAGCGGATAAAGTGTTAATAGAAGCCTTCCTAAGAGACAATCTCCAGTCCTTCCGAACTGACTATGCAATTGTAGACGAGATGTGGCTCAAGTTCAAAGATATAGTTGCAGCAGCAATTGAGAGACTCATACCTCATAAATTGGTAAGAGATGGAACTGATCCCCCGTGGTACAGAAGAGGTCCGAACGCTGTTGCAGAGGCAACGGAAAAAGCATGCGAATTTCAGAAGAATGCGAAATCCCGAAGATTGGCTAAAATTTACAGACTCGCGAAATTTGGCATGGACTTCAATGCGAGATGCCTTTAATACGTTCCACAACGAAACATTGTCTCGAAATTTGGTAGAAAATCTGAAGAAATTCTGGTTGTATGTAAAGTACACAAGCGGCAAGACGCAGTCAATACCTTCGCTGCGCAGTGCCGATGGTACTGTTACCAACGACTGTATCACTAAAGCAGAGTTATTGAACGCAGTTTTCCGAAATTCCTTCACCAGGAAAGACGAATGGAATATTTCAGAATTTGAAACATGAACAGCTACTAGCATGAGCTTCTTAGAAGTAGATACCTTAGGGGTTGCGAAGCAACTCAAATCGCTTGATATGGGCAAGTCTTCAGGTCCAGATTGTATACCGATTAGGTTCCTTTCAGATTACGCTGATACAATAGCTCCCTACTTAGCATTCATACACAACCGCTCGCTCACCGATAGATCTGTACTTGTTGTTGTTGTTGTTGTTGTTGTTGTTGTTGTTGTTGTTGTGGTTTGATGCAGCTCTCCATGCTACTCTATCCTGTGCAAGCTTCTTTATCTCCCAGTACCTACTGCAACCTGCATCCTTCTGAATCTGCTTACTGTATTCATCTCTTGGTCTCCCTCTACGATTTTTACCCTCCACGGTGCCCTCCAATACTAAATTGGTGATCCCTTGATGCCTCAGAACATGTCCTACCAACCGATCCCTTCTTCTTGTCAAGTTGTGCCACAAACTTCTCTTCTCCCCAATCCTATTCAGTACTTCCTCATTAGTTATGTGATCTACCCATTTAATCTTCAGCATTCTTCTATAGCACCACATTTCGAAAGCTTCTATTCTCTTCTTGTCCAAACTATTTATTGTCCATGTTTCACTTCCATACATGGCTACACTGCATACAAATACTTTCAGAAATGACTTCCTGACACTTAAATCTATACTCAATATTAACAAATTTCTCTTTTTCAGAAACGCTTTCCTTGCCATTGCCAGTCTACATTTTATATCCTCTCTACTTCGACCATTATCAGTTATTTTGCTCCCCAAATAGCAAAACTCCTTTACTACTTTAAGTGTCTCATTTCCTAATCTAATTCCTTCAGCATCACCCGACTTAATTCGACTACATTCCATTATCCTCGTGTTGCTTTTGTTGATGTTCAATTTATATCCTCCTTTCAAGACACTATCCATTCCGTTCAACTGCTCTTCCAAGTCCTTTGCTGTCTCTGACAGAATTACGATGTCATCAGCGAACCTCAAAGTTTTTATTTCTTCTCCATGGATTTTAATACCTACTCCAAATTTTTCTTGCTCAATATACAGATTGAATAACATCGGGGAGAGACTACAACCCTGTCTCACACCCTTCCCAACCACTGCTTCCCTTTCTGCTTTATCTTCTTTGCTTAGAACTGGGTTTCCATCTGATCTCTTGATGTTCATACAAGTGGTTCTCTTATCTCCAAAGGTCTCTTTAATTTTCCTGTAGGCCGTATCTATCTTACCCCTAGTGAGATAAGCCTCTACATCCTTACATTTGTCCTCTAGCCATCCCTGCTTAGCCATTTTGCACTTCCTGTCGATCTCATTTTTGAGACGTTTGTATTCCTTTTTGCCTGCTTCATTTACTGCATTTTTTATTTTCTTCTTTCATCAATTAAATTCAGTATCTCTTCTCTTACCCAAGGATTTCTACTAGCCCTCGTCTTTTTACCTACTTGATTCTCTGCTGCCTTCACTACTTCATCCCTCAAAGCTACCCATTCTTTTTCTACTGTATTTCTTTCCCCCATTCCTGTCACTTGTTCCCTTATGCTCTCCCTGAAACTCTGTACAACCTCTGGTTCTTTCAGTTTATCCAGGTCCCATCTCCTTAAATTCCCACCTTTTTGCAGTTTCTTCAGTTTTTATCTACAGGTCATAACCAATAGATTGTGGTCAGAGTCCACATCTGCCCCTGGAAATGTCTTACAATTTAAAAACTGGTTCCTAAATCTGTCTTACCATTATATAATCTATCTGAGACCTTTAAGTATCTCCAGGGTTCTTCCATGTATACAGCCTTCTTTTATGATTCTTGAACCAAGTATTACCTATGATTAAGTTGTGCTCTGTGCAAAATTCTACCAGGTGGCTTCCTCTTTCATTCCTTTGCCCCAGTCCATATTCACCTATTACGTTTCCTTCTCTCCCTTTCCCTACTACTGAATTCCAGTCACCCATGACTATTACATTTTATCTCCCTTCACTATCTGAATAATTTCTTTTATTTGATCATACATTTCTTCAATTTCTTCGTCATCTGCAGAGCTAGTTGGCATATAAACTTGTACTACTGTAGTAGGTGTGGGCTTCGTATCTATCTTTGCCACAATAATGCGTTCACTATGCCGTTTGTAGTAGCTTACCCGCATTCCTATTTTATTATTCATTATTAAACCTACTCCTGCATTACCCTTATTTGATTTTGTATTTAAAACCCTGTATTCACCTGACCAGAAGTCTTGTTCCTCCTGCCACCGAACTTCACTAATTCCCACGATATCTAACTTTAACCTATCCATTTCCCTTTTTAAATTTTCTAACGTACCTGCCCGATTAAGGGATCTGACATTCCACACTCCGATCCGTAGAATGCCAGTTTTCTTTCTCCTGATAACGACATCCTCTTGAGTAGTCCCCGTCCGAAGATCCGAATGGGGAGACTATTTTACATCCGTAATATTTTACCCAAGAGGACGCCATCATAATTTAATCATACAGTAAAGCTGCATGCCCTCGAGAAAGATTATGGCTGTAGTTTCCCCTTGCTTTCAGCCGTTCGCAGCAAGGCCGTTTTGGTTAGTGTTACAAGGCCAGATCAGTCAATCATCCAGACTGTTGCCCCTACAACTATTGAAAAGGCTGCTGCCCCTCTTCAGGAACCACACGTTTGTCTGGCCTCTCAACAGATACCCCTCCGTTGTGGTTGCACCTACGGTATGGCTATCTGTATCGCTGAGGCCCGCAAGCCTCCCCACCAACGGCAAGGTCCATGGTTCATGGGGGGAGGAGATCTGTACTTACAGATTGGAAAATTGCGCAGGTCACACCACTGTTTAAGAAGGGTAGTAGGAGCAATTCATCAAACTACAGACCTATATCATTGACATTGGCTTGTAGTAGGGTTTTGGAGCATATACTGCATTCAAACATAATGAATCACCTTGAAGGGAACGATCTATTGGTACGTAATCAGCATTGTTTCAGAAAACATCGTTCTTGTGCAACACAGCTAGCTCTTTATTCGCACGAAGTAATGGCCGCTATCGACAGGGGATCTCAAGTTGATTCCGTATTTCTAGATTTCCGGAAAGCTTTTGACACCAGTCCTCACAAGTGACTTCTAATCAAGCTGCGGGCCTATGGGGTATCGTCTCAGTTGTGTAACTAGATTCGTGATTTCCTGTCAGGAAGGTGGCAGTTCGTAGTAATAGACGGCAAACCATGGAGTAAAACTGAAGTGTGTGTTCCTCAGGGAAGCGTCCTGGGACCTCTGCTGTTCCTGATCTATATAAATGACGTGGGTGACAATCTGAGCAGTTCTCTTAGGTTGTTAGCAGATGGTGCTGTAATTTACCTACTAGTAAGGTCATCCGAAGACCAGTATCAGTTGCAAAGTGATTTAGAAAAGATTGCTATATGGTGTGGCAGGTGGCAGTTGACACTAAATAACGAAAAGTGTGAGGTGATCCACATGAATTCCACAAGAAATTTGTTGGAATTCGATTACTCGATAAATAGTACAATTCTCAAGGCCGTCAATTCAACTAAGTACCTGGGTGTTAAAATTACGAACAACTTCAGTTGGAAAGACCACATAGATAATATTGTGGGGAAGGCGAGCCAAAGGTTGCGTTTCATTGGCAGGACACATAGAAGATGCAACAAGTCTACTGGAGAGACAGATTACACTACACTTGTTCGTCCTGTATTAGAATATTGCTGCGCAGTGTTGGATCCTTACCAGGTGGGATTGACGGAGGACATTGAAAGGGTGCAAAAAAGGGTAGCTCGTTTTGTATTATGACGTAATAGGGGAGAGAGTGTAGCAGATATGATACGCGAGTTGGGATGGAAGTCATTAAAGCAAAGACGTTTTTCGTCGCGGCAAGATCTATTTACTACATTTCAGTCACCAACTTTCTCTTCCGAATGCGAAAACATTTTGTTGAGCCCAACCTTCAGAGGTAGGAATGATGATCAAAATAAAATAAGAGAAATCAGAGCTCGAACAGAAAGGTTTAGGTGTTCGTTTTTCCCACGCGCTGTTCGGGAGTGGAATGGTAGATAGATAGTATGATTGTGGTTCGATGAACCCTCTGCCAAGCAGTTAAATGTGAATTGCAGAGTAGTCATGTAGATGTAGGATAAAAAGACTGGCTGTGTCACTACCAAAGAAACCATTGTGACAGTTGCCACATTACGTTTTAAGGAAACACCAGGATACAAAAAGTTCAGTAGCCGAATATGTACATAAACCACTATCCTTGTAAATGTCAGTCCAGTTCCTGCACCACTGCACAACGTTACTCAGATTTTGAGATTAAAGGTAAATTCCCAAGTAACTGGATGTATGAATTGATTTTTATGTGGGGATGAAATGGCATACCCTGTCATTGAAGACATGTATAGTAAAGCTGTGCAGTGTTTACACAAACTTGATAGTAAGGGTGGGGGGACATAAAGGCCACTATATCTTTTACTGTAATTTTTTGCTTCAGTTATTCATGTTTTGATGGCTCATACATCTAAGATACTGTTAATATTATCTTCTTAATTTTCAATTAGAATTAAGACCTAATAGTAATGAGACATTCATTTAGCATATTCTAGCAGCCTGCCAGAGAGGTTAGTGAAAATTGATGCATAAACAAAACGTCAGCTGTGTACAATATAAGTGTAGGATTATGTTTGAAATGAGTGCAGTGATGGATATAATTGTGTGAAATATTGAGAAATGTTAGATTTGTTGTAAATGAACAAGTATTGTCCACTAATGAGACAGTGTGGGCCCAGTATGTTGAAGAGCACAGTTAAGCTTGCCATAAAATGTTCATTGAAGCAGTGAGAAGTGGGAAATAGATCACTCCTTAAAGGCCAATCTTTGAACAAGGCAAGAAGCTATATATTCTGCAAAAGTTAAAGAGTTACAAGGTGTTTTTTTAATATTGCTATGAAAAATTCTGTGTGTAAGAGTTGTTTTTATTTTATTTATATTAGCTCAGTAAAGGGTGAATTGAGTCCTGACATTTTATCAACAATGTAGTCAGTTTTGTTTGTGAATGTGTACTAAATAAAGCCAGTTAACATCACTGTCTCTTAATTATGTAAGGAGACAAAACTTCCTGCTTGTCTTGTGTCGTTTCTTCAACTATCTGTGGAAAACACTATTTCAGTTCTGTTTTTACTTTCCCTGCCAACCTCCATAGTTAAGAGGTCAACTTGTCTGACTGCTATGTGGAGGGTCCAGGTTCAATTCCTGATACTACCAGAAATTTTTCCTTAATTAGAGGACTGAAATGGGACTGCTTGAGTGATAAATAGTTACTATACGGCCAGGGAAACTGATATACAGGAGAGAGATGTCGCACTATACTGCAGCAAAATGACACCATTGGCAAAAGTTGACATGGCAGCTCAGTGGCCCAATATGCTAACCTCATATTTTATTTTTCATTGTGCCTCAGCTTTAACTTTTACCCATTTTCCTATATTAGTTTCCCACACTATTCGTTGTTCTATTCATTTTGTGTTTTGCCAGTTTGTCTGTTTTTTCTGAAGAAATTTATTTACGAGGGTCACTCCAAAAGAAATGCACACTATTTTATTTCTTTTAATCCCTCTTTTATTCTACGTGTTTGGAAATTTTACAATGTGTAGATACATCCTTGAGGAACAATATTTTCATTTCTCACCATAATTTCCATTCCTCTCAACTACCTTACGCCATTTTGGAACCAGCACCTTTATACCCACACGGTAAAATTCTGGACCAACGTGGCGGAGCAACTGTTTGGCAGCATGCACAAGGGAGTCAACATCTACAAGCCTTGTTCCACAAAAAGTGTTCTTCAGTTCCCCAAAGAGATAATCACATGGAGCCAGGTCAGGACTGTAAGGCTGGTGTTTGTGTTGTCCATCCAAGTTTTGTGATCGCTTCCATGGTTTTTTGGCTGACATGTGGCTGTGCATTGTCGTGCAACAGAAAAACATCCTGCTTTTGCCGATGTGGTTGAACACAACTCAGTCGAGCTTGAAGTTTCTTCAGTGTCATCACATATGCATCAGAATTTATGGTAGTTCCACTTGGCATTATGTCCACAAGCAAGAGTCTTTCAGAATCGGAAAACACCGTAGCTATAACTTTTCCAGCAGAAGGTGTGGTTTAGAATATATTTTTTTCTTGGGTGAATTTGCGTGATGCCACTCCATTGATTGCCTCTTCGTCCCTGGTGACAAATGATGGAACCATGTTTCATCACATGTCACAATTCTTCCAAGAAATTCATCTTCACCATTCTCGTACTGTTCCAAAAGTTCGCTTCATATTGTTTTTCTTGTTTCTTTGTGAGCCACTGTCAATATACTGTGAACCCACCTGGCACAAACCTTTTTTAGCGCCAACACTTTCAGCATTCTGCAAATACTTCCATCCCCTATCCCAACGTAGCGTGACAATTCGTTCACTGTAATGTGTCTGTCAGCAGTCACCAATTCATTAACTCTCTATACCTTGTCTGGAGCATGTGCAGTATGAGGCCTGCCACTGCGAGAACAGCGCTCAATATTGCCGCGCCCGCTTTCATCCCATAACCTGCTTGCCCACCGACTAACTGTACTGCGATTGACAGCAGCATCTCCGTACACCTTTTTCAACCTCTTTCCCACTGCCTTGTTTTCACAGCACAGGAATTCTATGACAGCATGTTGCTTCTAACGAACGTCAAGTGTAGCAGCCGTCTTGAAGACATGCTGTGAGGGCGCCACTCACGGGAACAGGTTGAACTAAGTTTGAAAACAAGTGGGAAGGGTGTATCTACACACTGTAAAACTTTCACACATACAGAATGGAAACTGCATTTTTACAAAAATAGTGTGCATTTTTTTTTTTTTTTTGAATGACCCTCGTATATTGGATGTTACAGGAAGTAGTACCTAAAAAGAATTTGAATCAGCTGTAATGAAACTCTTTAAAACATTACTGTAATTCTTGTTATTAACGCTTTGGCTGCTTTAAGTGGGCCTATACAGCGCTAAACATAAAACAAGCTTCTGTAAATATCTAAAAAAAGAAGTGGTGGAGGGATGAACAGAGATAAGAATAGTTGATGTATGTAGGCTTCTTGCTGTCAAAGAGTGCCTCATCTGGAATTACAGAGGAACATAAAAAAGTGAAGCAAAATGAAATGTGGAGAAGTTGATACAAGAAGAGCTTGATGCCCCTCAGATTTGTGGATTGACATCATGGGTGTTTGCTGGGGGCAGGGGGCAGCAGCAAGAGGTGGTGGTTGCCCTCCTGCCCTCCCCCTGGAATCCAGAGCAAAAAGTTTTCATTCATAACAGAATTCTCATACGTCACGTCTCAGGGGTATAATAAAGTTTTTTGTGTCACCTATGAAATTTAATTGTTGTGTGGCATGACACCTCTCGAAACTGACTAACTCATTTATATGAAAAAAATGGCAGTTTTAGAGCGTAAAGTTTTTCCACATCAGTGGCTATGGAAATTGCAATGTGAACAGTATTAATTTTGATATGAAATTCTTGTTATTCTTGCCAAATAAACCATTTAAACAAAGGGAAAACTGTCCTCAATCTGAAGATTGGTTTAAACACTGCAGTGCTTTACTAGGTCCTGTTCTATTTGTGATGGTATGCCTTCATCTTCCTTTGACCTTTGCTCTAACTTATCCAGCAATTTACAGGAGAGACCTGTGTTTTACTGTGGATCATGAAGTATGGTGCATCTTGTTATTCTTCACATATAAAAACCACTATTGGGGATGGAAGAAGGAATAAATGACAGAAAACCTCCTAGAACCTTCTGGTGATTGAACCTCGGACCTTTGTTCTTTCATTGATTGTTGTCAAATAAACTACTTTAAATGAGAGAGGCTGAACCTTGATCTAATTTTAGTTTATTGTCATCAATAATTATTGAAATAAGCTATTCATGTTAAATGTATCATACTATTGCAGCCCTCTGGCCTATTTAGACCCTGCAAGTTGCAACATGACATATATGTTTGTGTTGCTGTTTAAAGACGCCCTGAATGAATATGCCTATGCTGCTGAACTTGCCGGTCTGCGATGGGAGTTATCAAACACTAAATATGGAATGATAGTGAGTATATGGCTATATTCTGAACATTATGATAACAGTTTAGAGAGAGTCTACATACATTTTCAATTAAATAACTGTTTCAATAAACTGGGAGTGATATGTAGAATCTGAAATTATTGTTGTGTGTATTGCATTATTTTTACAACTTCTAGTCTTCATATGTAACACTTTTTTCCCTTACAGCTTGGTATTGGCGGATACAATAACAAGCAGCATGTTCTGTTGGATAAAATAGTGGAGAAGCTAACCAACTTCAAAATAGACCCAAAAAGATTTGATATTTTAAAGGAGCATGTAGGTTTGTTTTCACTTTACCTAAATATAAGTTAAAATTTTTAATGTCTTCATTATGTGAAAACAAAATTACATGCATGATGTGTCTTTATTATGTGAAAACAAAATCACATGTATGATGTGCCCCCTCCACACACACACACAGTAATCTTCAAGGAATGTATTAAACTTGAAACATCTCAGTATACCTTCGTTAATGGAATGTCACCCCCGTATGAATGCTATAGATGATGAGAGATATTTTACGTTGTGCAGTTTTGACTCTGTGCAACTGGAATTATAAGGAGAAAAGAATGTACAATCATAGCTGTTAATCAGGCACACCTTTTTGTTAATTCTTTAAGAGTTCTTTCAATTGTGCATCAAAATTTCTTTGTGAGCACTAACTTAATGCAAACAAAATTCAGAGAACAGAGGTTTTGTAGTCCAGATTTGTGATTCTGGCTTCATCAGCGAATATAAACCATTTGAAATGAGATCCATAGTATATGAATAGGTCTTATACCTGTTTTCTGTGGCATGGGTAAGATGCACAGCATATTTGTGTAAGTTTGTATTCGAAGGGAACAGGGGCCATATAGGTCTGACCATGCTAATGTTAGATTTTTGGGAATTTCATTTATTGCGTCAGACACACACCAGTAAGGTATATTCGCAGGTCCCAACACCAGCCCCTTGTCTAACCAAACTCAGTGCTATTTCTCTAAGGGTTTTGCTGTTAAGGTGATATCACAACCAAAGAAACTAAGCTAACATCTTCAAATTTTGTAGTCCTTTCGTTGTCAGTTTGCTATAATATTAATGTAAGTTGATAAATATTACTTAGGGCTGTCTAATCGCTATTCAATAAAACACAGTGTTTGTGCTACATGCATTTCATCTTTATTATTCTTGAGGCATTGTCAGTGGCATGGAATATGTACATGTTCTTGCTTATACTAGTTAGTTTACATTTAGGCCATTGTGTATTGAGGTTATAAACAGTTCTGGAACTTTTTGCTTTTCTGTGATGATGTAATAATTCTAGGTGTAGGTTCAGGGAGGCTGATCTACAAGTGTTCTTTTTCCTTTCTATAGCTGTTCTTCATATGCTTACTGCCATTTAAAAAGTTCATTTTCACAGGACTAGGAATCGAACACTGGTTTTGATCTTGTGTTTGGACAGTGTTGCTGACTGTTTCACACACACACACACACACACACACACACACACACACACACACACACACACGCACGCATTGCTGGCATCTCAGAAAACAGTTTTCCTGCAATTTAGATGTTTGGGATGTATTTGTATCAAATATGTGCATTTTGTAACACATCCTACATGTCCAGAATGCAGGAAAGCTCTGAAGCCTCAACCCACTGCATATCCTCCAAACTAACTTCAGCCAGCCAACACTCAAGAGGGAAAAATTTTAGGGATCATGAATACAGAAAATTGAATGTCAATGTTGTGATGCAGATTCCATAGACATAATATGCAGAAATTGTAAAAGATGTTGCAAAGAACACATTAGGTGTTGGAAGTATGAAACAAAGCAGTTCATATTTGTAGAACACACACAACACGAGAGCCTCCATCCTACAAACATGGATCAAGATATGAAAATAATTAGAATAAGCAACAACAACAAACATCTTACACAAATGCAGGAAAACTACCGTATCCATAAAGCCACTGCTGACTATTACATGTGATAAATGATCAGACTTATATCAGTATAGATACTCTACTAAACTTAATAAAAGAAATGATAAGATATAAAATCAGTTTGTACATGCAGCTATATTAAAACAAATTCATATCAGCACCCACAATATCTGTAAATAGAACTTTAAATCATTACTAAATCGCAGAAAAGCAAAAAGTGTCAGAACTATTTATAACCTCATTCTGCAACATCATAAATATACACAAAAATATGCACATATTCCAAGCAAACAATAAATGCGAAACATATTTGTGCGCAAAATTCGTGTTCTATTCAGTTGTGATTCGGCAGGGTGAAGTAATAATTATCAGCATGCCATAAAACTAAATTAAAATTCTTCTTGGCAAATAAACACAGTGTGATCTTTGAGAGGTGATGTTTGATGTTCTTAGTCTCTTTGTAATTTGAATAATAATAATTCTGATAAATCTTTCAGCACATGATCAAGTTATCAAAATCATTGTTATGATGTACCTCTTGTGTTCCAACCCATTCAACACACATGTTTCATGATTATCACAACTCTCCTTTGGAACATGATGTAGGCTGTGGCATAATAAACTGTGGAGGTAGACATTGTCTTGTAATTTTTTCTGCAGAAATTAATTCATATCAATGACAACTTCTTTTATTATTGCTTTTCCAAATACATGTAATAATTTATTTAAAGGAAAATATAATTTGCACCTTTTTCAGTATATTCGTGGATTGAAGAATTTTGAAGCTGAGCAACCATACCAGCATGCTGTGTACTATTCTGCAGTCCTTCTTGCAGAGCAGGCATGGACTAAAGAGGAACTTCTAGCTGCTACTCATGGTGCGCATCATCCCCTGCATAACGAATATCATTTAATGTTTTCAGTGTCAAGCCTAGTTCTTTGTACTTGGCTATAAAAATTGTGTGATTTTTGCAATAATCAGACAAACTGCTAATGTTTCATTGTTAGTAGAGATGACAAACTATCTACCATTTTAACACTGTTTTTTATACTTATACACTTCAGTAAAAGAATTAGGTTTTGGTAGGTAGCGAAAGAATTAGGTGTCTTTTTTTTATTTTTTTTATTTTATTTTTTTTTTATTTTAAGAGTAGCACATAATTCAAGACTGTTTTGAAAATTTAGAAGAAATGTTTTGGAAAAAGACACAGCAAAATATTTTAAAATTTGTTTTGGTATTCTTCAAAGTTCTCGCATGTAAATGTATGTATCATGTTTTCTTGGTGCGATTGATGGGTGTTCAGTCGAGCTGTTGCTATTTTTGTGTTCCATATATCAGTGACCTACCCAGTCATCTTATTTGAGTGCTGTGAGTTGTTACATGTACTTGATACCTGGACTCTAATCCAGTTGGAGTATAGACGAAAGGCAAAGGTCCCGAGTTCGAGTCTCGGTCGGGCACACAGTTTTAATCTGCCAGGAAGTTTCATATCAGCACACACTCTGCTGCAGAGTGAAAATCTCATTCTGGAAACATCCCCCAGGCTGTGGCCAAGCCATGTCTCCGCTATATCCTTTCTTTCAGGAGTGCTAGTTCTGCAAGGTTCGCAGAAGAGCTTCTGTAAAGTTTGGAAGGTAGGAGAGGAGATACTGGCAGAAGTAAAGCTGTGAGTACCGGGCGTGAGTCGTGCTTCGGTAGCTCAGATGGTAGAACACTTGCCCGTGAAAGTCAAAGGTCCCGAGTTCGAGTCTCGGTCGGGCACACAGTTTTAATCTGCCAGGAAGTTTCAACAAGATATTAACTTGCAAACCAGAACTACAAAAATTACACTTGGACAGAAGGCAATTAAAGTTACCATCCAGCCATTGAGATTTAGATTTACTGTCATTCCCTGTATTGCATAAGGTGAATGCTGGAATGGTTCCCTTAAAAACATACAGCCAGTTTCCTTCCTCAACTTGAGCTTCGTGCTTTCTCTTATGGCCTCATCGTCAGCAGTGTATTGAACTCCATTCTTCCTTGAAAAAGAGGTGTGCGTTACACACAGATCTTAACATTATATGGATCACTCCAACTTCTGGTAACTGCAGAAGATTTCTTGGACTAATAAGATCAACTGCAAAAAGTAGTATGCCTAAAGATGCAGAATCAGCATTATATTCCTGGTCGGATTTTACAGATGAAACAAGTCTCTGTCTGCTGTCTGAATACATTAGAAGGAAACAGGAAATCTTCAGCCAACGCTAGATCAGAATAGTGGATATCAACTCTCACACATTCTACCCAGAGAACATTGTCTCATTTGCAAACACAATGTAACTGAGAAAACTCTCTTTCACAAACATGTGTACTGTAGCTCATAATCTAGTGTCTATATTGCGGGCTCTGGAGGATGTATGTTATTGCTTTCCTTTCATCTTTGTACTGACTTTCTCATTCATTTATTGGGAGATCTACAGTTCTGCAATTTTCGAATGGAAATCAGTACCAGAGGTGAAAGAAAAGGTAAGTGATGGAAAAAATCCCACAACTGACTGGAGATTGAACCTCAGGACTTTGGATTTCTAGTGTGACATTCAGTTAGCTACTGAACCAAACCAGCAAGTGAAGGTGGAACCAAGGCAGAGGAATCGAAGCACCAAAGCAAATGACAAGTATATGTGTACACTTATCTGCAAGAGATACTTAGCACAATTCTGGCCTTATGACAAGGACAGTTGCCCTGATGGAAGATGGAAGTTCTCAAATGTGAAGGGATACAGATGGTCTGCTAAATACCATAGTGCCTTCAATTACTACCACATATTCCGAGAAGCCCAGGTAAATGCCTCCATAGCGTAATGCTGCACCCACCGACCTGTGTTGTTGGTGCATTGTGTGTTTTGAACAGCTGTTTGCCTTAATGATGGCACATCTGGACACAATCATCAACCTATTATAAATAGAAATAAGATTCATCCATCAAGGTGACTAGTTTCTGTCGATCCACAGTCCATTCCCTGTAATACCAAGTCTGCTGCAGTCATAATTTACGATGTCATTGGGTCGACATGGGAACACATGGGGGCTGTCTGTGGCGATTCCTGTGTTTGCCAGTGTGTACTGAATGGTGTGATTCAAAGCGCTTGTAACTGCACCAACATTGCAGTATGTCAGTTTCTGATTTACAGCCTCGGGGGAGTGGGGGGTTAATCTCTGATTCTGCATTCTATGATGTGACACTGATGTCTACACCTTGTCGCATACTCGTCCTTCACTTTCCATAGGTGCTTCATCACAGTGGCATGTTAACAGCAGACCAGTACCCAAAATGATTGTTCCCAGGTGCTGGGTCATAGCAACCAGCCCTTTTATGTCAGTGTATTTCCTCATTTGGAGGTCATATCATCACCAAAGTGATTTCCCAATTGTCTCTGCTCCTTACTGCATCGCATACCCTTAGTGCTATCAAGTGGCATTCAGTCTCGTAGTGGGCAGTGGTTATAATGTTACAGCTCATCTGTGTACATTGCATAGAATAGACTAGTGTGGAGAACTGCGCCAAATCAGTTTTCAGACTGAAACAAACAATAACACAACAGAAAAACAACTACTACTACTACCACTATTACTACTACAGGGTGCGGCAGTCAAACCTGCATTTATTATTAGTGCATGGAAGATTGGAAGTAGTGGGGGAGGGGGGGGGGGGGGTTGAGTAACCAAGGCCACCACTGTGTTCCCCAACACAAAGCATTTCAGTAGCGACTGATGACCTCAGATGTTAAGTCCCATAGTGCTCAGAGCCATTTGAACCATTTCAGTGGACTAAACAACGATGGTAGTATGCAATGAAAGCGTTCTACCAAAGCAGTAGCTACGTAGCTGCTCAGCATTGTTCCCGGGTGCATTTTGAAATTAATCAAGTTAACTCAATAAAAACTTGGGTCGAAAACTTTGCAGATGTCTGTGAAACAACAAAGAAAAGAGATGGCAGAGCGAAGACAGTGCGTACTCCCGAGAATGTGGAAGCTGTAAGAATTGCTGTGGGAAGAAGCTCCTATAGATCAGTGCATAGACTTGGCCTTGAGAAGCTGAGTACACCACAGCTCTAGTCCTCCCACCGAGGAAAAAAAAAACCTGCCCGTACTGACGATCAAACCCTTGGCAGTCAGCTTGACCACTCAGCTGCAAATTTGTTCTCTGTTGTAAAATGGCATCACAATACTGTCACAAGAGAGGGTAACACCAGGATGCCCATGACGCACTGTTGTGCCATCAGCTTTCTCTCTGTCCCTACCAGCACTGACGTGAATTCGTACCTGATGGCTCCAAACACAAGGGTGCCAGGAGTAACACAGCTGTGCTTCTCCATAACATTACAAGAATAGGACCTGGAATGTTACTGCGGTTGTTTGCTACTGGGGATTATTTAACCGGGGTACTGATTCTGTGAATGTGATCTGTCAAGAGTACGTTCATAATTACCGTTACCTTTAAATCTTCTCTTTTTGCACTCGTCCCACTCCTAGAAGTTGTGGTCCTGCTGTGCTGTGGCACTCATTGCCATAGCAAACTTCTTCACCGTCTGCAGGAAAGTGCTATGGTAATGGAAGAGTGTGTTTACTGTCCACCAGCTGTGAAATTGCAAAACTACTTCTTTTCAAAGTCCTTCTGTATTTAACACTGCCCATAATGTATTTGACATACCAGTTAAATGTTCAAATTTCAGTTCTTATTAACCAAACTCGTTGACAGATAGATCATTTGTATCCCAAAGTTGAGAAGTAAGTAAGTAATTCCATACAGTCTTCTTTGTCTCATCTTTCAGAACAACAGCCATTGTTGTCCTGATGCTTTCTTCTTTGGTGCTCATGAAACTCTGGAGTTGCAATGTCAAAGTGTAAACGACTCCTTCGACACTAGTACAACACCCGTCCTCCATCAGACCTTGTGGCTGCACTGCGCTTACATTTGTATTTCGCATCTGAACATAAATAAAAAGTTTGGGCACAGTATTTGGTCTTTCCTGTACCATAAATTAAGTTTTCTACATGACCGTCTTTCACCCGCACAATAGAAAGGATGTGTGACATGTTGCTGTCTTGAGCAGCAACATGTACCACTGCAGATCCCCTGACTAAGATGAAAGATGTCATGTAAAATAATTTCAATAACTAATCACACTACGGTATAGCTTTGACCTCTGTGAATTACTATTAGTTCCATGCCGAGAGCCTCTTTAAGACAGTGTGTTATTCCCATACTTTTCACAACAAACTACACATATTTAGATATTTTCACTTAACTATTTTTCCATTTGTAATCACTTGGTTGATCAGATTTAGGTGGTAATCTCTATGTATCAGTATATGGTAATTATATATCTAAAAACAAAGATGATGTAACTTATCAAACAAAAGTGTTGGTATGTTGGTAGACGAAACAAACACAAACACACACACAAAATTCAAGCTTTCGCAACCCACGGTTGCTTCATCAGGAAAGAGGGAAGGAGAGGGAAAGACGAAAGGATGTGGGTTTTAAGGGAGAGGGTAAGGAGTCATTCCAATACCGGGAGCGGAAAGACATACCGTACATATGTCTGCTTGTGTCTGTATATGTACGGATGGATATATGTGTGTGTGTGCGCGCGTGAGTGTATATTTTTCCTCCTAAGGTAAGTCTTTCCACTCCCGGGATTGGAATGACTCCTTACCCTCTCCCTTAAAACCCACATCCGTTCGTCTTTCCCTCTCCTTCCCTCTTTCCTGATGAAGCAACCGTGGGCTGCGAAAGCTTGAATTTTGTGTGTGTGTGTGTGTGTGTGTGTGTGTGTGTGTGTGTGTGTGTGTGTGTGTGTGTTTGTTAGTGTGTCTATCAACATACCAACGCTTTCGTTTGGTAAGTTACATCATCTTTGTTTTTAGATATATTTTTCCCACGTGGAATGTTTCCCTCTATTATATTCATAGTATATGGTAATTAGTATTTCATAATTTATAATTAATTCCTTACAACATATGCCCTCCTTGGTATATCTTTGTTCTTTCCCTATATGTCACATTCTATATGTCAGTGAACACTGTTTTAAACAGAATATTGCCAAAGATTAATGAACAACTTCAGAAGAAAATTCTTGAGGTAGCCTGTCATTTTGTTTCAAACAATTTTCCTACTTGTAAAAACCAACGTGAACAATTCTCCATGACTTTGTAGGTTCTTTTTGTTACATATGTATTGATTGTGGGTAATCCCCTGTAACTGATTTACTACATGGTTCCCTCACTTTGTTTGATACATTATGTTCCAACCGTTTAAGTACCATAGGGAGTTGTGTGTTTGCATTACAGTTCACTCTATTTCTCCTGTCTTCACATCTCAGATTTGCCTTCACAAAACATTCACTGAAAAATGGGGATTTGAAAGAATCAGCATTGAAACTTTAACTGTTTTGGCGAACACTTACTCAAATTTCCGTACTTTCACTTTACAGTTTCATAATCGATTTACTCCATTCTAATCCTCTGAACAGGTACTGGAAACAAACTTTATCATAACTGTGATGCATGAGTCCCTCCAATATTTATTCCATGTAAAACTGGTTCAGGTCATACCTTATTTGGATTCACATGACCATGAATTAGACTATGTCTTTATGTTGAATCTGCCTATCCTTTATATCGTAGCTCCCCATAAGAGTGGATGCACTTAATCTGTAAAATGTATAATAGCATGCACAGTTTTCAACATTTCCTCTTTGCTATTAACAGTGTTGGAGTTTCTCCTTAGAACAGTGACCTTACTTTTTTTTCATCACTAAATCATGATTACTGCAATATTCCTACATTGCACATAATAGTGGCACATTTTTCTTATTAGTCAAGCAACAAGAGTTTCCATGTACCTCTGTCTGTGTGCCTTACCTCCTGAATTGTGTGTTGGGACATCATCATATCCTTTGCCGGAGTCAAAAGTACTACTCTTCCTCCCCCCCCCCCCCCTCCCCCCCCCCCCCAGCTCCCAATAATCAATAATGTGACATTCTAACATGTGCCGTTAAGTACAATTGAATTAATTCTAACTGTCATCTGTGTCAACTTTCTATGTCTATACATTGTGTGTGATATCACACATTTCTGACTTTTCCTTTGAGTACAGGTAGTAATTACCTTTTAAGTGGTACGGGTAAAGACAGGATTACAGCTATAGTAAGATATGCATATGGAAAGAGGAACGGTAGTGCTGGTATTCCTATTGGAGATGAAAGAAAGGGAAAGAAAAAGAAGAGGTGTGTTAAGATTGAAGAAAGAAAGACAACAGCCTCCAAAAACTGATTCCTTCCCATCCCCTACCCAGAGGTACCCTGCCTAGGAGTACTTCACCATGACACTGATTGGCATCCCCCACAGAACAGTCCTGTCACCATTTTGCTCGTTCAGGCACTGGAAACTGTTCTTAACACACCCCTATTGATAGTCTGTAGAGATATGGTTGCCTGACATCCGTTATCAGTCATTTGTACTTGGCATCTCATACTATCACATGACGCATATGTGTATATTTACATGATTACACAATATATTCAATGTATGTAATTTGTATTTTTGTACCTGATGATGTTTTATAGGCTTTCTAACGTTGCTCTGTGAAGCAATTGTGCACTAATTATCTGTTAACTAGTGCTTCGCTTGATAATGATAGTAGCTGTCGTAGGGAATTCAGTTCCTGTGCAAAGAATCAAGTTCTCCTGAGGTTATGAATTTCATTAATGTATCACTATCTTTTTCTTGATCTCTTCTTGGATTCACCAAAACACTGTTTAGCGTGTGGCATAACCCACTGTCTTAAAAGGTCCACTAAATCTAGGATAAAGCTTACTCATTTGTTTCTTTAAGTTTGAGCTGTGACAGAGTTATTTGACTACAACTAACTCATTCATCTGGAATGAGGACATTCGAGCTCCTTCACTTCATTGCCTTTTAATTCTGCCTACCTATGTAAAATATCATGTACTATATTATGTAGTTTTTTTAGTACATCTTTGTTGAAGTATGCCATTTAAATAGTTCTAATAATGGCCCACCGATAAAATTCTGTCATTACTTCTACAGAGGATTGTCCTGTTGTCACATGGTGTAGCTCATTCAAGATTACTTCTATGTATACAATTTTGTATACATTACTTCTACGTATAAGATTAATTCTACATAGCTCTTAACCAGTGCTTTTTCTAGTGCTTGTATGAACACAGAGGCCAATATGTTTAAACTGAAGGTAATACTTCAAATTGATAAGATTTATCAACAAATAGAAAACCAGAATATTTTCTTAAGTTGTTGTAGAGTTGTACCTGCCAATACCCATCATCAGATCCAACCAGCTGCAGTACATTACTTACTCAAACTTAGCCAACAAATTATGCAATACATATTGGTCTGTCCCTTTGTTTCTGTATGTTTGTTCAATGTGTGAGCATCTAAAATGAATTGCACACCTCCTGTGGCTTTTTCACTAGTAATAAAGGGCTTCAACTCCTTGTTTTATACAGTCTTATTTATGTTTCTGTTCACAACGGTTTGACTGCTGGGGACGATTTAACTCGTCATGCCTCGCTGTTCCCCTGGCGCATCTGACGTGTATAAGTGCGGCCCTTTGGTCTTCCCTACAGCACTAAGGATGTGTTGACGAGTACCGCACCACCGGCCTTTGCACCACTAGGGACGAGTTTAGGCATGCTGAATCACAGCTGCCTAAGCGCTACAGATGTGTAAACATGCACAGCTGTCTTTCCGCCCTCCTCTTCCAGTATCTGTTCAGTGGTCTGACTATATAGTTCAAGAGCGCATTATGTTTGTTACTGCGTTCCCTCTTTGCAGAATTCGACTCCGATTCCTGTGTTTTTGTCAGTTTTCTTGTTTTCCTACATGAGAAATGTCACGTTGTCATGCTTACACAGATAAAACTGCAGAAGAAATTAAAACAAGAAGAAACTGAGTTTAAGCCCACTGACAAGGTCTTTGCTATCAAGTGGTCTGAACATGGTGAAAACAGAGAAGACTGAGAGAGATACTGGGGAAAAAATAAAGATACCAAAATGTATTGTAGCTTACAATTAGAGGATGGATGCAGCTGACCGTTGTGACATGTTACTGAGCTCAGTGGGATCGGTGCGTAAGACTGAGAAACAGTTTAAAAAAAAATTTTTTTTTTTCCTTTTTTTTTCACATTCTGGATTTGTACACTCTAATGCCCATGCTCTCCACTGGTCGGTAACAGGGTGAAAAATGGAACTCGCAGAGTTTCACCTTTCTCTCGTAAGGGAGATTGTAGAAAAATATACTACAGAACACAAAAAGCTGATAGGGGAAGGCGTTACGAAGACGAGAATCCTCTGCAATTCACAGGGAGACATTTTCCGTCTGTTATCGTGAGTGAACATTCACAGAAAAGTACGCTAATGTGCAGATGCGTGGTTTGCACGGAACAGAAAGTGCGCCGGGAAACTGGGTACCAATTCAAAACTTGCAACGTTCCATTATGTGTTGTACCCTGCTTTGAGACTTATCATACAAAGAAGCATTATTAATCATTGGGAACGAAAATAAAATTCTTTTGCACTTTTGCCTTGTTGTTTCACAATTGTGAGACCATAGCCTATTCCTTCATTATTGCATCAACTAATATTGTATAAATTGTGTTGTTATATGTCCCAGTGGGCAGCAGTAATGAAAAATAAACAGCGAGCTAGATCAGAAAAAATTTATTATCTGTACAAAAAAATGAAACTGATTGAGACAGTTGTCAATGAGATAATGAGTAATTAAATAAGTAGTTGGCTGGGATCTAATACAACTGTACTGCTTAATGCTTTGAGTGCATCATTACTATGGGGTAACACCTGTCATTGCTAGCAGAGTGGCATAATGAAAGTTTATTGCATAATTAAACAGTGCTTTAACTGGTATTATGTAAGTTTATTTTATCATTGTTTATTAAACTAAGAGTAAACTATGAATTTCCTCTTACATGGTGCCCTTCGTACCATTGACAGCTATTGTTTACATGTGTACAAAACACACTACACGCCAGCTCGTATTATGAACCCGCTCAGGGTTAAAGTTACAAATGTAGTCTCTGATCAACCCTGGCTTCCCAGAAAACACGATCCTATACTTAAATAAAGTATCGTGTAAATCATTTTATTACTCATTCATTAACAGGTGTAATTTGTGAGCTTTTTAACCTTATTTGTTTGATTGACACATTAATTTCTTCTGTACGTTTTTCGTTACATGCTGTTTGAGCTGTAGTATTTAATGACAAGATAGTATTATTTCCTATCATATTCACCTTAAACACTGCAACATAATTCTGACAATTGTGATTCCAGTATAATAATTCATTGTCGAAGTCCATTTTTACTTTATACGTTACTAACCAATTGAGATTTACCAATGTCTGTAAGGTAACATTAGGTATGACTAACAATGTGTGCATAAATTTATAATGATTTATGTGTATAGGTAATTGTCTCACTATTATAGGATAAGTATCCATTAGTGTATTGTGTTTAGAGTAAGGTAGACTGTTTGTTACTCCATTGTCTTTGATGTTTGTGTTGCTCGGTACAAATACCTGTGAATTATTAGTTCCTCTAGTATTTAATTTAGAAACATTGGGCCTCCTATCTTTGCACCAGAAATTACTTCCTTTCTATCTTTGATGTTTAGCAATCACCCTCATTGTTTGCTAAAGCGTAACTCCATTGCTCCAATTTTCTCTCTAACTGTAATATCTCTTTTTTTTTATTTAATGTATTTAACCATTCAGTGGATATTAATAAATTATCCACATTATACAATATCTCCGTAATCGCCTCACAATAACCTGTACTAAATGCTTTTGATCTTGTGGGTTGTCTAAATATTTTGATCTAAATTTTTGTAGAAAATCCTCTTAAGAAATACGTCTGATGTACATCTCCTTCAGGTTCAAATTTAGAGAATTGTTTTGACCAGTTTAATCCATTTTCTAATTGCAATTCCTCTAGGTAACTCAATGTTAGATACAAATGTTTTATTCCTATGTTCCTACTTGGTGTTATTTAACTCTTGCCACAATCTTTGGAATTCATTCTCATGATCAACAGTACCATCTAAAGGATTAGAATTACCACTCGTAGTGTCTACTTTTCCGTGTACTTGCTGTTCTACTAATAACTGTAAATGCTTCTCCATACTGGTTAAAGTATTTGGATCACTAGGTAATTCAATAAGCTTTCTATTTGATTTCAATTCTTCGACCATATTTTGTGTATATGAAATTAGAGTTGCTACTGTTTCGAAATTATTTGTACCTGTACCTACTAATGGTTTGCTCTTATCATAGCTACTATTAAACTTTTCCTCTGCATCCTCCATAACCAAATCACATTGTTTCTGTATTTCTTTGTCTTCCTCCTTAGGTAAGTTTACTAAGGTTTTTTCAATTTGAGAAATTCTACCCATTGTAGTTTTAAGTGCTGTTATATCATTAGACATGTCTCCTGCCCTATCTAGTTGTTTCAATGTATGTGCTTGAAATCTGCTGTCCTTTTTGAGTGTTTTCTTATCATTTGACATTGTTGTTACAATGTGAGATAGTTCCTTTAATTGAGAAAGCCATTTCATCTTATCTAGAATCTCAGTAAACATTTTTGTATCCATACTCCTAGTGATAGGCATATACTATGGTGTGAATATTGCCCACTAAGTAACACAATTTTTTAATTTTTGTATTCACCAACTAGGATCACGAAACAACTTTAGTTCCTCTTCTTCCCTTGTTGTTTTCTGTTTTTCCAGTACTCCATCAGCTTCTCCCCATATGATCTTTCCCCTTCTTCTGTCCTTGCTGTTTCCAGTTTCTAATTTCTTCTCCATTGAAAGCCTTCTAAATTTTGTATTTTATTCTGGAAAAGATGTGTTTGTTATATCCAATCCTTTGATTTTGTTTCTTTCTAGATCTTTCCTTATTTCTGTACTCCATGCTATTGTCATTTTCACCTTCCACAAATACAGGAATATTTGTTTTGTGAGTCTGTTCTCATTCATTGGTTAGAGATGTCTAAAAAAATTAATCTTCTTTTTGCCATTACTTCTGATATTTTCTCTATATTTTTGTAGACCACCTCATTACTTCTCATTTTCCAGCCACCTGTAGTTTGTATCAAGTAACACTAATTATTTTGAATAAATGTATTTTTTCCCTTGAAACCAGTGTGTGGTACTACTGATAAAATTATTTAGTTGGATAGATAAAGAATCTACTCTTCGGGCTATGTCAGAACACACTCATAAAAGACAGTTGTTATTGGCAAGCTTTTGGAGCCATTGGCTCCTCTTTCAGACAGAAGGGTTGAAGGGGAAGAAAGAGGGGTGAAGGAAAAGGACTGAAGAGGTCTTGGAAAAGGGGTAGATTTCGGGAAAGTTACGCAGAAACTTGGGTCATGGGAGTCTTACCATACAGGATGAGAAGGAAAGATTGATTGTTGGGGACTGCATCAGATAAAATTTGAAAACCTGAGAGCTTAAAGGTGGAAGACAGGATAGTATGCAGACAGAGATTGCTGCTTAAACATCATGCACGAGTTAATAAGAGTGAAAAGCTAAGTGCATTGTATGTAACACATGTGGGAGGGGAGCAGTGAAAAACAGATGGGAAAGACAATGAAAGGTGTAGAAAACTAAAATGGAGTGAAGCAAAGAGTAGTTACAATGAAGAAATGCTGAAACAGAAGAAATTAACATAAATTAATGCAGTGTGAGTGGTAAGAACCAAGGACATGTTGTAGTGCCAGTTCCCACCTGAGGAGTTCTCAGAAACTGATGTCTGTGGGAAGAATCCAGATGGCACGTGTGGTAAAACAGGTGCCGAGGTCACGAATGTCATGTTCTAGAGTATGCTCTCAAAAAAGGATATTTAGAGTTGCCAGTGTACACCCTCTGCCTATGCCAGTCATCCTAATCGATAATTTGGTGGTAGTCATGCCTATTTAGAAGGCCAAACAGTGTTTATATAACAGCTGGTATATGACGTGTTATTTTGCATGTGGCTCTTCCTTTGATAGTATATGTTTTGCCAGTTACAGGGCCTTTATAAGTGGTCGTAGGAGGGTGCCTAGGGCAAGTCTTGCAGCAGGGACTGTCGCAGGGGTAGGAGCCATAGGGTAGAGAGATGGGTGCAGAAGGAGCGTGCAGTTTGACAAGAAAATACCGATGATTGGAAGGACCACAGAAAGCTATTCTAGGTGTGGTGGGTAAAATTTAAGACAGAATGGATCTCATTTCAGGGCACAATTTTAGAAAGTCTTGGCCCTTCCGAAGTAGCTGATTAACACACTCCAGACCAGGATAATACTGAGTCACCAATGGTGTGCTCCGGAGTTGTTTTTTGGGGCAATCAACAGTACCAGGATTGGATGTGATGGCCCAGGAAATCTGCTTTCTGGGGTAATTATGTGCAGTGAAGGCTGAGGTGAGAATGGTAGTGTGTTTCTGTAAAGAGCCTGCCTCCAAACGGTCCCCAACAATCAGTCATTCTTTCTCGTCCTGTTCGGTAAGTTTCCCCTGAACCGAACCGCGGCTCTAGGTTACTTTCCTGAAATCTACCTCTTTCCCTACACCTCTCCAGTCCTTTCCCTTCGCTCCTCTTAATTCCTCTTCAACCCTTTTGCAGAGGAAGGAGCCACTGGCTCTGAAAGCTTGCCAATTACAGCCGTCTTTTATGTGTTTTCTCTACCGCTTCCTGGTGAGTATATTTATCTATCCAGTTCTCCCCAAATCTATTCAAAACCACCTTGTTAGTTATGTGATCTGTCCATCTCATCTTCAGCACTCTTCTGTAGCACCACATTTCGAAAGCTTCTATTCTCGTCTTGTCCAAACTATTTATCATCCACGTTTCACTTCCATACATGGCTATACTCCATACAAATACTTTCAGAAATGACTTCCTGACACTTAAATCTATACTCAATATTAACACATTTCTCTTCTTCAGAAGCGCTTTCCTTGCCATTGCCAGTCTACATTTCATATCCTCTCTACTTCGACCATCATCAGTTAATTTGCTCTCCAAATAGCAAAACTGATTTACTACTTTAAGCATCTCATTTCCTAATCTAATACTCTCATCACCACCTGATTTAATTCGACTACATTCCATTATCCTCATTTTTGTTGATGTTCATCTTATACCCTCCTTTCAAGACACTGTCCATTCTGTTCGGCTGCTCTTCCAGGTCCTTTGCTGTCTCTGACAGAATTATGTCATTGACAACCTCAAAGTTTTTATTTCTTCTCTATGGTTTTTAATTCCTAATCCAAATTTTTCTTTTGTTTCCTTTACTGCTACAACCCTGTCTCACACCCTTCCCAACCACTGCTTCCCTTTCATGCCCCTCGACTCTTATAACTGCCATCTGGTTTCTGTACAAATTGTAAATAGCCTTTCACTCCCTGTATTTTACCCCTGCCACCTTCAGAATTTGAAAGAGAGTATTCCAGTCAACATTGTCAAAAGCTTTCTCTAAGTCTACAAATGCTAGAAACGTAGGTTTGCCTTTCCTTAATCTATTTTCTAAGATAAGTCATAGGGTCAGTATTGCCTCACACGTTCCAACATTTCTACGACATCCAAACTGATCTTCCCCGAGGTTGGCTTCTACCAGTTTTTCCATTCATCTGTAAAGAATTTGTGGTGGTATTTTGCAGCCGTGGCTTATTAAACTGACATTTCAGTAATTTTCATATCTTTCAACACCTGCTTCTTTGGGATTGAAATTATTATGCTCTTCTTGAAGTCTGAGGGTATTTCGCCTGTCTCGTACATCTTGCCCACCAGATGGTAGAGTTTTGTCAGGACTGGCTCTACTAAGGCTGTCAGTAGTTCTAATGGAATGTTGTCTAATTCCAGGGCCTTGTTTCAGCTTAGGTCTTTCAGTGCTCTGTCAAACTCTTCATGTAGTATCATATCTCCCATTTCATCTTCATCTACATTCTCTTCCATTTCATAATATTGTCCTCAAGAACATTGTCCTTGTATATACTCCTTCCACCTTTCTGCTGTCCCTTCTTTGCTTAGAACTGGGTTTCCAACTGAGGTCTTGATATTCATACAAGTGGTTCTTTTCCAAAGGTCTCTCTAATTTTGCTGTAGGCTGTAGTAGATGGTAAAGTAATTATGCAAGTGATCTGAGGCACAGCCTGGGAGTTTGTCCAGCCACCTGTGCTGCATAAAAGAGAGGACCTGACTCAGTACAGTAACAATGTGATGCTGATGCTGCCGTGGTGCTAGTTATGGGAAAACCATTGACCATATTCCAGTTGTCAGTATTAAATAGAAACAAAACAAATCATCCTGATCAAACACCAGGTCTGGCCCGATTGGAAGGCGAGATAAGGCATCGGTGTTAGCATGCTGCCCATTTGGCCAGCAGTGGATCTGATAATAACAGGAGAGGAAGAAAGCGCACTGCTGTAAACAATGTACAGCTGTGTTCAGCACGTAAGCTGTGGAGTTAAAAAGAGGAGCCAGTGGCTCGTGATCTGTGATTAAATAGAACTTAGAACTGTACAAGAAGATGCAAAAGTTCTTGATTGTGAACACAATCAGCAAAGCCTCCTTTTCAGTCTGACAAATTTCTGAAGTCATGCTCACCTGATAATTTTATGAACAACTCATCACGGTGGGGCAAAGACGATGTATCTATCATGGACTGTGTATTAATTGTGACACTGAAGTTACTGCAGAGACAAAGCTTACCCATCGCTTTCTTAAAGATGATGAGTGGTGTAGCCCATTCACTGGTAGAAATCAGCTGAATGACATCGACCGATGTCAAATAGTCTGATTCGGTCTTGACAGAGTCGCCTAACGTGACAGGCACCTGCCGCACCTGAAAAAAATGAGGGTGGGTGAGCGCTTTCATGGTAATGTGGGTCTGAAACCAGTAGCCCTGCTGTCCTGAACATGGAATTGACTGAGCAACTTCAGACTCTTCTCCTCTGTCAGCAATCTGATTGTCCATGGCCTGTGACACTTCAAAGGGTTTTGCTATACTGAGCACATCTGTAAGCGTTGGATTCTCACATCGAAGAGCTTTATCACAGACTTCCCTATATGGGGCCAGATGAATAGCAACGTCACGCACCGTGTGGTCAGCGTAGGATTCGCGATAAGTACTAGTGACAGATTTAGGACAAAGGCTCATCTCGTGTAATTCTGCAGCCCAGACTTTGTAAGATTGGTTCAGGTGTTTCTGACAAAAGGAAAAATAAAACACGTGTTGTGGTGACATGCTTCCTGTGACAATAATAGGTTGAGAGAAGTCTGCACGTGTAATCAAATGATAAGCTTGCCAGTTCTTGCTAAGGCACAAGTTGGCACATCAACTGATATGTGTCCAGCGAAAGCCAGGAAAGAAACAAAGAAGAAAAGAAAGAAAGCCCTGCATGGGTTTGCATCAACCACACAAAAAACCTGGAAGTGTTGGCGTAACTGTGTCTTGTAGGAATCTCAATCTTCAGCAGATTCATCATGTGCCAGAAAGGGCAACGGTTGTTCTGACTGAAGAGTAACCTGTCACGAACACACAGATCCCAGTTGATTGTGAGCAGTGGCGAGAACCTGTTGTTGTTCTGTGAAAGCTTGCTGCTGGGCAGTGGTGTGTTGGAGTATTCCTTCCATTGAGGTGTTTGTCGGCTGGCTGGGAACTGGCAGCACTAACACACGGAGAAATTGTAACCCTCACCCGTCGCCAAGTTTGTTACAGCAGGAACAAACACAATTTATGGAACATAGTACATTATAGAGGCAACGTAAGATACACTGAAGTACAGGTTGTGTATAACACCGAACACATTGACTGGACAACCGTAATAAGGGTGGCAGAATAGACTGAGTAATCGTTTGCGATCACTTGAGTAATACTGATTCTTTGACTGCTCACCATAACACGCTGTGGTGCCAATCCTGGTGGCATCTATAAGCAGGCATGTGAGCTGTATGGATGCCCATCTCTGAAATCGAGCACATCGTGAGTGAAGGTACATCACTTCTTTTTCATAATATGGTAATTATTCCATCGTGGATTTTCCATTGTATCATTTTGCCCAGCAGCTGTTCTTCCATCTCGTAACCCAGTGCTCTTTTCCATTGTTAGTGTTTTGTAATGCATTTCTTTACTTAGTGTCCATCCTCTTCTTTTTCTTCTTTCGTGTGGATAGCATGTCACCTTCCAAATTGCATCACACGCTCTGACTTATCAGCCAAATTGTATCAGTCTTCTTGTCCATCCGTGCACAGTACTCACCTGTGTGACAGCACTGATCATTGGTGTAGCCTGACTTGGTCCCACATTGCTCCTGCCCATATAATTAATTATATACCTTCAAGTTCATCAATCTTCCTGAGTCACTCCCATGTATTTTCACATGTTATTTTCCTCCACCATGGATCCACCTGCAACTCTCCACAGTTTCTATTCCTTTACCGTACGGTGACTTGCTTATTGCTGTTGAGACCACGTCCTTAGTGCCCATGACCTTGACACTATTGAACACTATCTTCCCTAATGCCCAATGGATTCCAAACCTACAACCTACTTCCTGGTCACCATGACCAACTATATACTCAGCAACAATTACTTCATCTTTTAAGTCATGACCTACAAATAAATCTGTGCAAGGGCAATGGTCACTCGCATGGCACAATCCTGTACCAACCTATTCGAGAGCCACCTGGAATAATCCTTTCTAACCACCCAGAATCCCAAATCCCTCATCTGGTTCAGATTCAGTGATGACATCATCTTGATCTGGATCGAGGGTGAGGGCACTTTATCCACATACCTCCAGAACCTGAACACCTTTCCCCCAATCACTTCACCTGGTCCTCCTCAACCGATCTAGCTATCTTCGTCGATGTTGATCTCCAAGATGACTGCATCAGTACCTCTATTTATACAAGACCTATGAACCACCAGTAATACCTCCACTCTGACAGCTGGCACCCTTTCTGTACCAAGAAATTCCTTTCTTACAGTCTGGTCACCTATGGCCACTGCATCAGTAGTGATGAGCAGTCCCTCTCGAAATATGCCAAGGAACTTACTGAGGCTTTCACAGATTAAAATGACCTTCCCAACCTTGTAGAGAAACAAATCCCCATGCCTGATCTCTCCAGCCACCCACCACCTCCCAAAGTCCCATGCCTGGTCACAGAGGAGCAGTCCCCTCATGACATAGTACCATTCAGGACAGGAGCAACTGAATCACTTTCTCTCCGAAGGTTTCAACCAGCTCCTATTGTGCCTTGACATGAGGAATGTCTGACCCCATTATCTTTCCCACCTCCTCCTACAGTGGTATACTGCCGCATACTGAATCTACACAATATCCTCAACCATCCACACTCCACCATTGCTACCGTGCATTGCCTCATGGCTTCCTGTAACAGACTTAGATGCGAGACATGCCCAACACATCCTCCCATGACCACCTACTCCAATTTGATCACAAGCATCAGAGGCAGGGCTATCTGTGAAAGCAGTCATATGATCGAGCTAAGCTACAATCGCTGTGCTGCGTTCTACGTGGGCATGTCAACCAACAAGCCAACAAGCTGTCTCCATGTGTAGCCACTGGCAGACAGTGGCCAAGAAATAGCTGGACCACCTAGCTGCTGAATACACTGCCCCGTACAGTGTTCTTCTTCACACCAGTGAGTGCTTCATAGCTTGTGCCATCTGAATTGTGCCTACCAACACCAACTTTTGTTAATTGTGCAGGGAGGAAGTGTGTCTGCAATGTATCCTACATTCCTGTAACCCCCCTGGCCGCAACCTTTACTAATCACTGTTAGTCACCTGCCTACATCCCCTCCCCTGTTCCTGCGCCAGTACTACACAGCCTTCTATTCCATGAAACCACCGAGAGTCTTTTTACTTCTCTCGTTTTACACCTCCCCCCCCCCCCCCCCCCCAACTCCACCCTCTGTCTAACCTGACAACTACACCTAGCTGCACTACTTTCTCTCCATCTCATCAGTGTATGTCCTCCACATCTACCCTACTATCCCTCCCTCTCCCCATCCCAATATCTTCCTTACCTCCACCACATCGGATTGCTTCTCCCATCTTACACTGCAGCTCACAGTTCCATCATGTGTGTGTAAGTTGTGTCTGCAGGTGTGTGTGTGTGTGTGTGTGTGTGTGTGTGTGTGTGTGTGTGTGTGTGTGTTGTCAACCTTACTGGTTTAGCAGTCTTTTTGTTGAAACTTCGTGGCAGATTAAAACTGTGTCGGACCAAGACTCGAACTCGGGACCTTGGACCTTTGCCTTCCGCGGGCAAGTGCTCTACCAACTGAGCTACCCAAGCACGACTCACGCCCAGTCCTCACAGCCTTACTTCTGCCAGTACCTCATCTCCACCTTCCAAACTTAACAGAAGCTCTCCTGCAAACCTTGCAGAACTAGCACTCCTGAAAGAAAGGATATTGTAGAGACATGGGGGATGTTTCCAAAATGAGATTTTCACTCTGCAGCGGAGTGTGCGCTGATATGAAATTTCCTGGCAGATTAAAATTGTGTGCCGGACCGAGACTTGAACTCGGGACCTTTGCCTTTGTAGGTAGGAGACGAGGTACTGGCAGAAGTGAAGCTGTGAGGACGGGGTGTGAGTCGTGCTTGGGTAACTAAGTTGGTAGAGCATTTACCCGCAAAAGACAAAGGTCCCAAGTTCAAGTCTCGGTCCGGCACACAGTTTTAATCTCTCTGGAAGTTTCATATCAGCGCACACTCCGCAGCAGAGTGAAAATCTCATTCTGACTCTTTTTGTTGCGCCTGTCCATGATTCAACATCTCCACGACGTGGAGAGTAGCAGTTTGTCGTTTTCGTAGTTAGTTTCATATTCCATGTATTATTTTACGTGTAGAAATGATAACAAAAACTTGCCAGAAATTTATGATCATACATTATATGATTAATACTTTTGACTGTTGCAATCTTCATTTCTCAGGTTTGTAGGTGTTCTGTAACAAGTCACTTTACAAAAGTATTATGTTACAGTAAATATGTATACAACGTGTATAAAAAAGTATTGAACCTTGGGTTGGCTAGAATACACTCATTGACTTGGAGGTGCAGACTCATAATCCCCTTTGAACTAGTCTCCTTGCTGGTGCACACGCTTGTGCCATACCTCCACCATTGTTGTAAACTCTTCAGCAATGCATCTTTTTGATTGGTGGTCAGCCGGGCTCTCACATTTCTCTCTTATCTCTTGACTCAAATCATGTTGTTCCCTCCAAGGACATTTTCAGCTTGGAAAATAGCCTGCCATCTAGAATCTCTTTAAACTTCTTCTCCGAAGAGTGATGCTATGTATAGGAATATTTAAAAAAAATTTCCTCTACTTGTGAAATAAGTAGATAGTCAAAGGTTACTTTTCATCAACTAACGATAAATTAAAACATCATACAGAACAAACTTCTCCCTTCTCACATAAACATCTGACCTCTTGTAAGTCACACATATCACCTTACGTCAGAAACAAATCTAATTACATCCACAAAAGAGTAGGCTTAATAACCATAACTATATACCACAGGATTCATGAAATACGTCTTGCTTCTAGCAAGGCTGGAATAAGAGTTTTTAAGTGTTTATTTTTCACTAACAATAGCCACTGACACTGTTATCACAGAGTTACATAAATACTTCATGGTCCTCTTGTATGCACTCACTAAACATCCATGAACTGCCCAAAAGGTACTTGTCGGTGCCGTTCGACCGCCGTGTCTACATTCTTTGTGCAGTAGGTAGGATTTCTCTCTCTCTCTCTCTCTCTCTCTCTCTATCATATCTAAAATATCATGTGTTCGAGGCAGTAGAAGGCTGAGTGATTCTATAATTTATGCAGAAATTCTCAAAACACTACAAGGGGAGAGCTAACTAACCACAAGAATGTTGTGTTTGATAAGGAATGTCTGAATCAGATGCTCAGCATGGAGCTGCCAAGTTTCTGTTACCCACAGATCTGGTCACTTGCACCGTACAGCTTCACGAAGGCAACGTAGGCTTTCGTGGTGCTATTCCTTTGTGACAGTTTGGCTTTTTGATGTATACTCATGATTCACCACGCAATGAGAGTTGAAGAAAGCGTTCAGACATGCAATGCGTTTTTGACCTGGGAGATGACAGAAATTTCCTCTGTGATGACTGCATCTTAGTTTCTGTGTTGTACCCATAAATCCATGTCTCATCATCTGTGATCACAGTGCTCAGAAAGTTGGGGTCTCTGTTCATATGTGCTGTGTGACTTTCAGGCAGCATTGGCAATTTCAGCATGAATTTCACAGTCTCACATTCACAGATTATCAGTCAAAATTGAATGTACTGATCCAGAGCTTACCCTTATCTCATTTGCAAGTTCTCATAATGTAATACAATGTCATTCCATGACCAAAACCTGCACTGGCTCATTAATGTTGTCATTTCAGGTTTCTCAGGGTCTGTTTGAAAGTGGTTTGCAGCCCTTTGAAGTGCCATCATCTCTGAAGCAATTTTATCACCCCTTTATCCATGAGTGGCTCATGGCATTCTTCCCAAATCCTGTTGACTTTTCTGAATGGTTTACACTTGAGTATTGCAAAGATTTTGGCAAAATTCGATGCAGTATTGCTGCTCAATTTTTTGTCATTTTACAACTTAGTGGAATCCAGTATGTGCTCACTACATGTTCTCACTTTATTCTCACTGCCAGCGACTGGCACCTCCTGCAGGCAAGAAAAAAATTCATAACTCTGTGTGTGAATGCTTCCCACTGCATCTTCTACAACAAAGAAATTCCCTCGCACTTCATTGGTTTATGTGATAAAAAAGGCGGCTTTATACTGCTTCATTGATTTATGGGGCTAAGAAGGAGGTTCTATAATTTTTTAATTTATCTTTTTTTGCGCGTGTGTGTGTGTGTGTGTGTGTGTGTGTGTGTGTGTGTGTGTGTGTGTGTAAATGAAACATATAGACAAGAATTATGTCCATCACATTACCATGGCCTTCTGTTGTGAGCCTTGTGCAAAACTAGGTAGCTTCTACATTCCTCCCCCAAATACAGACTCAACAGGATGTCCCGTGGTGTTGGAAGAAATGTTCCCATTACTTATCAGTGAGGCTGTTGCTGGACATAGTCTCTTACCTGCAGTTGTGCTGCTGAAGTATAGACTTTCCACACACTGCAAAGGACTGCTCGCAACAAGCATGCATTGGTTGGAACAGCTCACCTGAGGCACTTCTGTGGCTGCATGTGCGAGAGACATGGCAAGTGTGAAGCCCTCCATTGTTGCTGTACTTAATGCTCTGCAATGGAAACACATTTGTGTACACAACCTTTATTGGATTGGTTGTTATTACGGCATCATATATAAAATAAGTAATCTGAGTTAATAATAAGCTAACGAGTTCACCAATGCTTCACAATTTCTAAATGTGTGAGGGAACACTATGTGATCAAAAGTATCTGCACACCTGGCAAAAATGGCTTAAAAGTTTGTGGCGCCCTACATCTGTAATGCTGGAAATCAGTATGGCATTGGCCAACCTTTAGCCTTGATGACAGTTTCCACTCTCGCAGGCATATGTTCAATCAGGTGCTGAAAGGTTTCATGGGAAATGGCAGCGCATTCTTCACGGAGTGCTGCCCTGAGGAGAGGTATCACTGCCAATTGGTGAGGCGTGGCACAAAGTCAGTGTTCCAAACCATCCCAAACGTGTTCCATAGGATTAAGGTAAGGATTCTGTGCAGACCAGTCCATTACAGGGATGTTGCTGTCGTGTAACCACTCCACCACAGGTGATGCATTGTGAACAGGAGCTCGATCATGTTGAAAGATGCAATACCGTCGCCATCCCCGAATTCCTCTTCAACAGTGGGCAGTAAGAAGGTGCTTAAAACATCAGTGTAGGCCTGTGCTGTGACAGTGCCATGCAAAACAGCAAGGAATGCACGCCCCCCTATGAAAAACACGACCACACCATAACACCGCCACCTCCGAATTTTAGTGTTGGCGCTACACATGCTAGCAGATGATGTTCACTGCACATTCCCCATACCCACACCCTGCCATCAGACTACCACATTGTGTACCATGATTTATCACTCCACACGTTTTACCACCATTCAATCATCCAATGCTTATGCTCTTTACACCAAGCTAGGCATCATTTGGCATTTACCGGCGTGATGTGTGGCTTATGAGCAGCCACTTGACCATGAAATCCAGGTTTTCTCACCTCCTGCCCAACTGCCATAGTAGGTAGGTAGGTAGTTAGTGTTTAACGTCCCGTCGACAATGAGGTCATTAGAGATGGACAACTGCCATAGTACTTGCAGTGGATCCTGATGCAGTTTGGAATTCCTGTGTGATTATCTGCATAGATGTCTGCGTATTACGTATTACAACCCTCTTCAACTGTCGGGGGTCTGTCAGTCAACAGATGAGGTCAGCTTGTACGCTTTTGTACTGTACCTGTCCCTTCACATTTCCACCACACTATCACATTGGAAACAGTGCGCCTTGGGATGTATAAGAGTGTGGAAATGTAGCGTACTGGCGTATGACACAAGTGACACCTAATTGCCTGACCATGTTCGAAGTCCATGAGTTCTGCGGAGTGCCCCATTCTGGTCTCTCATGCTGTCTAATGACTACTGAGGTTGCTGATATGGAGTACCTGGCAGTAGTTGGCAGAATGTGAATGTATTTTTTGGAGGGTGTTTGGATACTTTAGCTCACATAGTGTATGTCCTAATCTCCTTCTCCCCCATTGCTCTGTCAATCTCCCTGTCTTTGTCCATCTTTCCCCTTTCGCTACCTGTCTTGCAACCCCCCCCCCCCCCCCCTCCCCTGACTGTCTGTCTCATCTTTCCCCTTTCTCTGACTTAGAGCCTTGTTTATTATTATTGCTAACAGAACCTTAGTTGGGAAATGAAGTCACTTAAAAGGAATAGCTTAATTGGATGGGATCTTTAATATAATTCAATGACTGTATTTCTCATAGTTTTAATCTGTGAATGAGTAAGATTGCAAAGTTTTAGATGATACAGTAGTATTGTAATCATAAGTCAATAAGCCATACTTACAACATTCTTTTTTCGTCATGAAACTGACTGTGACATAGAAAACAAAACAGCACACTCTTATGTAATTTTTGTATAAAATTGTTTTTAAGGAGGAAGAATATATGTGAAAGAAACAGTTCGTCTAATGGTGTGAATGCTCTGATATCTTACGTTAAAATAGATCTGAAAAAAGCAAATGACGCAGCACATTTTCACATCACAGTATTTTCTTTCTCACAATCTGGTTGAACAAAAAATCTGTACATTGTTGTTCAAAAAAACATACATCTTATGTCTGTGTAAACGTTTGTTAGAGTATCGTGTAAACATTTGAGTTAAATTGGTCAAGAACTTTCTGAGATTTTTGGTAACTATGTTTAAGTACAACTTATCATGTAATAGATCTAAAAACAAAGGTGAGGTGACTTACCAAACGAAAGTGCTGGCAGGTTGATAGACACACAAACATACACACAAAATTCAAGCTTTCGCAACCAACGGTTGTTTCATCAGGAAAGAGGGAAGGAGAGGAAAAGACAAAAGGATGTGGGTTTCAAGGAGAGGATAAGGAGTCATTCCAATCCCGGGAGCAGAAAGACTTACCTTAGATATGTCTGTATATGTGTGTGGATGGATATGTGTGTATGTGCGCGCGAGTGTATATTCCCCCCCCCCCCAAGGTAAGTCTTTCCACTCCCGGGTTTGGAATGACTCCTTACCCTCTCCCTTAAAACCCACATCCCTTCATCTTTCCCTCTCCTTCCCTCTTTCCTGATGAAGCAACCGTTGGTTGCGAAAGCTTGAATTTTGTGTGTATGTATGTGTGTCTATCAACCTGCCAGCACTTTCGTTTGGTAAGTCACATCACCTTTGTTTTTAGATATATTTTTCCCACATGGAATGTTTCCCGCCACTATATTCTTATCATGTAATAGTATAGATAATTCATCGCAATGTCATCACTGAAGGAAATAATCAGAATCAGTTATAAATGACTCGTTGCTCGAGGACACAAATTGAAAGTTAGCACTACTAGTGTATCAGTGATCCACACCTCTCAGCTTTTTTGAAACATCTGTGTAAAATAGTCTGATTTCAGCTAGTGTCATTGGCTTAATTAGGAAGTTGGTTCTAAATGAAGTACCAGCATATATCCCTTTCTTCTTTCATTTCCAATGCTTGTGGATTAGTTTCAGCTATCAGTTCCTTAATGGGTCCTCAGTCTTCCATGGTGGCATGATTGGATAAAATCTTATTGGTTTTCAAGCCATGTTAATGCCAATAAAATTCTCAAGCCTTGTGAACTGGCAGAAGCAGCCAAGCATGCGACTTTCCTGGCATACTGTTGGGAAACAAGTAGCAATTTCAGACATGTACTGCAGAGATATGGATTGAGACTAGTGTTAGAGCCCACTTCCAAGAAAAGAGATATGTTCTATGCTGTTAAAGACAACGTAGCTCTTCGTGTGCTCGGAGTGTATGGTATCCGTTGCGAGTGGAGCAGCATCTATATAGGCCATACAATTCGCACACTTGTGGAGCATTTTACCGAGCACAAGAGATATTAAGGAAGGAGAGCTCGGGGGCTTGCCGCTCTTTAGTGGGTTCGTGCTTGGCTACCGTGGAGACACAGGATTTGAAGCATCTTTTTCCTTCCATGCTGCATCCCTGTCCTCTTGCTGTTATTATCCCCCACCCCCCGGTGGGGAACATGCCTGGGTTGTTGTTGGAAATGTATTCTGCAGTTTTGGTAGTCAATATTGGAATACTCTCCACTGTTTTTTGTTCCTTTTTTTCTTTCTTCATCCACCTTCTGTTGTTCCTCTGCTTCGGCACTTTAGGTGCCTCTTTTTCTTCTTCCTCCCTGTGCACCCCTATTTGCCGGCCCACCAGTCTGATGTGTAATAGGTGACTGGGTAACACACAATTCCCAGCCGTGGCTCGAAGGGTATGGTTCACAGGTATTCCCTGGTACAGGCTAGGACCAGGGAGGGTTCCATCAGAGACGCTGGCAATCATGGTGGATTTTCTCGCAATGAGCCAGTCATCTTCACAGTCAGTGGTCGTGAATCATAATCGGAATAGGGCCGATGATTCAAAGACCTTCCCAGCTGCACCACAGTTCCTCATAGTTTCACATACTAAAGATGGTCAGTCCTTTGCTACGGCAAATCCATTTGTTATTCAGAAAGGTGTTGATACAGTTGCTGTCCCTGTGAAATCCTGCTCTCATTTACGCAATGGCACTTTGGATTTGGAGACTAATTCCTATTCTCAAGCACAACTGCTTACAGCAATCCAAACACACCTCTGATCTCTGTGTCGTAGCAGTCCATCGGGTGATGATAAAAAGTAGACAGCCCCCTTAGTTCTCACATACAATCTCTTTCTCACTTTTGATAGAGTTCTTCCGTCAAACATGAAAGCAGGTTATGAAGTTATTACAGTCAGACAGTATATTCCGAAACCAATGCACTGCTATCAATGTCACCATTACAACCACACTCAAGAATCTTGTCAACACCGAATCAGATGTGCAACCTATGGTAATGGTGCTCACAAGGGCGTTTGTTCACCTCCTCCTCCCTGCTGCATCAACTGCTGTGGCAACCGTGTCGACTCCTCCCATGATTGTCCCATGTATCTTGATGAGCAGGCTCTCCAGGAGATCCAGGTGAAGAATAAAGTGCCTCACCTTGTCGCTCGCAAGTTATTGGCTTGTCAGAAACCCTGCGTTCTACCATCTGGCACCTACAATATACTGTTCTGCTACATCTCGCTCCATAAAGGATGTGGCTGTGCAGACATGTGACCTCAAGTTTAGCAGCACGGTTGTGAAATCATCCAGCATCATGGTAGCCTCCCCTTCTCCCACTCCAGCTGTGCAGCGTGCCGCCAAACTTTCGCCTCGGAGGGTGACGTCACCAGTTGCACAACCGGCAGGCTGGGAAGGACAGAAAGAATGATCCTGTGAAGACTTCCTATGTCCCCCGTGCCAACAAATGTCTGAGTCTTCCTCTGCCAACCGGTATGGCTCCAAGAAGTCGAACAAAGGCAAATGGTCGTCTCCTTCACTGACTTGGAGATCCCCTTCAACGGTGTTGCCACATGACCCCCTAGCCCAGCCAACCTCCAGGATGCCAGTGCGACTCTTAGACTCTGCAACCAGACAGAAGTAGAATGCTGACACTGCTGCAGACCTGCAGGATCCTCCTGCCTCTGTGCTTTGTAGCAGAGAGTCTTCAAAGGCTGGCGCTCAGCAGCTGCTGAGGTGATACCCCTCCATATTTTTCATCATCATGACTCTCCTCCAATGGAGCACTTGCAGTCTTTAATCCAACAGACTTAGAAACACAACATCCACATGTTCCCTGCCTTAAGGAATCAAAATTGCGGCCTCACTATTACTTTGAGCTCTTGCATTTCCGTTTTGACCTTCTCATCTTACGACGGCATTCCATCTCATGTGGGAGTCATGCTGCTCGTACGGGATGACGTTCATGGTCAACCCATCTCCCTGACTAACCGACTCCAAGCTGTTGCAGTTTGCATGTTCCTTCCTCACTTGACCTTTTCCCTCCGTCATACGATGTCACGAGGGCAGACTTCCTTCAGCTTACTAAGCAGCTGCCTCACCCATTTCTGCTGCTTGGTGACGTTAATGTGCATCGTCCACTTTGGGGCGCACCCGGAACCTGTCAGGGATGCCCTCTTGGCTGACCACAATCACCTTAACCTCACGGAAGCACCCACATTCCTTTCAGACTCCACTCACACCTATCCTTCTGTGCTGTCCAGCTTGCCCATCATCTCACTGACACATACTTGAGTAACCATTTCCCATGTGCTATCCATTTGCTGACACCCGTGTGTACACCCAAATGGCACCTTATTAAGGCTGACTGAAGGCTTTACTCCTCCCTGGCAACCTTTGACGAACATTTTCCCAGTTGTGATGACCGGGTAGAATATTTTAGAAATGTTGTCCTTACCGCTGCAGAATGTTCCATTCCTCACACTTTCTCTTTACCAGTGAGTGTCCAGTCCCTTAGTGTACTGAAGCATGCTGTGATGCAGTTCACGCATGGAGACATGTTCACCACATTTTTAACCATCATCCTGTGATGGCAAACAGCCTTCATTACAAACAGTTGTGTGCACAGTGTCGTCGCATTGTTCTGGATAACAAAAAAGCTAGCTGGATTTCATTCACTATTTCTTTTTAACAGTTCCACTCCCTCCTCCATTGTGTGGGCCAACTTCCGATGACTCTCTGGGACCAAGATCCAGGCTACAATTTCCAGTCTAACAGTAGCAGATGATGTCATTGTGGACCCTGTTGCTATCTCCAACATCTTGGGCTGCCATTTTGCAAAGATTTCGAGCTCCTTCCATTATCACCCTGACATCTTCCATCGGAAATGAGCAGAGGGGGCTCAGGTGATACCATTCTCTTCTCAGAATCGTGAGTGCTGCAATGCTGCCTTTACTATGAGGGAGCTGGATCATGCTCTCATTTCATCCAATCCTCTACCTCAGGGCCAGATGAGTTCACATTAAGATGTTGCAGTTACCTTTCTCTTTTGGACAATCACTTTCTGCTTCATACGTTCAACCACATCTGGGCAGAGGGCACGTTTCCCAGATGCTGGCGTGAGGCCACTGTCATAACCATACCTCTGGTAAGGACAAACACCTTCCTTCTTACTACTGTCCCATTTCTCTCACCAGATGTGTTTGGAAGGTAATGGAATGTATGATTCATGCCCTGTTGGTACAGTGGTTCAAGTCTCGTAATTTACTAATCACTGCACAGTGTGGATTTCCAGTGTACCGTTGTGTAGTTGACCATCTCGTCACTTTGTCCACCCATATCATGAATTGTTTTTGGTGGAAATCCCAGGCAGTGGCCTTGTTTTTCGATTTGGAGAAAGCCTACAACACCTGCTAGAGGACTGGTATCCTCTGTACTCTCTAAATGTGGGGCTTCTGTGGTCGCCTGCCCCATTTCCTTCAGGAACTTAAAAAAGTTTTCAAGGTACTGTGGGTTCTGCCTTGTAAGACAACTTTACCCAGAAAAATAGTATGCCTCAGGGTTCTGTTATGAGTGTCATCCTTTCTCTTACGAGTGTCATGCTCCTTGCTATCACCATTAAATTTGTAATGGCCTGTCCGCTGCCAGGCATCTCCAGCTCCCTTTTCATTGATGATTTTGCCATCTGGCAGCACAGTTTCTTTCTTCCACTGGCTTTACATCTAGGGCTTGTTGCTCTTCCATTGTTGAACCTACAAAATTCCTGGGGCTCAAGCTGGATAGGAAACTTTCTTGGTCCATCCCCGTGCCTTACCTGGCAGTCCGCTATAAGAAGTCCATCAATCTCCTACTTGTCGTCAGTGGTGCACTTCCTGAGGAGCAGGTCAAATGACCCTCCTCCGTTTGTACTGGTCTCTTGTTCAAAACTAGACTATGGGTGTTTCGTTTATGCATCTGCACATTCATCTCTCTTACACTCTCACAATATCATCCACCATCATGGCAACCATTTGGGCACTGGGGCCTTGTACACTAGTCTGGTTGCGTCTCTGTATGCAGAAGCTCCCAAACTACCGCTGTCCTACAACTGCGACTTTCTCCTCAGCAGATGTGCGTTCTATTTGTCTGCTGTTCATGGCCACCCATCCTGTGCCACCTCCTCCTTTGATCACCAGCATGGGGCACATCTCTCTTCTCTATTACCTCTTGGAGTTAGCTCTGGCAGCTTAACTTTACGCTACCTGCAACTTTCTCGATGGGTGTAAACCTTTCACCACCTTGCTTTCCTGCAGCAACCCATGTTCATCTTTGCCTTCAATCGCTGCTTATGACACTACTCCAGCATCGCTCTATCACCTTCAGTTTCATCACCTTCGCATGGAACTTTGCGATGGTTCCTGTGTGTACACTGACGGCTCAGACTGAGTGTGGTTTCAGGTGTGCCTTTGTCATTGGCACTGATGTTTTTCAGTATTGGCTTCCACGACACTGCTCAGTATTTACAACAGAACTCTTCACCCAATACACCCGCCAACACAGGCTTTTCTGTTGCATCATCTGCTCAGACACTCTCAGTGCCCTCCAAAGCCTCTGTGTGCTGTACAATCCCATCCCATAGTGCAACGAGTCCAGAAAGACTTTAACTTGCCCACTCTTGATGGAGCCACTGTGATGGTCAGGTGAGTTCCTGGTCACATTGGTCTGACATGAAACGAGGCCACTGACACTGCTGCCAAGGCTGCAGTTCCCATACCTCAGCCCACACCGAGCAAGGTGGCGCAGTGGTTAGACACTGGACTCTCATTCGGGAGGACGACAGTTCAATTCCGTGTCCGGCCATCCTGATTTAGGTTTTCCGTGATTTCCCTAAATCACTCCAGGCCAATGCCGGGATGGTTCCTCTGAAAGGGCACGGCCGACTTCCTTCCCCATCCTTTCCTAAGCCGATGAGACCCATGACCACGCTGTCTGGTCTCCTTCACCAACCAACCAATCAACCTCAGCCCACTAGCTCTCACATCCCCTCCCATGATATCTGTGTTGCCGTCTGTCAGTAGGTGGTGTCGCTTTGGCATCACCACTGGTATACCCTTCGTGGGAATAAGCTCTGGGTTATTATGTCATTCCCAGCAGGTTGAATGACCTCCTCTCAGCTCTCTCACTGTCAGGAGATCATTTTAACTAGTTTGCATATTGGGCACTGTCGTTTTAGCCATTTCCATTTGTTAGGTGGTGCTCCCCTACCATTTTGTGCAAATTGCGCTCAACTTTTGATGGTCCGCTTTTTCCTGATGGAATGTCCTTTTTTTAACCATTTACATTCTTGTTTATGTTTGCCGTCTGAGTTATCGGCTATTTTGGTGGATGACACACGGGCTGTCGACCGCATTTTACTTTTTATCTGATATAGCCATATGGTGAAGGCCATTTAATATTTAGTTCTGGACCTCCATTTGTCTATGGCATATTTTATAGACCTTTCTCCACATCTCTGTTTTTGACTGCTTTCTCATCTGTAGATTGGGGTTGACGTGTAGTTATTTTTAACTCCTCTTTGTCTTCATGTTCTACAGATTCGACACGGGCGCATATGACCGTAGTTGTTTTTGAGCCAAAAACAAAACAAAATAAAACAAAGGGAGCTTGACAAGTTGGCCATAGGTGAGCATTTGTCTTAAAAATGGACACAAAATATAGTTTGAGAACACAAGAGTCTTGGTGCATACATCAATATATTGAGATTCCTTCTTATCTGATAAACTGCTATCATTTGCAGTCTCTGATATGATAACCCTTATGTGTGTGTGTACATGGGGAATGGGGGGAGGGAGTTAGAGAGAGAGAGAGAGAGAGAGAGAGAGAGAGAGAGAGAGAGAGAGAGAGAGTGCACTCTTCGTTCAAACCTGAAGGCCCAAGGGATGTCGACCACCTGCCTTGTCATCATCGTACGTCAATGGGCATCATATGGATATGGTATGGTGGGGTATTTGGAGAGCACACTGCTCTCCTGGCCATTTTACTAACTTTCCAGACTACAGAACTGCTACTTCTCATTCAAGTCATGGCATCAAGGGACTGAGTGCACACCACTCTAGCCCTCTCACCAAAGGAAGAATCTGGCAGTACAGGGACTCGAATCTGGCTCGTCCACATGGCAGCCATCTACATTGATTACGCAGCTGCTGAGACGGATTAGTTCTTATAAAATTTAATGCAAATAATCTAGTGTCTTTTGCATGCCCCCCTGCGGGCTTGGGGGTAAGAATAGGCCCGCGGTATTCCTGCCTGTCGTAAGAGGCGACTAAAAGGAGTCTCAAACGTTTCGACCTTATGTGATGGTCGCCTCTTGGGTTTGACCTCCATTTTTCAAAATTTTTCCGCAGAGCGAGCCGATTGGGGAAGGCGCCTTACATGGTGCACTGTATCTGTCGTGCATTGAGACATTTAGCCGGCTTTCTCTTCGTTGCAATGGTGTCCCGCTCGTTTTCCATCTTTTGGGCGAGGATACGTCCCTGGGTGCGATTACCACGCTGCACTGTGCAGTGTTGCTTTCCGCTGTGATGACGACCTTATACATTTTTGCACCTAAGATCCAGCACAGTAGCCAGTCCGTTGTGGTGGGGCCGCCATGTACCCTGTTGGTTGTAGCCCCCTGACAACACAGGGATCGCTCTACTGATGCCTGCGCCGTTTACTCCCCATGTATGCCAAGGAGTAGATGCCCATCTCCCTGGGGCTTCAGGACTCCCGGCAATTGCCATCCTGCCAGGTGGCTCTTGCTGTGGCTGGGTGGCGCCCTAGGGGAGGGCCCTTGGTCGGAGTAGGTGGCATCAGGGCGGATGTCCCGCAATGAAGTGTGGTACATCATCTCTTGCTGGTGGCCAGCCACCAGCAGTCTCTAAGCGTTCAAGGGCTCATTTTAAAGCTAATGTTTATGACCCCAAATTGTTCCCATCCCTGGCTACACCATGGGAGGAACGAAAGGCAATGAATGATAGTGACATGTATTCGCCCCGGTATCTTGTCTGTACCAGAGCTGATGGGGAATCCTTTGTATCCATGAAGCCTCAGTTCTTTGTAGAGCATTAGAGCATTTGGAGGACAAGTTTGGGGAGGTGGAGGGCTTGTCTAAAATGCGCTCTGGGTCAGTTTTGATAAAAACAGCATCCTCCGCCCAGTCACGCAGGTTGCTTGCTTGTGACAAGTTGGGGGATGTTAACGTTACCATCACACCACATAAGAGTTTAAATATGGTCCAGGGTGTTATTTTCCATAGGGACCTACTTCTGCAGTCTGATGACGAACTGCGAACCAACTTAGAGCGTAGAGGTGTTCATTTCGTCCGACGCGTTCATCGGGGTCCGAGGGACAATCAGGTTGCTACCGGTGCCTTCATTTTGGCCTTCGAGGGTGGTACATTACCGGAGAAGGTCAAGGTGATGGTCTACCGTTGTGACGTCAAGCTCTATATCCCTTCCCCAATGCGGTGCTTTAAGTGCTGGAAGTTCGGCCATATGTCTTCCCGCTGTACTTCCAGTCTCACATGTCGAGATTGTGGACGCCCATCTCATCCTGATACTCCATGAGCTCCGCCCCCCATCTGTGTCAACTGTGGAGAGCCTCATTCACCTTGCTCGCCAGACTGCAGGATCTTACAGAAAGAATGCATATAAGGCTCTGGACCGACTGACTTACACTGAGGCTAAACGGAAATTTGAACGGCTACATCCCGTGCGCATGATGTCATCTTATGCCTCCACTGTCACTCCTGCTCCAGCTCCTTTAGCTGCACCTCAGACAGTCAGCTCTCAGCGTCAGAGGACCTCACCTGCCCCCTTGACGATGGGGGCCCCTTCTCTTGCTGTTCCTCCCACACCATCTACCTCGGGAGCAGCACCCACTAAACCACCGGGGACACCATTCCCCACTTCTAAGCCGGAGAAGCGTAAGTCTTCTTCGGCTTCTCTCGCTCGGAAGGGATACTTTGGGTCTCTCCCTTCCCAGGTTCCTACCAGCGGCACAGCAGACACCAACCAGTGGCTGAAGAAGCCACAGGCCGCTGATTGTCAGGCTTCGCGATCATCTTCGGTTCCAGAGACTGACTCCAATAAGCCCTATCAGCAATGGCAACCAAAGGAACAGCGAGACAAAACGACACTGAAGCCCCGTAAGACCAAGGCACCTGCGATGGCTCCTACTCCACCACTACATACAAGCTCTGCGTCTGAGGATGAGGTGGAGATTTTTGCGTCCGCTGAGGACCTCGATCTCGCCAGTCCCTCAGACGCAATGGATAGCATTTGCACGGGTGCTCTATCGGAGGCAGCAAGTGACCCAGTGGCGTAATCTGCCTTCCCAGTCCCGTCACGTCTTTCTCAGCCATGGACAACACCATCCTCCAGTGGAACTGCAGCGGTTTCTTCCACCATCTAGCTGAGCTCCACCAACTTATCAGCCTTCACCCTTTCCTCCGCATTGCTCTGCAGGAAACTTGGTTTCCAGCAATGCGAACCCCCGCCCTCCGTGGCTATCGGGGTTATTATAAGAACCGAGTAGCTTATGAAAGGGTGTTTGGTGGCGTCTGCATCTATGTCCTGAACTCTCTTCACACCGAGTCTGTCCCTCTCCACACACCTTTAGAGGCTGTCACTGTTCTGGTATGGACGCCACCGTCTGCAGTCTTTACCTTCCACCGGATGGTGATGTCGCGCAGCATGTCCTGGCTGCTCTGATAGCTCAATTGCCGCCACCTTTCCTGTTATTGGGCGACTTTAACGCCCATAACCATCTGTGGGGTGGGTCAGTGGCAATAGGTCGAGGCGCCATCGTTGAGCATTTATTGGCGCAGCTCGATCTCTCGATATTAAATGATGGTGCCTTCACACACTTCAGTGTGGCGCATGGCACATACTCCGCCATTGACCTTTCCATCTGTAGCCCCAGTCTCTTATCGTCTGTCCAATGGAGAGTGCATGACGACCTGTGTGGTAGTGACCACTTTCCGATCTTTCTGTCACTGCCACAGCGTCAGTCTTCTGGGCGCCCTAGCAGATGGGCTATAAATCAGGCTGACTGGGACTTGTTCTCCTCCACTGCCACTATTGAGCCTCTCTCTAACGATGCCATTGATGCAGTGGTTCAATCGGTCACCACCGGCATAGTTACTGCCGCCGAATCTGCCATTCCCTGTTATTCTGGGTCCCCTCAGCGGCGGACTGTGCCTTGGTGGTCGCCTGAGATCGCTGAAGCGATTAAAGCTCGCCGGCGGGCGCTCCAGCGTCACAAGCGACATCCCTCAATCAAACACCTTATCGCCTTCAAACGGCTGCGTGCGCGAGCCCGCCGCATTATCCGCCAACGCAAGCAGGAGTGCTGGGAGCGGTATGCGTCCACCATTGGCCTCCATGCCACTCCATCGCAGGTCTGGGCCAAGATTTGCCACCTCTATGGCTATCGGACACCTGTCAGTGTCCCTGCGCTCTCACTGAATGGAGCAGTTTGTACTGACTCAGACGTCATTGCAAACCGCTTGGCAGAGCACTTTGCTCTGAATTCCGCTTCTACCAACTACCCCTTGGGCTTCCAGTCCATTAAGGAGCGGATAGAACGTCGGAGTCTTTCTTTTCGCACCCACCATACTGAATTTTACAATGTTCCATTCAGTGAGTGGGAATTTCGCAGTGCCCTCGCCACTTGTCCTGATACCGCTCCTGGGCCAGATAGCATCCACTCTCAGATGCTGAAACACCTTTCAGTGGACTGCCAGCAACGCCTCCTCGACCTTTACAACCGCATTTGGGTAGAGGGTGAGTTTCCGACGCAATGGCGGGAAAGTCTTGTTGTCCCCATTCTGAAACCGGGGAAGAACTCTTTGGAGGTGGACAGCTACCGTCCCATTAGCCTCACCAACGTTCTTTGCAAGTTGCTTGAACGGATGGTGAGCCAGCACTTAAATTGGGTACTGGAGTCTCGGGGCCTTCTGGCTCCGTCTCAGGGTGGGTTCTGTAAAGGCCGCTCCGCCTCCGACAATCTGGTAAGCCTGGAGTCGGCCATCCGTACTGCCTTTGCCCGCCATCAGCATCTAGTCGCTGTCTTTTTCGAGATGCGGAAGGCGTATGATACGACATAGCGTCATCACATCCTTTCTACACTTCATGGGTGGGGTCTTCGTGCACCTCTGCCGATCTATATCCGCAATTTTCTGTTGTATCGTACCTTCCGCGTGCACGTTGCGGCCTCATATAGTTTCTCCTGAGTCCAGGAGAACGGTGTGCCACAGGGTTCCGTTCTCAGTGTGTGTCTGTTTTTAATAGCTATTAACAGGCTCGCTGCGGCCGTGGGAAATAGTGTCTCCGCTTCCCTGTATGCTGACGACGTCTGCCTTTACTACAGCTCTATTGGCATTGCAGCTGCTGAACATCAGCTACAGGGCGCAATCCGCAAGACGCAGTCTTGGGCTGTAGCGCATGGTTTTCAGTTTTCGACAGCCATGACCTGCGTTATGCATTTCTGCCGGCGACGCACAGTTCACCCGGAGCCGCGGCTTTATCTTGACGGCAAGCTTCTTACAGTGGTGGAGTTACATAGGTTTTTGGGTGTGGTTTTTGATGCCCAGTTGACTTGGCTGCCTCATATTCGGCAGCTTAAACAGGCTGAGCCACACCAGGTTTACGAGCTCTCGACCAGTGTTTCCCTCGTTCTCGTCTGGTGATGGCTATCCAGGAGTCCCTGCATACTCTTGCGCATTGCGGCCGCTCTGTGGTCTTCGTGTGGACCCCAGGCCATTTTGGGATACCCGGCAATGAGAATGTTGACCGCCTGGCGAAAGAGACCACCAGTACACCATCTCTGGACATTGGCCTCCCGGAGACAGATTTGCGAGCGTTCCTACACAGCAAAATTCTGGACCTTTGGGACACTGAATGGCGCACCCTGCCTTCACGGAACAAACTCCGGGCCATCAAGGAGGCTACCGGTGTGTGGCGCTCCTCTTTGCGGGCCTCTCGCAAGGAGTCTGTTGTCCTCTGCCGGCTGCGCATTGGGCACACATGGCTGACGCACGGCCACCTATTGCGACGTGAGGACCCACCTTTATGTCGCTGTGGCTTCGTTTTGACAGTGGTCCACATTTTATTGGTCTTTCCACTTTTAGCTATGCTCAGGCAGTCATTCGCACTGCCTGACACGCTCCCTGCACTTTTAACAGATGACTCTGCTATGGCTGACTTAGTTTTATGTTTTATTCGGGCAGGGTGTTTTTATCATTTAATCTGAGTGTTTCTGTTTTATTTTATTGTTTTTTGTTGATTCTGGCCTTTGGCCTATGATTTTAAACTGAGTTTTTAATGTGTTCTCGGTGGTTGGCTTTTCCTTTTTTTATCCCCATGGTTGGCCAACCACCGCCACACTCTGTGTGGTTTTACTTTGTTTTGTCTGTTGTTTGTCTGAGTATCTCTTGTCCTGTGTCGTCTGCCGTCTTTCCTGTTGTTCGTTTTTCTTCTCTTTGGGTGGTTTTAGTTTTTTGGAAAAAGGGACCGTTGACCATAGCAGTCTGGTCCCTTTAATCCCCCAAACCAACCAACCAATCTTTTGCATGAGTGGTAACAGAATGGCAAGCATTACCATGAGACATGTACCTTCCAACACACTCTACAAAGTCATTTTCGTCAACACCTTAATCCTCTAAAATCTGATTAAACTTAAGTGAGTGAGTGATTTCTGTATCAGATAAAACTTGACAGATAATTTCTACCACAGTGACCATCATACTAAAGTTAAAAATGGAAAGCACATTTTGAGTAATGATGGTACAAAGGATTTTTCCGCACTGTGTGTCACATCTTGTAATTATGGAAATATGGGAGCAGGAAGCTATAATTGCTGTCCAAATCATCAAAAACAAAAGCAGCTACCTCATGCCCCGTATCCTGCGTGCCCCTTCCCAAACCTTGTTTTGTGTTTAGGTGATCTTTACATTGTTCTGCGAAAATGTGTATTTTCTTTTTGTAACTCTTTTGTATTTAATTCCTGTCACATATTTTTGTTTTTGTTTTTGTTTTTTCAGAACTGACTCTTAAGAATGTCGAGGCATTTATTCCACAAATACTATCAAAGATGCACATCGAATGTCTAATACATGGAAATGCTGATCGGCAGGTATGATGAAAACATCCTTTGTCCAAATATGAGTATACACATAGCCTTCTGTACAGATGTAGTTAAATTGTATGTGAAAATGTGCCTTTAACACTCAAAATAAAAAGAATACAGCAAATGTGACAATTTTTGCTTTTAGATTGCAGTGCCATAAATTAAGTAATGGGCAGACATGTCACGTGTTTGAGAATTTTCTGGACTTAGTGTAGGAAACACTTGTAAGCAACAAACTGAAAATAAGAGGCCATGATTTGAAGTTTCTATGACAGAAAAATAATACATTTATGGGAGACAGACAAGAGAAACAATTTTAAAATTGAAATGTGAGTTTACTAATAGAAAATCAGTTTTGTTGGGTGAAGTGAAATTTCTGTAGAACTGAAAGAATGTCTTCCAAGGAATCTGAGCAATTCATCATCAGTTATGCGAGTCTTGTGAGGAAATATTTTGAAATATAACTTCAAATCTCTCTCTCTCTCTCTCTTTCTTTTGCCCTCTCACAATCACATATTCAGATGTTAGCATTAACATTTTGATTGTTAAAACACATATATTACATATTCAGTTTTTTTTTTTACTTTTTTTATTTCGATCTAATACAACATTATAGTTGTTACCCGTATTTGGATTTTGATAGTCTTCTGGCTTCAATTTCCTCTCTGATGTTGCTCTTTTGACTCTCTCATTCTATGTTCTTTTCAGGCAACCCATTATTCTTCTATTAGGTGGCATAGATTCCATCACCATCCCAAGCCGTCTGCTCTCACTACACAGCATATGTGCCCACACTGCCTGTTTAGCTTTACTTCAGTTGTATCCACTGCTTTGGTGCCCAAGTGTATTCTCTTATGTAGGTATTCATTTTTAATTTTATGTTATAGTGTCAGCTTACAGAAACACCTTGAAAACCCCCACCTCCATTGACAATGAATTCCTCTTAATTCTTTCATTTACTTTCCAAGGTTCTTTTGCATATGTTGCTATACTTCATAGGACTTTATCATCAAATTTGTGCCACAAGCCTATTGCTGGCAGTACTGTTACGCTTTTTGAGCATGCCCTACAGTGTGTCACATGTTAAGACTTGCCGGAATGGATTAATGACTAAGAACATATTTTCTCATGAGGTGATTATTCAACTAAAGCAATTTTTTTAATCGTACAATATTGTAACTGTAGGAGTTGTGGTTAGTACTATGTGTGAAATTTGGGATGATTTGCAGAGGGCATCACCATCCACAATTGCTTATCTGAAGAATTGAATCAGCTTCATTTGCATGAAACATTTAAAATTGTACTGTTTTTGAATGAGAGTAGATGCACAATAAAAGTAAAGACTGTGGTGCAAGCCAGTGACTGGGCTATTTGTTTGACTGTAGACAAAGTACAGCCTTTCTTCACTGCATCACTAGGAGGGGGAGACTGGCAGGCCCATTGCCCTGGTTGCCTTTTACCCCAGGGAAGGGTACCCAGTACTCGTTTGATAACAGACTGAGTGGACCTAGGCTGTCTCAAGGGGGGGGGGGGGGGGGGGGGGGGGGGAGCGGCATGAGCAAAAATCTCCATTTTTATCTGGGATTGAAAACAAGACATTCAGGACAGGAGACTAGTGCTCTCTCCATTAGACTACCATTTCCCCCTAAGTGCACAATATGAAGTTCAAAACTGTATCCCATATCTGTTGGTGGTAGCACTATGTGAAGGAATAATTCTTTCTTGTGCCATCCGTCAAGTCATGCAAAATGTAGCTTGTTCTGTTTACTACTTGTTGCACCCTTACAAAAGCAGCAAAGAAAATGCCTTTAGCTGTTAGTTACAAATTAAATACACTGACAGAAAAAAATGAAAACACCAAAAAATAATGGAGAGTAATGAAATTTTGGGTATACATTTGTGTAAGTAACATACTTAAGTGATCAACATTGCAAAATCACACATGCGGGCACGAGATAAGCTGTTACAAATGTGAAATGCTGGTATATTAATAACCAGTGTAAACGCCACAACGTTGAATGCAAGCATGCAAACGTGTGTGCATTGTGCTGCACAGGTGCTGCCTGTCAGTTTGTGCGTTGGAGTTCCATGCCTGTTGCACTTGTTGGACATCAGACATAGACAACATGTCAACATTCTGTAGAGCATATTGAACTACAACAGCAGTATGTGAGCGAGCATTATCTTATAGGAAAATACCCCCTGGAATGTTGTTCATGAATGTCAACAAAACCGGTCATTTCACCAGATCAACGTACAAATTTGCAGTCAGTGTATGTGGGACAACTGAAAGAGTACTCCTGCTGTCATATGAAATCGCACTGCAGACCATAACTCCAAGTGTAGGACCAATGTGCCTAGCACGCAGACAGATTGGTCGCTGGCCCTCAGCGGGCCGCCTCCTAAACAACACATAGCTACGCTGGCACCAAGGCAGAATGAGCTTTCATCAGAAAAAAATACTTCCACCCTGGCCTCTAGTAAGTTTTCACTCGACATCGCAGCTATTTCGGAGCTATCCTTGAAGTAACTGATACGTAACAGTTTGTTGTGTCACTGGTGACAGCTGCTGCAGATGCAGTATGAAGTGCCAGAGCCACATGCTGAACGGAATGGTCTTGTTGTTGTTCTTGTCGTTGTCTTCAGTCCTGAGACTGGTTTGATGCAGCTCTCCATGCTACTCTATCCTGTGCAAGCTTCTTGATCTCCCAGTACCTACTGCAACCTACATCCTTCTGAATCTGCTAAGTGTATTCATCTCTTGGTCTCCCTCTACGATTTTTACCCTCCACGCTGCCCTCCAATGCTAAATTTGTGATCTCTTGATGCCTCAAAACATGTCCTACCAACCGATCCCTTCTTCTAGTCAAGTTGTGCCACAAACTTCTCTTCTCCCCAGTCCTATTCAATACCTCCTCATTAGTTACGTGATCTATCCACCTTATCTTCAGCATTCTTCTGTAGCACCACATTTCGAAAGCTTCTATTCTCTTCTTGTCCAAACTAGTTATCGTCCATGTTTCACTTCCATACATGCCTACACTCCAAACAAATACTTTCAGAAACGACTTCCTGATACATAAATCTATATTCGATGTTAACAACTTTCTCTTCTTCAGAAACGCTTTCCTTGCTATTGCCAGTCTACATTTTATATCCTCTCTACTTCGACCATCATCAGTTATTTTACTTCCTAAATAGCAAAACTCCTGTACTACTTTAAGTGTCTCATTTCCTAATCTAATTCCCTCAGCATCACCCGATTTAATTTGACCGCATTCCATTATCCTCGTTTTGCTTTTGTTGATGTTCATCTTATATCCTCCTTTCAAGGCACTGTCCATTCCGTTCAACTGCTCTTCCAAGACCTTTGCCGTCTCTGACAGAATTACAATGTCATCGGCGAACCTCAATGTTTTTACTTCTTCTCCATGAATTTTAATACCTACTCCAAAATTTTCTTTTGTTTCCTTTACTGCTTGCTCAATATACAGATTGAATAACATCGGGGAGAGGCTACAACCCTGTCTCACTCCTTTCCCAACCACTGCTTCCCTTTCATGCCCCTCGACTCTTATGACTGCCATCTGGTTTCTGTACAAATTGTAAATAGCCTTTCGCTCCCTGTATTTTACCCCTGCCACCTTCAGAATTTGAAAGCTTTCTCTAAGTCTACAAATGCTAGAAACGTAGGTTTGCCTTTTCTTAATCTTTCTTCTAAGATAAGTCGTAAGGTCAGTATTGCATCACGTGTTCCAACATTTCTACGGAATCCAAACTGATCCTCCCCGAGGTCCGCATCTACCAGTTTTTCCATTCGTCTGTAAAGAATTCGCATTAGTATTTTGCAGCTGTGACAAGTTAAACTGATAGTTCGGTAATTTTCACATCTGTCAACACCTGCTTTCTTTGGGATTGGAATTATTATATTCTTCTTGAAGTGTGAGTGTATTTTGTCTGTCTCATACGTCTTGCTCACCAGCTGGTAGAGTTTTGTCATGACTGGCTCTCCCAAGGCCGTCAGTAGTTCTAATGGAATGTTGTCTACTCTGGGGGCCTTGTTTCGACTCAGGTCTTTCAGTGCTCTGTCAAATTCTTCACGCAGTATCTTATCTCCCATTTCGTCTTCATCTACATCCTCTTCCAATTCCATAATATTGTCCTCAAGTACATCGCCCTTGTATAAACCTTCTATATACTCTTTCCACCTTTCTGCCTTCCCTTCTTTGCTTAGAACTGGGTTGCCATCTGAACTCTTGATATTCATACACGTGGTTCTCTTGTCTCCAAAGGTCTCTTTAATTTTCCTGTAGGCAGTATCTATCTTACCCCTAGTGAGATAAGCTTCTACATCCTTACATTTGTCCTCTAGCCATTCCTGCTTAGCCATTTTGCACTTCCTGTCGATCTCATTTTTGAGACGTTTGTATTCCTTTTTGCCTGCTTCATTTACTGCATTTTTTATTTTCTTCTTTCATCAATTAAATTCAGTATCTCTTCTCTTACCCAAGGATTTCTACTAGCCCTCGTCTTTTTACCTACTTGATTCTCTGCTGCCTTCACTACTTCATCCCTCAAAGCTACCCATTCTTCTTCTACTGTATTTCTTTCCCCCACTCCTGTCAATTGCTCCTTAATGCTCTCCCTGAAACTCTGTACAACCTCTGGTTCTTTCAGTTTATCTAGATCCCATGTCCTTAAATTCCCACGTTTTTGTGGTTTCTTCAGTTTTAACCTACAGGTCATAACCCATAGATTGTGGTCAGAGTCCACATCTGCCCCTGGAAATGTCCTACAATTTAAAACCTGATTCCTAAATCTCTGCCTTACCATTATATAATCTATTTGATACCTTTTAGTATCTCCAGGATTCTTCCATGTATACAACCTTCTTTTATGATTCTTGAACCAAGTGTTAGCTATGATTAAGTTATGCTCTGTGCAAAATTCTACCAGATGGCTTCCTCTTTCATTTCTTAGCCCCAATCCATAATCACCTACTATGTTTCCTTCTCTCCCTTTTCCTACTGACGAATTCCTGTCACCCATGACTATTAAATTTTCGTCTCCCTTCACTACCTGAATTATTTCTTTTATCTCATCATACATTTCTTCAATTTCTTCGTCATCTGCAGAGCTAGTTGGCATATAAACTTGTACTACTGTAGTAGGCATGGGCTTCGTGTCTATCTTGGCCACAATGATGGGTTCACTATGCTGTTTGTAGTAGCTTACCCGCACTCCTATTTTATTATTCATTATTAAACCTACTCCTGCATTACCCTTATTTGATTTTGTATTTATAACCCTGTATTCACCTGACCAGAAGTCTTGTTCATCCTGCCACCGAACTTCACTAATTCCCACTACATCTAACTTTAACCTATCCATTTCCCTTTTTAAATTTTCTAACCTACCTGCCCGATTAAGGGATCTGACATTCTACGCTCCGATCCGTAGAACGCCAGTTTTCTTTCTCTTGATAACGACGTCCCCCTGAGTAGTCCTCGCCCGGAGATCCAAATGGGGGACTATTTTACCTCCGGAATATTTTACCCAAGAGGACGCCATCATCATTTAATCATACAGTAAAGCTGCATGTCCTCGGGAAAAATTATGGCCGTAGTTTCCCCTTGCTTTCAGCCGTTCGCAGTACCAGCACAGCAAGGCCGTTTTGGTTAATGTTGCAAGGCCAGATCAGACAATCATCCAGACCGTTGCCCCTGCAACTACTGAAAAGGCTGCAGCCCCTCTTCAGGAACCACATATTTGTCTGGCCTCTCAACAGATACCCCTCCGTTGTGGTTGCACCTACGGTACGGCCATCTGTATCGCTGAGGCACACAAGCCTCCCCACCAACAGCAAGGTCCATGGTTCATGGGGGGTTCTTATCTCTCAGTAATGCCATGTGGCCAACTGGAATCCACTCCTCTTGCGACTGTACATTGTCGTGAACACCATTGTCAGCAGTTGTGTATAGTGGCTACATTCCTGCCAAGTCTTTCTGTAATATTATGGAAGGAACATCCAGCTTCTCGTAGCCTTATTACACGACCTCATTCAAACTCAGTGAAGTGGTGATAATGGCATCTTTGTTGCCTTAAAAGCATTCTTGACTAATGTCAACTCACCACGTCCAATCTCAAAGGTAACTAATGCTCGTGACTGTTTCAGTTTGCATTTAAAGCAAATCTGGTTTCCATCCTCATAGTGGCACCCACAGCTCATGATCTATTGGCTAGCGTTGCTGCCTCTGGATCACGGGGTCCCGGGTTCGATTCCCGGCCATGTTGGGGATTTTTTCCTACTGGGAGACTGGGTGTTTGCGTTGTCCTAATCATCATAATCATCATCATCATCATTATTCATGACAGTGGCTAGATTGGATTGTGTCAAAATTGGACTGTGTAAAAATTGGGACTTTGTACAGGCACCGATGACTGCGCAGTTAAGTGCCCCACAAATCAATCATCATCATCCTCTTCTTAGTGGTGCTATTAACACCACTCTTATGTGACTGGCATGAAATTTCAGTAGACATCATCTTTCAGATGTAAAAACATGCCTACCAACTTTTGTTTATGGCACACAGCTCTTTCTTAGTGTTGAGATTTCTTTTCCATCAATGTATTTGACGTGTTGGACAGACAGAGACAGAATTTTGCAGTTCTGAAGCTGTTTCTGTGTGGTTAATTTGAAAGATACTTTGTGCTACCACAAACAATGAGGCCAATTTTAAATTTTCTGTGGCTGTTCTAAATCTGATGAATATTATTAAAATATGAACTAAGACAGAAAACCACAAGTGTGATCGCCAGTAAACCAAACACAAAACAAGGAACTGTAGTACCAGATTAAAGTTCAGTAAAAATTCAACAACGGGTGATACTTTTTGTGAGTAATAATTTTACTGTCACCTTGCAAGTCATCTATAAAATCAGGAGATACCCTGTGTTTTTGGGATATGCAAACAGTAGTCAGATAAATAATTGAAGCTCTCAAGCTGTGTTGCATATGCAAAATTAACTGTTTTTCATCATAAATTTAGTAGCAGCTATTAAATGTACGTTATGTTGGCTACATATGGCATTTTAATCATGTAGCTGGTTATATAGTCAACAAATTAGTAATCTGGATGTTGTGCTTAGAATCAATTCTCTTCCACTTTTGTCTTGGTAACAATGCAGTATTGTAGTTTATTAAGTTATAATTTCTGAAGTTACTTTAATGAAATGTCAGATACTTAGCAAGTAATATATATGATTTATCCTAGATAACTGTGATTCTTGTTGCACACAGAGGGCATTGGAGCTGGTACACCTCGTAGAGGACCGTCTGATGTCGTCGGTGTCCTTATGACCATTACTGCCCCGCCAGCTTCTGCGCCACAGAGAACTCCAGCTGGTGGATGGTACTGCTCTTTCACATACTTTTCATAGTGTCGATATGAAAATTAACTTGAGAAAACTGTAACATTACTGGGAGACAGATTGCCTGGCCAGTACTAACCTTATAAGTAACTGCAGTCAGCCACATATAAAAGTAGAAAAAACTCTTAGCTTCCAGAACTTTTGTTTTTTTCCTCTTGTCTTTTCCACTTTCATCATAGTTCTTAATAATCAAAGCAGTATATGGCTGACTTTTTTAACAGTGAAGTTGGCTGTATACTGCTTTGATTACTGCAGGAGCATTTTCTGTACATGGGCTATTGCCTTTGTCACACTTAAAACGTGGATGGTTTGAACATGGACACAGGTGTTTGAAACTAGTCACCATCAAGAAATAAAAAAAAGATACTTCTTAGTGCAACTTATGATGAAACTACAACCATTTATTTCAATCTGCATCTATGTGTATCCTCGGCCTCCTTCCGTGTGGGTCATACTCATCCTGGGATTTGGGTGAGCTACCTGTCTTTTTTAACCATGCCGAACCAATCTCACTCTTCCATGAAGGAAGAACTATTTAGTCCAAGAGATTGGTAATGTGTAACTTTTACTTAAATGAGCATATTGCCAGTACTACACATTTCATCTTTCACTATCAATTGTGTATCATAATTTGTGTTTTCTCAATTGAATTTTCATTTAATACAGTCGCCATTGTAATTCACACTAAATCAGTTAGCTTGGAAGGAAACAGCATTCTCAAAATAAAGTTAAATTCTCTGAAAAGGGACAGATTGAAGTAACTTTACCACTAAGAAATTCAATAAAAATCATCACTTTAATAAAAAAAATGCTCTTTTTACTGCAATTTAACTCTTTTAGTACAGTGTTAATTTAGTTCAGTAAAATACATTTTCTTCATGCTTCTTGTTCTACAAGCAGTAGTATAATTCCTTTTTAAGAAGTCTCTGAAATCCTTGACAGTTAATTGCTTCAGTTTGGTATTTCTTAGCTTAATGCTCACATTTCTCATTGATGATTACACAGTGGAGTTTGACTGCCTCAGATATAGGTCACAAGAACAGAGAATTTGTAAGTCATCCTTAAAGTTACTTTTACAAGTTAAAATTAAGTGTGTCACTTTTTCTTCTTATGTTCATTTTTATTTGCGTTCTAGGTTGTAATTTTGTTTTCGAAGTAAACAATGCCCTGCATCGTAGCTCCTGCATTGAAGTTTATTATCAGTGTAATCTTCAGTCAACAGAAACAAATATGTTACTGGAGCTATTAGTCAAAATTATTAATGAACCCTGTTTCAATATTTTAAGGACAAAGGTAATATTGTTTTTTCTTCCTTAATTGTAATTTTTTTACAAACTATGTTAAGTTAATCATAGAATCACATGCAAAATTATTATTTCCTTTAGGAGCAGTTAGGATACATTGTATCTAGTGGCATTCGAAGATCTAATGGAGTTCAAGGTCTTCGAGTGATAGTACAGTCTGACAGACATCCAGAGTATGTGGATCAAAGAGTGGAAACATTCATAACATCTATGGAGGTATGTCGGTGATGAGAAGCTATTTACATAGATTTAGAGAATTTACAGTAACAGGAGCTTTTATCTTCCGTGCAACTGTGGTCTTTCCACAATCTTTGTGAATTGTTAATGCCACTTCCTTTTCTTCATCTGATGTGTTCCCCCCGGAGGGGCTCACAACTCTTAATGAGCAGAAGTTGGGAGCAAATTTGGCACTTCTTATCCCAAGTTGCTTACATCTCGTAAGTGCCTCAGCATAATGCATGGGACAACTTATCACCATAAACTTACACAATAATTACATGGAGAACTACAGCCTAACTTCTTCTGCCTTCTCTTTTGCTGATGAAGGCTAAGGCCGAAAGCTTTATGTAAGTGTCTTTTAATTGTGCCTGTCTGCAATTTAATGTGTCTTCTGTGCGATAAGTAGCAATCTGGCTTTTCCTACACTGTTGACTCATCATCATCATCATCATCATAAACTGTGGAAATTCACCCATTTGCTTTAGCTGGTGGGAAGATCATTTTAGGGATACCTACTTGCCATGTTTTAAAAAAAGAGTTCAAAATACAAGAACATAATGCTTATGTCCTGTACAAGTGATGACAAATTTCACGTAAGTTGCGACCAGGCACCATACACAGCAAACAAAGTGTGTTCACTCTCCCTCTTCAACTCTAGACCCAAATAGCCTACCAAGCACACACCACCAGGGAAAAGATGGTCTTTTCCTCTATTGTCCCTTCTACATCTACTTTAAGGACCTTGAGCAGAGTAGTGTCCTCCTTGACGGATGCGTCCTGTAGGAAGACTGCATCCTATATCCAGACACACCCCACAGACCACCACTGTCCCCCATCCCAAAAACAGCCAGTGGTCAAATGAGGTGCGGGAAATGGGCTGTAGAATGAGCTGTTCATCTTCAGTTCCAGAAATATGCCCAGATGTGTCCTGACCTTGAACTACAGCTCCAAAAGGACAAGAAGAGAGAGGAAGAAACTGAAGGGAAACACGGGCCTGGTAACCCCAACAGCTCGGGTCCCCTAATGCCACCTACGGAAAACATGCATATTGACAACAATCCCCCACAATAGGTGTTACCAGCTCACATTGAATTGCAACATATATTTTTACCACTTCCACTACCCCTAAAAAATGAACGATTATTCAATGTAACTGTAATAGCAACTTTTACCACCCTGCTGAACTTAAAACACCTACTACCGCTCCACCCAGCGATTAGTATATTTCTATAGGATACCTGATTCCCAAAACTACTCACTTATTCTCAAACATTACAAAGCATATTACAAAAAATCAAGCTGACCCTGGGAGGGTATTGGATATGATTCGACATTGCTCCATGAGACCAATACTTCGCTGTAATCTGTACCTGTGAACACATATTGATCTCACATTCTGTAACATTTATCTACCTTCAGCTGACCACTGATTTGATCTAGCAACTACCTCCTCCTCTACTCATTGTAGTAGGGGATTTTAATGCTCACAATCCTTCATGGGGCTACTCCAAATTCCCTTAGCAGGGTATTGCACAGTTTTAATTTTTGTGTTTCAAGATCCAGATCTCCCAGTGTATGATGCATTCTCAGCTGCTGATCTATCAGTCTGTAGCCCAGGTTTCAGCTGTTCATTTACTAGAAGGCACATGGTGGGACAGCGTCTATTTTCTGATTGTTCTTTCTTTAGCACTCTGATACTCATCAAAACACCCTTCATATTTGAACTTAAAGTATGCCAAGGAGAAAGTGAATTATCCTACAGTATACCACAGTTGCTAAATTACAGGTGCTAGAAGCAGCGATATTTCTTTCCTCAGCATACCACTGCTGAAAACCTATACGCTATTGGAATCATCAAATAACTTCAGCCACCAAAAATTGCAGAAAGGCACTCCAGCAACATAAACAGTGTCTATCAATGGATACATTTATGATCTTCAAAAGGCTCTGTGCCTTATCCTGTTAATTAAAAAACACAAGAAGTTGTGTTGGAAAATATTTGTAATGACTATTGGGACCTATACTCGTCCCTCTCAAGGAAGGGGCAAACCACACTGCATTTATGGGTACCAGTTATCTTCTAATATCTGTAGCATCAACCAGGATGTTGACATTCAGTTGACATCTAAATCAATCCTGAACAACTAGGAGTGCACTTTGCCCCAAGCTTCAGCACCTGAACGTTACTCTCCCACCTTCCACTTCCATGAAAGATGTGTGGAGAACATTTACCTATTTTTTGAGTCTAGATCCTGAGAAGCATCGAATGATCTGTAACAATGAATGGGAACTCCTCAGTGTGTTGATACCGGTGCCGCGTCATAAAACAGCTACAGGCCCAGATCACACACAGGACCATGTGGTACAAGGGTGGGCGCCCCACTCCCACCCTGCTCCTTTTCCTAGTGGACTAAAAGTATAGTTATCTCAGTTTTGAAATTGGTAAAGAAGCCTCACAAGTTGGACAGTTATCACCCTATTCATCTTACAATGTTATGCAAGCAGTTCAAATGAATGGTGAACAGAATTTATTTCTGCTCTTGAGACTAAGGGAATTCTCTAAAAGGTTCAGAGTGGATTTGGGGAGGGCTGGTTTACTGAGGACCACCTAATTAATTTATCATTCGCTGCCAGAATGGCCTTCATCTTGGTTCCTTTTTTTTATGACCTGTGAAAAGCCCATGCCTGAGTGGCAGCATCATATTCTCACTACTCTACATGTGTGGTACCATAGAGCTGCCCACCTGCTTTTATCCACAATTCTCTGTCTTTTTGGCCCTTGTGCATTCAAGGAAACACAGCCTTATATACAAAAAAAAAAAAAAAAAAGAGGAAACCACAATCCCACAAGGCAATAGAGCTCTTTCTCTCATGACAATTAATAGACTTACAGAAGCTGTGAGCCATACACTATATGTAGGCTTCTGCATCTATCACAGTTCTTAAAAAATATGTGTAGTGCAGAGCACCAACTATGGGGCCATAAAGAAAACTGAACCTTGAGAATTCACTGATGGCTTCCAGATCATCACTTGCAAAGTACATGTAATACACTTTTACGAGGCAGAATTGCCCACTGATACCAAGACCTTTATTTACACAGAGAGTTATGTAAGGAGGTTAGAAGCATAACCACTTTCTAGGACTAGTTTTTTATGGTAACAAGGGGAGGATGCAGGACGGGTCCCACCAGTTTGGCTCAAACTCTGAGTAGAAGCAGGTAGGTGACACTTTAAAGTTCATAGAATATCTTACCTGAGGGGGTCATAGGAAACCAAAATCACTCCTAAAGGAGTTTTTGAATAGTTTCTGAGGAATTTTTTAGCAACAGTGGCCAAGTTGAAGTAGTGTGGCTCAGTCGTCAAGCGCACCAGCTGGCAATTCAGGCTTGGATTTGATTCTCGGTACTACTCCCTGCCCACCCAAGTCTTGCAATGTTACACTATTAATTATAAAATTATTAGAATGTTTTTAAAAAGTTCAGGGTGCACTGAGGTGATAAATATCAGAGGATAGATCCCAGTATCATGTCGGGCCTCCTTTTGCCCAGTGTAGTGCAGCAACTCGATGTGGTGTGGACCTAACAAGTTATTGGAAGTCTCCTGCAGAAATATTGAGCTATGATGGTGTCCTTAATTGTGAAAGTGTTGTCAGGCAGGATTTTGTGCATGAAATGACCTCTCGATTATGTCCCATTTATGTTGGACGGGAGTCATGTTGAGTGATCTGGGTTTCCAAAGACAAACCCATTCTCTTAAATTGTCCAGAATGTTCTTCAGACCAGTCACAAACAATTATGATCTGGTGACATGGTTCACTGTCATCCATAAAAATTCCATTGTCATTTGTAACAATGTTATAAAAAGGAAAGTTGCTACTCACCATATAGCAGAGATGCTGGATTGCGGATAGGCACAACAAAGAAGACTGTCACAAATAAGCTTTCGGCTAGCAAGGTCTCCATCAAAATTATTTACACACACACACACACACACACACACACACACACACACACACACACTGCGATTTCCGGCAACTGAAACCACAGTTGTCTGAGACTGCAGTCATATGTGTGTGTGTCGTGTCTGCGTGAGTGTGTATGTGTGTCGTTTGTGTATTTTTGACGAAAGTCTTGCTGACTGAAAGCCTATTTGTGACAGTACTTTTGTTGTGTCTACCTGCAAGTCAGCATCTCTGCTATATGGTGAGTAGCAATTTTTCTTTTCATAATATTCTTACATTCCATATTGGATTTTTCATTGTTGTTTGTGAATATGAAGCCCATGAATGGCTGCAAATAGTCTCCAAGTAGTCAAACATAACCAATCACCGTCAGTGATTGGTCCAGTTGTTTCACAGGACCCATTCAATTCCATCGACACGCATCCATTGCCAGCTTGCACAGTGCCTTGTTGACAACTTGAATGTGTGGCTTTGTGGGGTCTGTGCCACCCTTGAACCATACCATTAGCTCTTACTAACTGAGGTCAGGACTCAGCTGACCAGGCCACAATTTTCAGTCAGCTAGTTCCAATCGTCAAAAGCCCAGGAGAGGTGCTGCAGGTGATGTCGTGCTGGTAGCAGAGGCACTAGTATCAGTCAGCTGCTGCTGTCGCTCGTGAATGCGAAATTTCACTGCACTTTCCAAATGGATATGTTCATTGTACATCCCACACTGGTTTCCGCAATTTTTTTACTGTGTTGCATGCCTCTTAGTGCTGATAACTCTATATTAATGCCACTGCGTTGTCTGTGATGAGAGGTGATACTTGGTATTTGATATTGTCGGCACACTCTTGACGCTGTGGATCTAGGAATATTAAATTCCCTAATGATTTCCAAAATGGATGATCTCATGCATCTAGCTCAACTACCATTCCACATTCAATGTCTGTTCAGTCCCCGACCACAATTGTCTGAAATCTCTCTATATGAATCACCTGAATACAAATGACAGATCTGCCAATGCACCACCCTTTTATACCTGGTGCATGCTATACTACCACCATATGTATATGTGCTTATCATTGTCCTGTGACTTTTGTCACATCAGTGTATATGCATAAAATTAGTATATTCAGTTATTATTGGTTTTTGTCTGGAGCTTACACAAATTTAATTAAAGAGAATTACACCAGATGTGTTTTGCTTTTATTTATAAAGCATCTTCTATGGCTATTCTGCAAACTGGATACGCACCTTTGTAGATTTTTGGTTGTTTTAGATTAAAAACAGTGTTTTGCCTATAAAGCTGGAGTACAAGTTACTTAACGTATTCTTTATATATTATCCAAATTGCTGCTTCTTCCCTCCTTGTTAGCAGTGGTTGATGTTGAATGACTTTGTGGGGGGGGGGAGGGAGGGAGAGAGAGGGGGGGGGGGGGAGAGAGATTAGAAGGTGGGGGAGGGTAGAGGGTGAATGTGAATGATGTGTTTGTGTGAGTTAGTGTAAATTAGTAAAAGTGTTGTGTATGTTTGGCGGAGATGTGAGGGATTTTTTTCTGGGGGGGGGGGAGATTGCATGGGGTTATTTTATTCCAGTATGCCAATAACTGAAACAATAAATGTTATAGAACAAAATCATAAGATACACAGTACACTTCCACGTGAATATGTTGAAGATAGTGAGGCTGCTGTTGCTAGTAACAGAACAGAAGTATTTCATTCAACAATGAATTCTGTTTACGAAGTGAAGGATAAACAGTGGGAACCCCAGTGTCTGGAACCATAGAAAACATATTTATGAATCTCACAGAACAGATTATATTTAACAAAATAGTACGAAATAGATACAACACCCTATACTGGATTAAATGTATGGATGACGTCTTGTGCATGATAGATGACCCAAGCAATAAAATTGACCAGTTACACACAGATATAAAATCTGGTCATGATAGGATACATTTTGCAATAGAGAAACAGAAAAATATGCAGTTAAATTGTTTGGACATCATCATAAAGAGTCAAAAAACCAAGACATTTGACATATGCTGAAGACTGATAACAGTAGACACAGTTATACGTGAGACATCACAACACCCCATTTCTCAAAAACGGGCAGCACTTAGATACATGCTAGACAGACTAAACATAGTGCCATTAGATACAGACAATTAGCAAAAAATGAATACCATAATACAAATAGCCACAAACAGTGGACACAAAAAACACTTTATAACAAATCTGTACAATAAAATCAAGAAACAGAAAAGGACAAACACCCAAGAACAGAAACCTATACAAAGGAACACACAAAATACAATAATAGGGACAACACGAATTGAGAAAGAAACAGAAAACAAAAGATGATGCAAATGACATACAACCACCAATACACACAGAGAATATCCACTATTTTCAAAAAACAAGACATAAAAATAGCCCACCAAACCAACAATTCAGTTCAAAAATACTTTCCTAAAAAATAGGAAAAACTAATATATATCAGAAATCAGGAATACACCACCTGAAATGCAGTGCATGTGATGGAAGATAATGTACATAGGTCAGACCAAGAGGACATTTGACACGAGGTATAAAGAATATGTAAGAGCATGGAAGTACGGGACAAATCATTAAACTTTTGCAGAACATACACCCACACTAACATAAAATTACCACTAGAGACACAGACATGGAATTCATAAGGACAAACAGCAATAAAAAAGACAGGAAAACTACCACATTAAAAAAAACATAACAGAAAAGAAACATCTCGCAAATGATCTGACCAACCTGGTAAAACATACACTCTTTAAACTGACAGACCACTTGATATGACATTAAATATACACACATAACCACAAGCTCCATTTACTACTGCCATCTTCTCTCAGGTTCAGCCCTCTAATCACCATCTAGATCCGTCCAACATATTCAAGACATTTTCATTAATTTACCCTAAGTCACACACATGAATCTCTCACATTCATCCTCTACCCTCCCCCACACTCTAATCTCTCCCTTTCACACACACACACACACACACACACACACACACACACACACACAGAGAGAGAGAGAGAGAGAGAGAGAGAGAGAGAGAGAGAGAGACGAAAAGTGAATAAAAATGTAGTTTCACAGGTAGGCAACACTGTAATACTTGAGAGTGAGAAACACACAAAACTTCATTTCAGTTTACAAAAGTGAAGTGTAAATAACCCAAATGCAGTGCAAGAAATACTGCAGAATGGCGAAAAGTACCAAATACGTTAAATGAAGTTTTTCGACATCAACCACTGCTAACAAGGAGGGAAAGGCAGTGCTCTGGAGAATATGTAAAGACACACAGTAGTTTGCACTCCAAACTTATTAACAAAACACTGTTTTTAATTCAAAACAACTAAAAATGTGTAAATGTATGTAACCAATTTGCAGAATAACCATGGAAGATACTTCATAAATAAAAGCACAACTCATGTGGTGTAATTCTCTTTAATTAAACTGCAGTAAGCTCAAGACGGAAAGTCAATAATAACTGATTTTAACAGCTGCAGCGGAAGATAGTCATGCAAACAAATATATTACTATATTCAGTTTAGTTACAATTAAGTTAATTAATATATTTAAACAGGTAATTTATATTGTTGGATGAATTTTGAATAAAAATAACATTTCCAAAAATGTTAGCAATTACTTACCTGCTTTTTATTTTTAATTCCAAGTAAAATACATTACTTAAGAGGCTAATCGTCAAAGAAACATTAAAATTGTTCACACTGCACACATTTTGTGAAAGCATTTTTTGAGCAAGAACATATTTCTGAAATATGTTTCAATGAAAAACACACTTTTTTCAAGTTTTTAAATGAAGATCTTTCCTGTGTCACTTTTGATGTGTACCAAGCATATCGAATCATAAGGGTGAAAACAGGAACTCTCAGTAGATGCCATGTGATCAAATGTATTTTAATTACATTTTCTCTTAAGTCTTGCTGCTGTTGTAGCAATTCAGAAGCACTTTGCAGTCTTTCTAATTGGTTTTTTTGACTTGACAATAGAAATATGCCTCGCAGGGTTGAGCAAGAGGAATACATTTGGGTGGAATGATCTTCACAGTATACGTTACTACACCTCCCTCATTTATGAATGTCCCATCATACACTTCAAATATGCTTGTCATCCCCACAAATCCATCATAGGAAGGAGTTTGTTGTTAGCAAAATATGGTTTTTGTGTTATTTCCAAGAATTGTGCACAGGGCTTGTTTATTTGTTTTCCTGACTTGGAGTAAGTGATAACAACATGCTTATATTCCTTTTCTCATTTCTGAGCAGCACCAGCAACTCGAGGACCAAATTAATTGGCAGGTCCATGCATATGTAAAAATACAAGGAGTAACTTTTCCCCAAAATGGTCTTTGCACCCTTTTAATCCAATCTCCTGTTATGCCTTGATTCATACTGGCATCCAGTCTGGTCTTTGTTAATTTTGTAATTGAGGCTGAAGTTTGGCGTTTTATGTCTTGTCTGTATACAGAACTTCTCTACGCTTCCCCATTTCTTAGAGTTATGCCTACAACATTAGTTTTACTGACAAATTTTGTGATTTTTCACTATATTATTAAATGTTTACACTTGAAACTTTTTATTCAGGTATCACTAGCAATAAAGTAATTCATTTCTGACAAATATGGAAATACAACTGCCATTGCCCATTGTTGTAACGTTGTCAACGTGACCTGTTCATACCTGCCTTGGGCATCCTGAATTCTTTCCCATGTTTCGAAGTTAATGAATGCAATTTTGTCATTTCTATTGCCATCCTGTTCTGTTTCTTTCCATCAAATTTTTCACTTTCTTTCTATTTATTATTTCTTTCCAATATTGAGAACTGTCATTTTAAAGATGGGGACTTGCATTTTGGATGAGCATCAGCAAAACGATTACTTTCTTGTTAACATTCAAAGATGCCAAAGTACAAGAGGAATATTTGTTAGGATTGTAATCATTGGCATTAACATCTGTACCTGAAGAAGGAACCTGTTACAAATAAAATAGGACTGCCTATATTAAAAATGTGAAAGTGTATGTGTGAGTGGAGAGGGTGGGGGGGGGGGGGGGGGGGGGATCAATACATTTCTTCAATTTTTCATAAAGATTTTGTTTGTCGGCTTTGATGTATACAATCAGATCTTAACCATTTTCTATGAATTCATTTTTCATAATTTCAGTAAGCTGCTCTGCAATTCTTAACCAACAGCTATTGCTAAAGAAACCACAGGCACAGGAGGATTGTCAATGGTAATGCCTTTTGCTTCATTAATTGAAAATCATAATGAAGAGGACTGGTGATTGTTTTTTTAATTGTTTTTTCAAATCTCCGTCAAAATATTTTGTGTCAAGTGTTTTCAGTAGTCACTTTGCCGGCAGAAAATTCTTGTTGGGTTGCCATTTTCCAATAAAATAACAAGTTTTTATTGAAAATCACTGCAGATATATTGCGAAGATGCTGTTCATAACTGTACAGATTGCTACAAAATGCCAGAAAATAGTTGAGACGATAAACTGTAAGAAATAATTTAATTGGATGGATAAGAAAATCTATCACCAAGCGGCGGCAAAACACATGCCTAAAAATCGATTACAATTAGTCAAGCTTGAGGGTTGAAGGGGAAGGGGAAGGAAGAGGGTTTAAGGAAAAGGACTGCAGAGGTATAGGAAAAGGGGTAGATTTTGGGAAGGTCACCCAGAACAGTGTGTCAGGGCATACTTACCATACAGGATGAGAAGGAAAGATTGATTTCATCTGACAAAATTTGAAAACCTGAGAGCTTAAAGGTGGAAGACAGGGTAATATGCAGACAGAGAGTACTGCTTAAACATCATGCACCAGTTAGTAAGAGTGAAAAGCTAAGCGTATTGTACATAACAGAGATGAGTGGGGGTGGGGGGTGAAAAAGTGGGTAAGACAATGAAAGATGTAGGAAACTAAATTTGGACTGAAAAAAATAGTAGTTACTGTGAAGAAATGCTGAGAAGGAAGAAATTATGGTAAATTAATGTCAGGTGGATGGTGAGAACCAAGGACATGTTGTAGTGTTAGTTCCCACCTGCGGAATTCTGAGAAAGTGGTGTCCGGGTTAAGACTCCAGATTGCACATGTGTGGTGGAAGGGGTGCCGAGTTCAGGATTGTCATGTTGTAGAGCATGCTCTGCAACAGGGTATTGCGTGTTGCCACTATACATCCTCTACCTATGGCCATTCATCCTAATTGATAAGACTTTGTAACTTTGTACTTGGGGGATGTTGGTATAGAGGGAGATGGCATCAGTGGTGACAAGAAGGATGTTTGATGGGAGTGGAATGAGCAGAGATTTCAGATGATCTAGGAAATGGTTGGTATTTTTGATATAGGAGGGGAGTCTGTGTACTATGAGCTGCAGGTGCTGATCAACTAAAGCAGATATACATTTGGTGGGTGCTTTGAAGCCAGCAACTATAGGACAGCCAGGATGACTGTGTTTATGGATCTCAGGAATAAGGTAAAAGGTGGGGGGAGGGGGGGGTGTGGTTTGGGTGGGGTGAGAAGTTCTGTGGATTGAAGTGACAGTCCTTGTGAGGGACCTGAGGTTTTAAGGAGGGGCTGCATGGCACTTTGAATCACTGGGATGGGATCTTGATGGCAGACACTGTATGTAGAGGTGTCAGACAGCTGGTGTAGGTCTTCACTAACATACTCCTTTCAGTCAAGTACTACAGTGGTAGATCCTGGGATGATAATGATGCAGTCATCAGCTTTTAACGGGCATAGAGCCTGGAGATCTGCAGAGAAAAGGTTAAGGTTGTGTTGTAGGGGCCAGAGAAAGGGCTGTGAAGCAACACTGTATGTGAGAAATTCTTGGAAGGCTTGTAAGGGATAATTTTTAGGTAGTGGTGGTGGATCAAGTTGAGATCATGGTCTGAACTGTTCAAGGCAGTGTTCAGTGTCAGGTTCGCTATTGGAAAGGTTTTTGGGTTGGGTTGCAAAGTGATATTTCCAATTGATACTATGCATGAAGGAAATAGGTCCTTCACCAAAGCATCATGATCAGATGCAGGTTTAGGGCTGAAAGTGAGTTCCTTAGATAATACAGATAATTCAGGAGGCAAGAATGCCTTAACATGAGAGGTTAAAGACACTGTTCTGTTGTTACTGGTTCTTGTGATTATGGGTTATTCTTGTTCTGGAAGACAGAGGTGAAGGCTGTGGGATATTAAGAGGGCTGGCGAAGCTCTTTTTGTAGGAGAAGAGTGGTGGATGATGTTCTGGCTGTTTCGGGAGCTGCAGAGGGACAGTCACTTTATGCCCTTGAACAATGTGGACGGTCAGCGAGCTTCGTCTAAACCCTGGGCTATGTCAAGATCCCAGGAAATGAACTTGCTTATAGCCTGGTCAAACTGGCTATCAGTAAACCGACTCTTGAGATTGGTATTACAGAAACAGATCTCTGATCAGTATTACACCATCAAGTTTTAGTGCCTGGAATACGAAATGTCTAACTCTGACTTCACCAAACTTACTACGGGTGATTAAGAGGACTACGAATATGAGGAGGTCCTCCATGCATACCTCTCACAGGGACTCTAGTATACTTTCAGACTCCGAATTGGCCACACTTGGCTGCTTCATGAATGGTCATCTCCTCCGTAGCAAGGACTCGCCCTACTCTCGTCGTGACTCATTTGGCTGTGGTCCTCGCTTTGCTCGGGTGTCCAAACCTAGCCACCCTGTGACAGACTCCTAATCTCTCTGGCTCACTTTGTGTAGGCTCTCTAAATGACCTACACATATATAAACATTTGCGCTGTCTCCGTGTGGCAAAGATGATATATAGAGGGGTATGATCATCCCACTAAAAGGAATTAACATTTATCTAGTGTCCCAGAACTGCCACAACATTCTTAACATGCTTGTATCTATGCCCTCATGTCTTTCTGGGTAGACAGTTTATGGCGCAGCTAAACAATAACTGCAGTTCTGGACAATCCACATCATCATCTCTCTCCCCAACTGCTACAGCTGCTCTTGATGTCAGAAGACGATGCCTCAGCGTCTGACATAGTTTTGTGATTTATTCATGAAGCGGGATTTTACTGTTTTCTCTGAGAGAGGGCCACTTAACCTTATTGACCCATTGAGGGTTTAGCAGACCACACTGTTGCCTCCTCTGCCCAGACTAAGCTGTGGCTGTGTGGGCTTGGTTGTCCATCATGATACTCACCCTACCTCCTCTTTTACTTTTCTCTTCCCTCTCACATGCTCTGTTAGACTTACTCATCTGTTGCCCTATCCATCGTGCTAGTCTTTCTAAGGCAATTCCAGAGTGGCCTGTAATTCCATGAATTTTACCGGGTTGAGTTCACTTTCATGTTACAGATTTGGTGTGTACTGTTCATTTTAAAAAGTCCTGACTCCTGTCAGTCACCCTGTAGTTGGTCCTCATGACCAGAAAGGAAATTGTAGGATGGAATCCATTGGGTGTTGAGAAAGGTAGTGTACAGTAGTGACAAGGCAATGAGCATTAGGGATGTTAGTGTAAAGGGAGGTGGCATTGAACAGTTATGAACAGGGAGCCAGGCAGTAAAGGTGCAGAGGTAACAATTACTGTCTTTTTGTATAAGAGGATAGGTTATGGATAACAGGTTGAAAGTATTTGATAATAAGGACATAGATTCTCTGTGCAGCCACAATAGGTCGTCCTTTGTTGTTGAGATTTTATATTTCAGGAAGCATGTAGAAGGTAAGGAGTGTGGGTCGTGGTGGGATTTAGGAGTGAGGCAGTCTCCTGGGATAAGTCTAGGAGGGACCTAGGAATTTGAGGAGAGACTGAAGATCACGCGTGCTTTCTGGAATTGGATCACAGTGGCAGGGTTTGGTGGTGGATGTGTATGACAGCTAATGGAGCTCCTCAGCCAGGTAATCTCTGCACTTCATAACAGAGGTGGAGCCTTTGTCTGGGTCAGTTTTTAGGTGGTGGATTGCAGTTACCTTTCCTCACAATTATTCCCCAAATCCCTCAACATAGAAACTTAACTGCACCTCTTGCTCTTCAGCGTCCATGATACCACCAGGTTGGTACGTCAAAGTGTAAAAGGCTTCTTCCCCACCAGTAAAACATTTGCCCTCCGTCACATCATTTGCGTGTACTATGCTTACATTTGCATTTGGTATCTGTACACGAATAAAAAAAGTCGGCTCCACAACCACCATAAATTAAGGTTTCTATTTGACCGGCTTTCATTGGCACAGTAGGAAGAAACTGAGATATATTGCTACCTCATACAGCAACACGTATCACTGCACACTCCCACAGGCAGCACTACAGCATCCTCCCCCACCCCTACACTGCAGTCTTTGTGCCTCCTCCTCACCTCTCCTTTACCCCCACAACCCACCCCAGTTGAGATCGCTATTCACTGCAGACCGGCCTCAGTGCCCAGAGATGACAGGGACCCTGTGCCTGTGCCTGTATGCTGCTCAGTCCTTCTTGTATGTAGTGAGTAGCAATGCATTCTAATGCTTACACAAGTATAGACTAGTTATATGTACCAAGGAAACATTCACAGAAAATAATGAACATTGCCATAAATTCTTACTTGTGTACTGGGATTATCCCCAAGATGGAGACAAAAATGAATTCTAAGCAATGGAACTGAAGTTTGTCAGAACCATGTACTGGGAGATCAACAAGAATATTTTCTTGTACTGGTATCCTTCCTTTTCATCATTTAGAAAGCTTCAGTTGTTTGAAATTTTTTGATTTATGTGAAATAGTGCTGTCTCATGCTTCCCAGTGCACCACCTTGAAACCATTTCCCTTTCCTGTAGCACTTGGTGATGCCATGTAGCCAGCAGCAACTTTACCTTGTTCAACTAATTAACGTGGAATACTGTAGGTCGATAGAAGAATATAGTTTTTGTCGCTTGATATTTATCTTGTCAACATAAATGCATTGAGCGTGACTTGTATTAATCATCAGTAATTTATTGTGTTTTCTGTTATACAGGCCTACATTGAACAAATGTCAGAGGAAGAGTTTGAAAGACACAAAGAAGCTTTAGCAGCTCAACGTTTAGAAAAACCAAAACGGTTATCTGCACGTTCATCACGATTTTGGGCTGAAATAACTTCCCAACAGTATAATTTTGATCGTGTAAATATAGAAGTTGCATACCTTCGTACCTTGACAAAAAGTGATATTTTGAATTTCTATAAGGTGGGTTTTTAACCGCAGTTATAAAAAAAAGATTTCGATTTATGTTCACTTGTAACTGTAGCAATTTATCTAATTTATGTGGAATATACAGGAACTAATACATCACAGTTCTCCAAAGCGACACAAACTAGCTGTGTATGTTGTATCAACTGCTGAAGGGGGTGCAGGAAATATGCCGAGGCCATCTGCTCCAGATGCAGTCATTGATGGCATGTTGCCACCACCATCGTTTTACAAGAAGGTCAGTACATCATGTGCTCACACATGTGTAACCCATACTGTCTAAACTGATTCTCCTCCAATGCTAGTACCATTCTTGAAAAGAAATATACTCTTATTGAGGATTGTGTAACAATTAACATAATCCAGATTACACATTCAGGCTGTACTTACATACATGCTGGCTCACACATTGTAGCTAACTTTATTTAACATTGTTCTGCTAAATTAATTGTACTACTTTTTAATCATCATTAGTGGCTCTTTTGGTTATAAAACAAAAGCTGTTATCATATTGGTTGAAACTTATTATATTATAGTAGCAGCATCTTGAACAGTTTCCAACATCATATCCCATCTTTCTTTCTTTTTTTTCCTTCTTTGCCCACAACATTTGTCCTTTGAAACCTTATATTAACTGTCTTCTTTGGTGTCCTTTCTTCTTCTTCTGTTCTTGCTATATGTCCATATCATAAAGATCTTGAATTTTTTGTTTTGTCATTGAGAGACTCTGGTTGTAACAGATCTCTCTTTCTCTTCTTTCTTCAAGCATCTATGCAAGCCAATGCAATTCTTGTCCTTGATACTCTTTTCACAGGCTTATATTCTGCTTTTTCATTTCCTTAATTGTTCAAATGTTGAAGAAAAGTTTAAATGTGCACATGATAAGTCTTACATATTCTTCTTTTCCACCATTGGGGCACTTATTTCTTCCAAATTAGTCTTCTTATGCATTAAAAAGTTGCCCCACTTTTATACATTTTTAGCATATCTTTTTTTGTTTCTTTTGTGTTTGTCAATCCAAGCACAGCCAAATGCCTGTGTCCAGGTCAAAAGTGTATGAGAAATTGTGTGTGTGGTTGTGTGAGGTAGGAGGAGGGTGTAGTAGTGTGTTGTGTGCATGGTATTCTGAAAGTCTGTTACTCTTGTTTGTCACTTTCATGACATGGTGACAGGCCTGATGTGGAAGAAATTAAATCACCCACAGATAGCTATAAAGATTGAGGTATACTGTTGTGATTAAATGGCATATGGCCAGTCTGTGTTGTGTAGGGACTACAGAAGTGTCGATACTGCTAACACATTGTTGAGCATTTCTTTACCTGGCAGAAATTAAGTTAAAAAATAATGGTTGCTTGGCATAATTAATCGGAAACACCTGGATAGTCTCATCGCATTCCAGCATAGTCTGCCCATCTTTGCTGTGTCATTCTTCTCTCATATTTTTTGTGTGTAGATGCCACTTCAAGTAACAACATTTTTTTTTTTTTTTTATTTAAGGACTTGTTGTTATTGAGTCTTTCAACAGAATAGCCATTTAATGTAGCACTGTGTGCTAGCAATTGCTCCTCAATAATTCTCCCTGTGGGTGTCATCATTGTGTAACCATCAAGCAATAAATGAACAACAATCAGCGGAAACTAGGCTGTAGTGCAGTGATATCTGATCCATCCTCAGCTAGGTGGACAACTTATTGCTATTTTGGTTTCTTTCTGTCATAAGTGTTTTGCAAATTTAGTGGTTCATGCATCAACACATTTTGCTTTTATGGGCAAAACATCAGCAGTGTTTATTTGTGATCATTATGGGTACAAATACTTCTGTGCTTTTGAATATTATAGAGTAATTGACAGTTTTACTTTAGAAAGATATATAAAAGACTTTACTGTCAGTATATTGTGTGCCATTGTACATTTCTTGTTTCGTTTCCGTATGCCTTTTCCGTACACTTCTTCAGCCATGTGCTTTGATTCTTTGCTCAGTTCACTTCATTAAATTCAAGCTTTATATTATTTGTAGCTTACAGAATTTCTTTGTGGGTGTCTGCTATCTTTGCTATGATGCTGACTTACCATTTATGTTCCTCCATTTTGGGGTAGTACCAGTGTGAGAGTTCTTAAGAAAAACATTTTTTTTAATTTTTAAGTCTATAATGACCAAACGATATGTTGGTTACTTGCAATGTTTACAGGATAGATGATCGGAAAAAGCGAATCACGTCTGGTATATTAGCTTTCCTGTTTGCTGAATGCTTAATACAGAAAAATAAAAATTTTGACATGTATTGGAGAGGAGGACCACCCAAATCATATCCCCTGCTTATAATACATGGTGTCTTGGTTGCTGCTGGTGCATCTGAATATTATTTGTAACAGTACTCTATCCCGTAACTTGAGTTACAGAAATGGGAATAAACCTCATTGGTTTAGACTTCGGATATTTCAACCCTTGGTCAACTTAGCACCTCTGTGAAGCACTCCTCATGTACAAGCTTACTAAAGAAAAACATTGGCTGTGGAAATGTATTTTTCCTACTGCTAGTATAATTGACACCTGGCAGCATCGCAAAATAAATTGACGACACTTTTTATCATCAGATTACTTCCTGGAGAGACACAGAATTATCCTCTTAAATTCACTTGATATTTTCATCTCACTTTCATTGAAAATTCTGAGTGATGCTTGAGGTGTGCTATTCAGTTTGGAGTTTTATATTTTTGAGTCCAGGGAGAATCTATAGCTAATCTTGTCTTTTACGATGCGCATTATCTGCCTTAATAGGACAGAGGCCATGAGACAGGCATGTAAAAGCCACAGTCTTTCACTAGCTCTGAGGGAATTGAATCATGCTGTAAAGTGAAGACTGTATTAACTCTTGATTCCCATCTTACTGGAGATCAGATCTTCTGTCACAGAGCTACAAGTAGGCAGATTGAACATCATCAAGGGAATCTTGAGAAAACTACTACTTCATAAGTTTTATCACTACTTTCAGTACCCCAAGGACCTAATGGAGAAAAACTTATGATATTGCAGAAGTGCAAGTGTTAAGTATGATAAAACCTGAATTTTTTCTGCTTCTTCTGGCATAATTTTAGTTTTTGTAGATACATAGTTTTATTGATGAAATCGTGGCAGAAATAATTTGTTAGCGGAGTGCTTTTTGTGTCTCTTCACATAAACATATTTCCATACTACCATAGTATGTCACAGGACTGCACATAGACACAGACCATTTTGAAGTCAAAAGCACATAACATGTTACAAATTTTTCATAATTTAGGCAGTCTCTTGCTTTGGATGCTTTATGTTTTCATTAAAATAGACTTCCCTCATAAGACGAACATGGTAAGTTTTAATTCATTTGTATTAGTAAAGGGCATTTTATAGCAGTTGTTACTTTATTGAACACAACAGACAGTATTAAGGTAGGAATTAATCAACAACAATATATTTTCTTTTGACAGTGCTCAGCTATTTCATATTCCATGAGTATAGAAATCTACTGGTTCAGAGTTAAATATATTGAAAAACAGTATTTTCATCTGGAAGGGAGTAGTTCGATGGTTGTAAAGAAATTTTTTATGGTTGTGAGAAGATATTGGAGGGTGTAAGATCAGAAGAATTGAACGTGGCGGAGGAGGACTTTCCAAACAAGCTCCTGAATAGCTTCTTTTATAATGGCGCAACACTTGATGCAGTATTCTTATTTCTTTTTCTTACATTGCAACCGAGATGTTACAGATATTCCAACAAATATCAGTTACAATGCACACACCCCTAGGGAGCATTTCAGTGGTACATGACACCCTCTTTGTGCCACCAAATGCAAAATACTGGAGGCACGCTGCTCTTTGCTGGAGGAGTTGTTTGATGGTATGGCTCAGCCATTAAATACTTACTTTAAATGTGAAAACTGTCTTCTGGTACAATTTCCTCAATAAAAAGTTACCCAATATATGGCACAAATGTTTAAAACAGCCTCTGCAGCCTTTATCCTTCTATTACATCACAGTGAACAAAATGTTACTAATGTTATAGAGGTTTGAAAATGCTTAGACAATCGTCCTTGTGACATTTAAATACACAACATTCATTACATCACCTCAAGAATAATACTAGACTTTCAGATAGAAAACAACAATCAATAAAATACACTTATAGCAACAAGACAAACAAAACTACACAAATTTATGCATAACATTTTTTCAGCAAAATTTTGCCTGCAATGCAAAATTATGTACTATAAAAATCTTAACATGATATGTTGCATGAGCAGTGGGCACACTGTTGTTGTTCAGCCTGTTTACCAAAGTTATTTCTTGTAGAAAACGAAAATAACAAGTATTTTTATGCTTGCCAATGTGCGTGCAGAAATGTGGACTGTAGGTAATGGACACAGGATGTGATGTTTTACAGTCACCTGGGTGGACTGGCTGGCACCAGGTGGCCAGTGGTCAGTGTCCATTATCTACTGCAAAGAGAGACCGTCGAGCAGAAATTGTTCTAGTCTTGACGGACAATCACGAGCTCTTTTGTGGATTTGTTTTAGGAAGTTTTGCTACCACAGTGGGTTGAAAAGATAAGTAAGTTATCTCTGGGCTTCTATTAGGCTGATAATTTTAGCAGACAAACATCATTTGGTTTAAAATGTAAAAATAGGTGTTAGCCCCAACTGTTGATGTTGCATTTACAAAGTATGATGTTTCCACTACATCAAAGGCAGAGACAGCATCGTGACAGCTCGATGGATGATGACACTTCTTCCAGAAACTTCTGCATCCTACAGTTTTGCTAACTGATGTAGATAGCTAGACTTTGGATTATGAGAGGTGCTCAGTTTTGTTGTGACTGAAAGAGAACAACTCTGACTTTGTTATTGAGGCAGCCATCAGGTGGCAAGTTTTCATATCAAAGATTGTACAGGTAGCACAGTGTTACAGAATATTCTGTTGCACCAGTTTAATAATTAATCTTCTTAAATTAAAAACAAGTCTATGAATACTCTCATTAATTAAAAAGAAGTTTTTTTTTAGTAGAAGATGTTTTTAGTATGTGCATAGCATAGAATTTACAGTCGCACCTTGCTTTTCAGTGGTACATTGCCAAAGATTACGCTCTACACTTTGTCATCTGTCAGTGTCTCACTGCCCATGACAATTCAGTCCTGTTTGCTGAGGGAAGCAGAAGAGATAGGGTGGGAGATTTGGGAGCCATAAAAAATACAAATAGAAATTATGTAACCCATTTGTGAAACTGAAAATGTCACACAATGTTTCTGTGTTAGTACAGTCCACCTGCTTAGCTGGATGGTAATGTACTTGCCTCCCATGCCAGCGGGCCTGGGTTCGATTCCCGGCCGGGTTGGAGATTTTTTTCCACTCGTGGACTGGGTGTTGTGTTGTCCTCATCATCATTTCATTCTCATCACCGGCACACAAGTCGTCCAATGTGGCCTCCCAGCCAATTATGCCATATGCTCATTTCCATTTTCTGTGTTAGTATATGTGGAATAGTTTACAAATAAGGTGTCTCGTTACATTTCATTTTGAAACAGACTTTTGTGATGCCACTAAGTGTAATGTCTATCAGGGCGTGCTGAAAAGTAGTGCCTCCAAATTTTTAATGTGAAAACACTTGAAACTTTTTAAATAAAATAAATGCTATTAACATTCTACATTTGTTGCTGAGTTGACTGTGCTGAAAAAGAAGTATGTAAACACAAAGAATAAAGATGTAGAAAGTTAATAATGTTTGTTTTACTGAAAAAAATTTGAGAGTTTTCACATAGGAAAAATTCAGAGACAATACTTCTCAGCATGTCCTCGTACTCTAGCTTCTCAACTAATAATAAAAGTTTACCTTTACTTTGAAAATACATCATAAGGAAAATTTATTTGAAAAAAACTGTAAAATTGCACTTAATTTCAGGAGGTGAAATTCCAAGTACTCGTGGATGACACACAAAAACAGTCCATGCTGTTATAACTCTTTAGTTTATTTCAGGTAATAGAAAGGGATAGGTTGCAGGAAGTCAGAAAAGGTGGCAGGTCACTCAGAGACCCTGATGCGAAGACAGGAAGGGGAGGTGACAGAGAGAGCAGGGTACCAGAGTGGCGAGTATGGGAGGGGAGTGGAGACTGCAACTAGTAGGGGGAAAGTTCTTTGAATTTTGCCTCCTGAACGTGAGGCGTGCCCAGCCATTGCCTCTCCTTGTTGTTTTAAAATCTATGTGATACACATTTTGTCCTAATTTGTAATGATTTTTATGTTCTCATCTGTTTGTTTCCAGCCAACGAGAATACAGGATATCACAGAGTTCAAGAGCAGTCAGGGGTTATTCCCTCTTGTGAAGCCGTACATCAATATACCATCAAAGTCAAAGTCAAAGCTGTAGTGAATTCTTTACAACCATCAGTTTTTAGGGCTCCACAGATGAGGTCAAAACCTTTACACATGTTGGATACTGACAGCAGATGAGATATCTTTTGCTACTGTGTATTCTCTGTGGTACGAGTATGTATGTTATGTAATTTTCGTATGGGTGCTGCATTTTCCGAGACAAGTATCATACAGTGTGGTAGTTTAACTCCTCACCTGCACTGTATCTGCAATTAAGTTCCTGTACATAGGAATTTAAAATAGTGTTAAAGGCCATATTTCAGATAAATACTTCAGTACTGTAAGTACGTGACTGCACTTACTTTAGAAGTAAACATTGGTACTGTAGAATTTGTGATAGTCCGTTACTTTCCAGTACTGACCAAAAGACATTTCTCAAAAATAGTTCATATGTTTCATACCCTGAAATGACTTAACTGATAAAGAAAACTGCTGCACTGTAGTTATTACAATCTACTATTGTTATAAATTATTGAATTACAGTTCCACAGTAGTTCAGTATTTAAATTGAGCTCCAGAACAGTGGTTCTCATCCAATAACTAACACTGTTGCAGCAATTAATTATGAGCTCACGTATGGTAATAATTAATTCACAACAACATAGAGAATTTATTTTTTATAATAGTACTTATGCAGATCAAGAGGTAATGAAATAATGTTTCATAAGAGAGTAAATGAAACCAGGATTCATTATTACTTAAGAAATATAGATAAATCACTGCATTAATTTATTAAACTGTGCATCATGAAAAAGAATGATATTTTATTATTGTTCAAAGGTTTTATGTCAAATTCTGTTGTTGCTTAAATATAGGCTAATTATTGTGGCTAATTGGGATTTAAATGGTAATAAAATTCTGTCTGAATCAGTTGCCATTTCTTTGCTTGGTCATTAATCAGGAGAATATCACTAAACATACATAAATGTACTACATTAATTGTCCTCAAGTATAACTCACCATTAGTTTGAAATAGTTCAAAGTTGTGTTGATAATAAAAATCATATGATAAAACATAAATATGAGAAAGTGTAATTTCAGAAATAAAACAAGTGACTTTCACCACAAAAGAAATACTGTAACTAGCACTGTGAGGAAAGCATGCTAATGAACCAGTGACCCATTCATACTTAAACATGAATATGGCATAGGTCATGTACTACCTTATTCCTAGACTATCATAACAGCACCATGTCATTAGAAAAAAATTTGGCATAATGAACTTCCACTGATTTTTGCACGTAATATTTCTGAAACTGCTTGAAGGAGATAAATAAATTAGTGCCCTGATTGCATTTAGTTCAGTTACCAGTTCCTGTTAAATTTTGAGATATTGTAGGAGTATTTTATTAAATATTAAACATAGTTTCAGAAATCCTCAGCATGCGTCAATAATCCCTAAATAAATACTGGAAAATACCCACTTTACCCTCGCAATTGTTTTCTTCATTAGGATACTAATCTAAAACTACAGTAAGCTGTATATTATAATCAATATATCTGGAAACTGAACATGTATAGTTCGATTTGTTCACACAGTAATTAGATGTGTAAGTCTGACACTTGAAGTTTCACGTGCGGAGTGTTACATTGCATGATGAAGTGTGCTTTCGTGGTCAAGAAACATTACTTAGTTTTCCTGCTAGACATTTATTTTTGTGTGCACAGAATATGTGTGATCAGTGTTTTGAAACAGGTATGTCTAATCATTTGTTGAAGGAGCCAGTTGTTAGTGCCCCCTGGCAAGAGAAATATTGCAGAATAGTATGCCAATAGCAGCTGCTGACGTTTTGGCCAGTGTAAAAATAAATAAATAAATAAATAAATCTTCAAAGGATTGAGAGCGATCATATTTTAATTGTGATGGGGGACATTACACTGACACAGCTAACTTCAGTAGCTATAATTCTATACTTAATGCAGGTAAAAATCTGTCTGTAGAATTTTTACTCATATATTTCCTTTCTTTCTCCTTTAAACATCTAAGCTTCCTCTTGAAGCAGCTTATATCCCATCAGTCCAAAACATTCCAAGACTGGATTGATATTTAAAAAAAAAAGAGAGAGAAAAGTTACGATGGTTGTTTTAATTCTTCAGGCGTTCTACATAGTCTTTACCCGCTTGAATACAACACAAAAAACGTTCTTATAAACATGTCAGACTGTCGGAAAAGACCTTCTTTGGGATATTGTTCAACTTGCATGTTATTGATTTGAATGTTGGTTACGTTGTCCAAGTGTTTGACCCTTCATGTAAATTTCTGCACTTTGATGTTTTATGTTGGTAACACTTAATCTTGTCACCCATGATGATTTTTTCCAGGAAAGAATTGTCTGCCTATTTTCGAGAGGGGTTGGCATGCAGCACAAACTCTGCACACATTTTTCTCTTCTCAAAACATTCGGGAGAATGTCTTGAATTTGTGATTTACTGTTATTGCTTCATGGCGATTTGTTACATGACTTTGTTAACACACTGCAGCTGCACTCTGCTGCTTAACAATGCATGCTCACAAGTGACTGTTTATTGCACATCTGTCATTTACTGTTGTTTGTTCAAGCTGCCACTGTAGTTAGTGCCCTGACATCACTTATATGCAAGGAATAAAGTCAGTCTTGGAATTTTTTGGCCAGGTGGTGTATAACAAAAACAATGCAATGTCAGGAATGCTCAGCCAGCAAGATAGTTCATACAGTAATAAAATATTACAATTATGGAGCAAAGACTACACCATGTACAGTTACATTGCCATGACTAAACGTGTAAGACAGAAAATACTTACTTTCAGATTCAAACTTATCTGTTGTAGGTGCTGTAGAATACTGTAATTGTATATTAAATGAAATACAGATACAGTGGCAATTCCTTTTTATATGGCGACTGACAAATGGTAGTGCCAGATTATTGAGTTCGTTTGAAATTTAGTTTAAACATGCACAGGCTATACTTTATTAAATCCATAGATATATTCATTTTAACAGGAAACTTAGTTATGGGTGTGGACATACACAGTAGTATCACAGACTATGAAGCATGTCCTGAATGTTTAGTTGTTGCATAATATTGGTACTGCATGTATCTAGGTGTTGTATATCATCTCCATGAAGTGGCAGTAGCACCATGAGAAATCTTGAAGTTTTCTGTGTCCTCTTCTTCACTGGCCTCTTCTTCATCACTTTCGTAATTACTTTCCTGCATGCTTTTGATTTTTTCTTCGCGTGTTAATGTTTAGTCTCTCTCACAGTTTTCTTCTTCAGCCACTTACCAGCACCATCTTCAAAAATTTCTCATTCTCCTGGGGAAGCTTTCAGAACGTGTCAGTGTACAATGTGCCAGCAAGTTGATGGCTCCAAATTAACTGGCTCATTACTGTACTCAAAACGGACTCCAACACTGTGTCAAAGGATGGCCAGCTCTTCTTTATGGCAGCGTTCTTCACTGTATCCCATGCTTTTGATGTTTGGAAAGCAATATCACAAAAGTTCACTGCTTTCCACACCTTCGAATAGGCTCAGTGAAGTCATTTTCACATTTGTTCAGCAAGGAAACAAGAAGTGCATGTTGATTATAATGTTTAACTGATTCCAAAATTTCACAGGTGAATCAGGGCTGTCACACTGGGTGCAAGAAAAAGTGCTTGTGTACCATTGGACATTGAATCACTGGGAGCACAGTCATTTGTAAGGACAGCTTTCAGTACAAGCCTTTCCTTCTTCAGCTCTTTCTCACATCTGGTAGAAATGCTTCGTGGATCTGCTGAGAAAATATTTCTCTGTCCATCCATGCTTGCTTCTGAGCACAGCTTTGTGTCTGTAGCGTATTTTTGTAACTTTGTTGAAAAGAATGTGGATGTTGGGGTTTTCCCAGTTACCACGAGTGGTAGTTTATGACTTCTATTTGCATCACAAAATGCATTTAAAATTACATGCTGATTCTGTTGGTTGTACCAGCCAACTTCCTTCTCATTCTAGGCAGCTAATGTTTTTCAAGGAAGCATCTTGTAGATGAGGGCTGTTTCATCAGCATTGTATGAGACATCAGTAGTTAAATATTTTTCCTCTGTTTTTTTTTTTTCCCTTGTCTTGTTTACTGCATTTTTTCATTAGTCGAGCAATTTTCCATGGCAACAGGCAGCTGCCACAGTCGTCATTTTCTCCAGTTTAGTTGCCAACCCTCACTTACTACAGACAATTTATTGCCACTGAGTTGTTTATTAAATATATATGATTTTTCATTTATTATTAGGCCACTGACTGGAATTATCTTACTGCTGTCTTGTACCAATTATCTTTAAACAGCTACTCGTATGTCCATTTCTTCATTCTCACTCTTTCACATAATCTTCCATTTCCCCAACTCGTTCACTATTGAGGTCGCACACTGTCAAATAACATCTCTTTTCAAATAACTGAAGGAAAGCCGTTGGCAACTGCCTATATTTTGAGAGGAGCACCCTCTGCCAGTTTGTATGCTTGATTTCTACTCCAGCAACTGGTAGCTGGATGCGGATCCAGTTATTGAGAGGCAGATCACTGAGGGCTGGATTAGTGATAGTTAAGTTATATACAACTACAATCAGTCACACGCAGATGACTCATCACTGGCATCTTAATTACACTTCATTACTTACACTCTACTGAAAACAAAACAATTGGAAAGCGGTTCAGTCAACAAGAATTTTACAGATATCTTCTGAACCACTAATTCCATTATAATTTCAGGAGAAAAAAGCATTCATATGCCAACTTTTTTTCTCAACTGTAGATCTGTCTGGTGGAGTGCCTTCCGTGCCCTGCAATACAGATAGTGGTGCAGTAGGTACCTCCATGTTGGAAGGATGACTGCGGAGAGGTCAGAATAATGTGCAGTTCCTGGAAAGGGGCAGCAGCCTTTTCAATGATTGTATGGTGCAACAGACTGGATGATTGAGGCATCTGGCCTTGTAACATTAGTCAATGTGATACAGCTATTTGGTATTGCAGGTGGCTGAAAGCAAAGAGAAACCTCAGCTGTTATCTTTCACGAAGACATGCAACTTGCATTCTCCTGGATAAAATGTTATATCCCATAATCATATAGATAGGTTAGAGAACTTGAAAAGAGAGTGACCAGGTTGAAGTTATAGTCAGAATTAGTGAATAGTTATGACAGGAAGAACAGGATTTACAATCAGCTGAGTATGTGGATATCAACACAAAATAAAATAGGGGTAATGCAGGCCTAGGTCTATCAATGAACATGAAAATAGAAATGTAGATTAGCTACTATGAATACATAGTGAAATGTGAATTAGCTGCTGTGAAAAGAATACTGATCACATTATGGTTGCAAAAATAGACACAAGGCCATCACCAGTCACATGCCTTCTAGCTCCCACATATGATGAAGAGAGAGAGAGTGAGTGTGTGTATGACTAGAGAAATTCTTGTTACTAAAGGAGACAAAAATTTAATCGTATGGACGGACTGCAGTTAAATAGTAAAAAATGGAAGATTGGTAGAAAAATAATTTGGAAAAAGGGATGAAAGGAGAAGTCATCTGGTAGAACTGTGCACAGAGCATGATCCGAGCATTGCTAATACTCAGTTTAAAAACTGTCTATCTGTAATTTTTTGTACACTTGGATTGGATACACACACATGCAAACAACACTCATGTATGGGCATGACTCGCAGTACAGTGAAAACGACCGACCAGTGAGATTTTATACAAGAACTACATGGGTTAAACTTTTTGCACATTGATTAGCAGAAACTTAACATTCTTGATAGTTTAATGTGCATCAGAGATCCATTCACACTAGAGTAACTACGAATATTGTATACATTAGCAAGGCCTACTTTGAACTTGTCCTGCAACATCAGATATTTGGGCAATGCATTTGTTTACATGAAGGTACAACTTATTGTTCAATGAGGAGAGTATTGCAAAGTAGGAATAGCTGGATGAGAAATGCAAGGCTGTAGAAATGTGCATGACTATGGAAAAGATAGTCACCTGTAAGAAAATTAGAGATCTTTAGAGAAAAGAGGAGCATCTGTGTGAATATTAAGAGCTCATATGGCATGCCAGAACTAAGATAGAGAGAGAAGAGGAAGTAGATGAGTGTGAGAAGGGAAACAAGACACGGCAAGATGAATTTGATAGGGCTTTGAGAGACCAAACCTGAAACAAGTCCCTTGTAGACTACTTTCCCTCAGAAGTACTGAGATCCTTGGGAAAGTCAGCCATGACAGAACTGTTCCACTTTGTACATATAAGCAGCCGAAATATCCTTGGACTTCAATAAAAGCATAGTAATTGCTGTTCCAAAGAATGAAGATGCTGACAGCTGTGAGTATTACTCAACTGTCATTTTAATAACTCACAGTTGCAAAATACTTACAAAAATAATATGCAGAAGAATGGGAAAATGTGTAGAAGCTGACCTCAGGGGAGGTCAATTTTGGTTCCAGAGAAATAAGAGAATACACAACGCAATACTCACTCTACAGCCTAGTGCAACCCTAGAGGGTTTCCGGCAGTAGTGTAAATGTTGAAATCTAATACTAATTTTTAATATAAATGAACAAGCTTTATTAATAGAATTATAGGCATTTTTGTGAACCAGAATTTTCATTCAGTATATCAAGTTTTTAATTATTATGTAAGATGATTTACTTGGGGACAAGTCATGTTTTGTCATCTAATGTGTTGTATTTAGACGCGCAGTAAAAGCTGTAAAAGATTGGAGTTTATATTTTCTGGTTTTTAGGAAAAATTAAATTATTCCACAGGTAAGAAGAATATCTAACAAGCTGGGAGATCGTAGACTACTGTGAGCTGAAGATCGTGAGGTAACTTAAAATATAAATGAACCCCCGGAGTAGCAGGCACACTTTTCGCTGTCTACTGTTGCAGGATGGTTACCGGAAAAGTGCTAGATGAGAGTCACTCAAAAAGCAGGAATGAGAGTGAGAGCAACAAATTTGGGGGCTGTGAGACCCCTGCAGATGTAAGTGGTTTTGAGAGAAGTTTTGGACTAATCGGTAGCACTGCTAGTGGTTGGTGTGGAAGATGTGAGGGCAGCCATCTTTGCCAGTGAAGTGCCTCGTGCAGAAATCCTTTCTCTAAGGCATGTCAACCATTCTGCATACAACTTGAACATCTTTGGGCTTGGACTGTTCATTACACTAACCACGTAAATGATTTAATTTGTGCCTGGGGAAATATAGGTGTTTTTAGTCAGTCATCTTCTGCACTTCAAGCAGTAATAACGAAGTCATGTTCATGTTTCTGGATTAATTGGGTATATCAATTGAATCTCTTTTGTCATTTCATTCTGGGATTTAGGTATCTTCCCATTCGAATCAAGTTGTTGGTATTGGTAAACTGTCTCCATTTGGAATTACTCTAACAGAGGATGGCCATTAGAGTAGACAATTTGCAAAAATAATGTAGGAGGATAACTCAAAGTTGGGTCCCTGCTATTGAGAAAGACTTTGCGAAAGTTGCTGAACAATGTGTAGGACAGGAAGAACTTTGTGTTGATGGAATGGATGTTTATATCATGTTGTTCATAGAAGAGAGTTAAGGTCGAGGAGAGATATGAGGGGCTGTGTTTGTTGTTAAGACACCAGAGAAGACAGGGGGTATTGAAATCTCTGCACTTGTCTGCAAGCAGCCAAGATAGCTGTAAATGTTGTTGTCATCAGTGGTGGTGGTGGTGGTGGTGGTGATGTCGAAGGACTGCTTTGATGCAGCTGTCCATGCTAGTCTATCCTGTGTAAGCTTCTTTGTCTCCAAATAGCTACTTCAACCTACATCCTTCTCAATCTGCTTGTTGTATTCATGTCTTGGCCTCCCTCTATGATTTTTACCCCTACACTTCCATTCAATACTAAGTTGGTGATCCCTTCGAGTCTTAGAATGTGTACCAACAACCAAGCCCTTCTTCTAGTCAAGTTGTGCCCCAAATTTCTTTTCTCCCCAGTTATATTCAGTACTTCGTAGTAGTTATGTGATCTACCCACCTAATATTCAGCATTCAACTGTAACATCCCATTTCAAAAGCTTTTATACTCTTCTTGTCTAAGCTGTTTGTTGTCCATACTTCAATTCAATATGTGGCTACACCCTATGTAAAAGGAGTTCCTAATACTCAAATCTATATTCTGTGTTAACAATTTTCTTTTCTTTTTCTTTTTTTCCCAGGAACGCTTTTCTTGTGACTGCCAGTCTACAATTTATGTCCTCTCTGCTTCGGCCATCATGTTATTTTGCTGCCCATATAGAAAAACACATCTACTGCTTTAAGTGTCTCGTTTCCTATTGTAATTTCCTCATCATCACCTGATTTAATTCAACAACATTCCATTAACCCAATTTTGTTTTGCTGATGTTCATCTTGTATCAATCCTCCTTTGAACACACTGTCTGTTCTGTTCAACTGTTCCTCCAAGTCCTTTGCTGTCTCTGACAAAATTACAATGTCATTGACAAACCTAAACATTTTTATTTCTTTTCCTTGAACTTTAATTCCTGTTTCAAATTTTTTCTTTGGTTTCCTTTACTTCTTGTTCAGTGTGCATATTGAATAACATTGGTGATAGGGTACAATGCTACCTCACTCCCTTTTCAACCACTGCCTCCCTTTCATGCCCCTTGACTCTAATAACTGCCATCTGATTTCTGTACAATTTGTAAATAGCCCTTCACTCCCTGTATTTTATCCCTGCTATCATCAGAACTTCCAAGAGAGTATTCCAGTCAACATTGTCATAAGCTTTCTCTAAGTCTACAAATGCTATAAATGTAGATTGACTTTCCCTTAACCTATGTTCTACGATCAGTTGTAGGGTCAGTATTGCCTCATGTGTTCCTACATTTCTCCAGAAATCAAAGCGCTCTTCCCCAAGGTCGATTTCTACCAGTTTTCCATTCTTCTGTAAATAATTCATGTTAGTATTTTGTAACCATGACTTATTGAACTGATAGTTCAGTTATTTTCACACCTGTCAGCAGCTGCCTCTTTTGGAGTTGGAATTATTAGATTCTGAAGGTATTTCACCTGTCTCATATGAGTACATCTTGCACACCATATGGAAGCACATTGTCATGGCTGGCTCTCACAAGGGTTGATAAACAGAAGGAAGGTATGACCACCCACTGCCGCACATGCGCAGATAACCAGGCAGTACTGCACCAAGAATTTGTCACTTAGCCGCAACCTGATGGTCCTTCGCAACGTATTCGTACTGATTTTGCTGATCCATTCAGGAACACAAGATGGCTCCTAACGGTTAATGCATACAGCAAGTGCCATTTTGTCATTCCAGTGAATTTGACTACTAGTACTAGCATAATCAAAGCAGTCACTTCTGTATTTTAATTAGAGTGTTTGCAACAAGTAATTGTATCGGACAGTAGTCTGCAATTTTCTTTGTCGGAGTTTCACCACAAACCTATCGCACTATGCCTGCTCGCAATGTTTCGCCACAGAACTCTTACTAAATCACCGCCACTACACTTTGGTGCACCTCTCTCACCCTCACCACTCTGCGTCTCACAGTAACTTCGCAACGAAATTCCACACGTGTCGACAACAAGACTCATAACTGGGAATCCGGCTTCGTCATTCATACCTTGGGCCCACATAGTACCATGCGCACCCGTCGGCACTCCAAAATCGACTTCATTTCCAAGACTATAGTGACCCTGTCACATGTTTTCATTTCTCAGAGATGCTCCATGCAACTCAGCCAGGAGCCTGTGCTGATGCCCCAGCTCTTAGTTCTTCAGACGACTTTGTCACAGAGATGGCGCCTGATGTTTATGCAGCTACTTCACCCACCGCCATTCGTAGTGATGCCAGTCACAGAATTGGAGCCCACATCAGCCTTATACGTCCACCTGTGCTGCTGGACGGGTGTCCTACCTCCACTTTTTTGGCAATGTTCCCAGTGGTCTGCAAAATGAATGTCAGGACGTGGGTTCAGAATGAGATTTTCACTCTGCAGCAGAGTGTGTGCTGATCTGAAACTTCCTGGCAGATTAAAATTGTGTGCGCGACCGAGACTCGAACTCGGGACCTTGCCTTTCGCGGGCAAGTGCTCTACCAACTGAGCTACCGTAGCACGACTCACGCCTGGTCCTCGCAGCTTTACTTCTGCCAGTATCTCGTCTCCTACCTTCCAAACTTTACAGAAGCTCTCCTGTGAACCTAGCAGAACTAGCACTCCTGAAAGAAACAATACTGTGGAGACATGGCTTAGCCACAGCCTGGCAGATGTTTCCAGAATGAGATTTTCACTCTGCAGTAGAGTGTACACTGATATGAAACTTCCTAGCAGATTAAAACTGTGTGCCCGACCGAGACTCGAACTCAGGACCTTTGTCTTTCACGGGCAAGTACTGTACCACTATCAGCCACACCATGGTACAAATCTCCCACGCTTCATCGCCCGCGCCAACACTACATGACGAATGTGTGGTGAGAGAAAGGCCGTATCAATGGCATCTGTATTGACCATACCCAGCATCCCACACCACTTGCAAGCATGGGGAGAGACGGCACATCAATTCTCCTGCAAGCGCAGCGCTGGGTCAGCTCAATCTTGGATCGCACTGTATCTCCGACAAGAAGTGCCATACATACACACCACTAGGTGACTCTAAATTAACATGACTTCACAGTTTGCAGCTTTGATTGACCAGCACTCAGTGACTCACTGAATTTTCTGGCTCTTATCAATCTTACTGCAAATGACTGCAGTGGCGAAATTACCTTGACATAGCACACTGCTAAAGAGCATTGTTAGATACCTGTGACTTCTCTCATTGTATCAGCATTGAAGACTATTTATTTATATCAAGGACATTACTGTGTATATAATTCAGCACCACAGAAGGACCTACAGCACGTCAAGGTCATGTATACCATAATTAGTAAATGTACATACTGCAAATAAACTTATTAATATCATATCTTTTAGAAGATAGCTAATTGTCTTTATTGGCTACCTAGCTTTCCAGTTGACTGTCATTGACTTGAGCCTCATTCATTGTCTTACATGTGAATGCTACAGATCGTTCAACATGGCCAACCTTGTGGGATAAAAGTGCCCCTATTCCATGTGATGAAGCATCAACTACAAGCACTGCTGGTTTTTACGTAACAAAATGCGTAAGATATGGGCGACTAAGTAATTAATGCTTCAGTTTCAGAAAAGATTTTTCTAAGTCTCCAGCACAGTTAAAAGGAACATTTTTAAGCCATATGATATGCAAAGGAGCGGCTATTTGTCCTGCATTCGGAATTAGTTTGATGTAGTATGTCATTTTGCCAAGAACAGTGTGCAGTTGTCATACATTTGTAGACGAAAGTAATCTCCGTATGGCCTGTAAGTGCTTATCGAGGGTCAAGCACCACGAGTGTCAATGACGTCCCAAATCTTCGATTTCTGTATTAAAAAATAAAAAATTCCTTAAATTACACTTGAGAAATCCATCAATTAAAACACGAAAATGAGGCACCAAATTTTTCCAGAGACAATCATATTATATAAGCTATTTGAATAGGACAGAACATTTGATGTCACTTGCTCAAGAACGTGTTGAAAAACGCAGGAGCAGAGACAATTTCGAAGGGACGGCGCTGGTATTGATACAAACCGACGTTGTGAGTTAAGCATTATAATTTTTGTTTACTGATCCAGGGTCAGTTGAAGGAAAGGATTGGCTAAATCAGTTTTTGAAAAGAATTGTCCACGCGTGAGGCGACCCATAAGCTCTCGGATATGTGCAATCTGGAAGAAATTAATCATTGTTTGAGCCCTAACTATAGCTTTAAAGTCGACATAAAGGCTGATCTCTTTTATTGTGATCCAAGGGGAGATGCCCATTGACTTGCAGCAACGTGTTTCAAATTCCAAATTTGTTCCAATCTCTTGAGTTCGGAAACGATTTCTCATGAATGACGTGATGTACTGGATGAACGTGGTATAATTTAGGTTTTACGTTGTCCTTGAGGATAATTGTCTGCGGCAATTTTTTGCATCTCTCAGTGTGCCGCCAAACAGATGTCCATATTTTTCACACAGCTGGCAAATACTGGCATGGGAAAATAGTGTCATTAGCACTCACATTACCCTGAATCTCGAAAGCATCCGGTTCAAAAAAATATTGGAAATAGAACATGACAACTACTGTGAATGGTACTGATGTAGTTGTATTTTGCTTGATGTTTTTGTAGTTCTAGGCCGTGAGATGCAGGTGTGATTTTTAAAAGTGAGGGTGTGCCAATTACTCATAACTGTTTTGATTGAGCAGTGTCACTGAAGTGTCAATATCTAACTGAAATGGTACAGATTTATTGAAACTCTGCAAAGAGGTAAACATTTGCAGTTATTCCACTCAGTGTGCCTATCCGTTATAACTTTGGGAAGACTGTCTTTGGCCGAGTTGTGGTTGACGAAGTTTTTAGCTGTTATGTCTGTTACAGATCTGGTTAGAATGAGATAAGTTTAGTACTGTGCATTTCAGCGTGTGATTCCGTTGCTTTCGTTCATGGTTTCTTTGTGGATTTCCTGGAGGAATGGGTACAGACTCAGAATGAGAGATCATATTTATTTCCATTTTCTCAGGTCGAGATTTGTGTGGAACAAATAGGTTGTATACTACCCGGGAGATCCGGGAAAAACCTGGGTATTGTTTACAATTCAGGGAATTTTTAATTGTTTTAGTTTTCAGTTAAATTTTTGTGATTTTGAGTGGTAAGAACCAATACTCTAACAAAGGATATTACTGTACCCTGATACTGTAGAATAACACTGCAGCAACGAAATATGAACGAGAGATAAAAAAGACGTAACTTGCAAAGGAAATGCGCCGTATACAACAACAAAACACAGTGTTCATACAAGCGTCTGCCAACAGCAAAATGTGTCGAAGATTTTTGGAAGACTATACAGTGCTTCATGACAACAAATTGCCTCCGATGAGCGTGACGTGACAACTTTTTTAAATCAGATACCTTTGAGCAGTTGCGGGCGGCCTCTTGTGCATGCGTAGTTGGGTCGCGCATGAGTAGTACTTTCCCCCGCTTCTGGTTACAGAAGTGTGGCTGGGCACCACTACCTAATATTGCCCCGGTTCGGAAATATACAGATAGTAAATCCGGGCCTGATGCGCAGAGCAGTCTGAGTTGTGGTGGGGAGATAGGTCGTCTCCACGCGACCTGTGTTTACGTTCAGTATTTTTGTTGTTTCCTCTTCATTTATTGCTCTCACGTTAAATGATAAAACGGATTTTTGTGACCCGGAGATATCAAATTAATTAAAATACGTTCGCATAATTACGGAGGCTAAAATATGTTACTAGTTTCAGATTTTATTTCCACCTTCCTGACAGTAAAGCATTAATAGCTTTGCAGAACAATGAAATCTCTTTGTCGGTTTGCTGAAGAGATTTGGCTTTTATTAATCTTTTCTGCTGATGCTGTCAGTTTATTTGAAACGAACTGTTGGCTGGTTTCAACTGTTCGCTGATTTCAAGTGCACGTATGACATTATGCCATAATTAAGAACCAAACATGAGAATATAATACTGGTAGTCCACAACAATTTACATCCGAATCTGGACATACGAATGTGCACTTTAAGCCGAATTATGCACTTAACGAAATTCCGATGCTCTTGGCGCATCCTCTGATGCCTTGTTTCTTTTATGACATAATGTAAGATCTTTTAATATTCTACACGTACGAACACACGGCCTTCCTGCGTCATCGCGCGGTGACGCCTGTTATCAGGCGTTCTCTTGCAACTGCTGAAACGAACGTATTTCTAACGGGTAGCGGGAAAATATTGCGAATGGTGGTTTGAAAAGCGTTACACACACATTAAAAGCAAATTTCCTTTTACGCAAGATGAACTATGTGCGAGAATGTACTATGAATTTCTTAAATAACAAAGCGTTTGACTCTCATTTAAAAATCAACTCTTCGACGGTGGCCATTTAGAAGAATTTCGAGCCCAGAAGATCAGACATTTACGTCGTTATTAAAAATATCACGCGCGGAGAAGATCAACATTATATGTGGAAGCGTAACTTATCTTCCAGCTTATTAATCTTAGAGACCAATATTATATGTGAATGCTATGTATATTAATTTAAACCCTTAATTTTTCTTATTTGTGTTTTCGCGCTGCTGAAGAGTGATCTTGCTATTGGCAGACTACATCACGTGTCCTATGCTGTCATCAGCTGGCGAGATCAGGTGACATGAGTTATGAGTGCCTTACAAAAGCGCATCGCAAACTCGATTTCAATGCTTCAGAAAGTAACATGGGGTATTTGGTGGGATTCGAATTTATAATACAAAAATATGCAGCGTACATATTGCTGCACATCAAAGGTGCTTGAAAACGTGTCCCGTCCCCCCCCCCCCTCCCCGAGTTTCGTTTTCTAAAGTGGCGGGAAATTCTATGTCAGTATATAAAACCATAAGCATTCAAAGGTTTCATCACTTTTACAGTGCCAAGGAAAAGTATACGGTGACTTAACACAGAAAAAGTGTATTTTCACCTGGGAGAAAGTGTATTTTTAACCGGGAAATCCGGGAATTTTTCTTTCGTTGTCCGCGTAGACACCCTGAACAAACAGAATTTGCGTGGTGTTTCTTCTGCATGCACATTTGCTGTGTATGTCCTGATTTAAGGCGGCGGCAACATTCCACATGGTAGAGAAGCAGTTTTTGCAGTCATACGTAACTTTCTCATAAGACTTTGTCATGTTGGGGTAGGAAGGGGCCTGAGCACATTGCACTGTTTTAGCTGCTGCCTGTACTGACGGTCATTGCGGGCCGTGCAAAACTGGGGCCGCTGCGAGTTATCCAATGTCACTGTTGTAACAACAAGCACATTTAAAGAACGGTTCCCACCCATTATCCAGTTCTGCTATTATCCACTTACAATGACAGCCTGCCAGACACTGCTGTATACAGCAAATTAGACAGTGCTAAAGTTTCTACCCAAATTCTGGTTGCTCCACAAGACATGGAAAAGACAGCAATAATCACACCTTTCCGTCCATTCAAAAGTGTTTTATGCCATTTGGGCTTTGCAACACTGCCCAGAACTGACAGCATTTCCTTGATAATGTTCTGCACAGAACCTCAGATTGCTTTGTGTATTTGGATGACGTTCTCATTTATTTGTGCAGCCTGGCAGAAAATCGTCGCCACCTCTGAGATCTTTTCTCCCACCTCCAAATGACTGGAGCGATAATCAACATCTCGTAAAGGGGGAACTGTGTGTGACGTGCAAATCCATTTTCACACATGCCACCCATGTGCTCCAACAGATGAGCTAGCACAGGGCAGAGGACATGTTAATCAATGCACACATCACCACAGATGCAGCTGGCATCAAGCATTAGTATATCTCGTGCTCACCTCTTTGCTGAGCATGGGGTTTCCCCGAAAACCCTTGTGGCATCAGACACTCTTCTCCGCAGCTCTTCACGTGGAGATGCCTGGCAATGCACACAATGGGACAAGTTGTCCCAAGTTTTCTTAGCGATTGTAAAAATAAGTTCATTCATGTGCTATCAGACATTTAAGGGCTTTCCAAGTGAGTAGATTCAAGCTAGAAAACAATGAGTGAGTCAGCTTGGTAATGCATAGTAACCCAGTGGCACACATCATTTGCCTTCAGACAGCTGGTGGTAGATAAACAAGGGGCTCTAGGTGATTTCATGCACGCAGAAAAATGCTCACTAGGGACTAGAGATTAGGTGGACTGAACATCCAATTATCGGAATTCACTGCACTGAACCAATGAGGCAAATTTCATTCTCAACCTTTTAAGTGTTGGCAAAGAGGTGAGAGGGTAACATATGTGTGCACACAATATACTAAGTAGGCCCCTCTACAAATGCATTGGACAATGATATCAGAAGTTTACAAACTAGGAATAACTAATAACCAAGTGATCTGATGGACACTATCAACTGATCAATTTTACTCTATGAATGATATTTAGGAATATGTATATTAAGGTCAACTGATTTCATAGATCCTGAAACCAAGGCAACTGGTTACTACAGACACTGCAAGAAATCATTGTCCAAGTCATGTAGTCCATAGCACTATTAATCGTTTCAGCATGAGACTTAGCTGTTCAACGCCATTGTCAATTTCCTAACTAATGAAATTTTCAGGTTATAAATCACTTTTTATATGATGCCTAACATCTGCTTATTCAAAATTAGGGGCAAGTTGTTAAAGTATAGTGAAAACAAGAGTATAGCGATAGGTTCTTCTTAGGGAACATGATGAATGAAAGAATGAATGTTCGCTAAAGAAGCGAAGTCATATGAAATCGCACACAATTATTTATTGGAGCATAACTTGTGAAGACAGACTGGCCCGTAGCATATTTCAAAGTCTGAGTTATGTTGAAATTACTTATATATAGTTTGACTGTGATATGGAAAAACCAGTAAGTGTGATAAGTATTGTCGCTAAATTTACCAGATGGTTCCTGTAGTTCATCTGAAGGGAACGAGTAATCATGATTTACGTTCTTCTGGCTTTACTTTGCATTGCTTTTTTGGCTACATATCTTGAGTTATAAATCTATTTTTATTGTCAAAGTGATTCTTTTGCCAAAGTTTGTGCCTGAAGTTATTATTTCTGCTAATACACTGCACCTTTCATCTTCGTGTTGATGCCATTGTGATGAAGTAGTTTCTAATCACTGCTAGGAAACACACAGTCTTTGCCTGCTGCTCTCTTGTTGGATGTCTACAACCAGCTGCTTACACACCCACTTGCACTCCTACCGCAAATCATGGCAAGGACTGCCAGCATTACTCCAGACATGTAAATAATGGCATTGCTCCTGGTGTATACTCTCACATATTTCTCGCAAATAAAATATACTGTATATATCAAAAGAAGTAATGCAAAGTGACTGAATGATAAGCAGTACAATATTGTAAACAGACCTTCATTGTTACAGTTGTAGGTAACTATTTTTTTTTTTCAAAGGTATCTGTGGAACTACTAATAGATGGCAAACAGTAACTGTTTTACATAACTTATGAGGAAAGAAATTTTCAGCTTTCTTTCCAGTTTACTAGGTTACACTTAGCTGATATATGCACAAATAGTGTTAATCAGTGTTGTGGTAGTTCACTGTTGAAATGGTGAGCAGATTATTTTCTGTGAGTTACTATAATTGTTGGTGTATGCCTGGGTTCGTTCCACCCCATTACTAGATGGGATCTCTGAAACATGATGAGTGAAAGAGGAACAAATGATGGTAACCTCTATTGCTGAAGGGACAACATTCAATTTGTATGAGGAATTTAACTTCAGCTACAATCAATCGGCCCTTTCCTTCACATCAATTTTCATCTTCTTCTTCCTTTTCTCTTCCTTGAAACAACATAGTCTTATAGTTTGACAATAGGTGATGCCCTCCCATAAGTATTCTCAACACAAGAATGTTCAGTTAATTTTTCACATTAGAAGCAATATCAAGTTGATTACAAGTTAAAGATTATTTCTAGTAACAGATATCATGAAACGTATGACAACCTTGAAATTCACTTGCAACAACTTCTTGTAGAGTTGCTGTGACATCCACAGGAAATAATAATGATAAGAATACCATGTACTATTAATGAATTAATTTCACCATAGTTCAGCAGAAGTCTAGTGATTATCAAAATATTATACTGGATTTATTTAACAGCAGCTGTAGGAACTGAGAGATTATCCAATGGTTCTTTAACTGAATTTAGTTCAAGTTTTTTACAATCGAGTTAAAGAAAAAAAAGCTTAAATATTCTAGCACACCAATGAGAGTTGATCTGGCCATAGCAGTAGCCTTCCCAGCAGGAGAAAAGTTTCATTATATAGGTATGTACATTAATTTTCTTTTGAACTTAGAGCTTGATTTTATAGAAACTCTTAGTTAGTTAGGTGTGATTTGGTTGCTTGATAATGAAGACATTTCTAGAATGTGATAAAATTTTTAACATTGTAAATACCTAAAAATACCCCAGCTGGCGGATAGGGGAATGCTCGCCAGATATGGTGGGTACCGGGGAAATAAAATATCCGGAGTGGACCAAAACTAGCAACTGCTGCCTTGCAGTATGATATTGGCTTATCAAAGGCTACAGGAAGAAAACCTTGAGTAAAAATTACCTGGTCCTACGGGTTGGGGGTTGTGCAGTGGGCCAGCTCCTGACTCACATAAAAATGCTAAAAAACCTAATAATATGCCTCGGAAAAATTGGAACTTTGGACGACGAACTGGCGATGAGAAATGGAAAATGATGTTTGGATGCTGGAATGTGCAAGGTATTTCCACTAAAATAAATTTACTACCTGCAGAACTTGACATGTTCAACGTGGATGTTGTCGTACTCTCTGAAACAAAGAAGAAAGGCCAAGAAGGAGAAGAACTGGATAATTAGGTACATATCTGGAGTGGGGTATCAAAAGCAGTAAGAGCCGAAGCAGGAGTCTCCATTATGATAAAGATATTATGGAAAGAAAGAATCACAAATTGGACATTAATCAATCAGCATATTATAACTGTTGAAATGACATTATTTGCTAGGGAAGTTGTGATTATTGGCGTATATGGACCCACAAACGAGACAAAGGTAAAGGATAAAGATATATCCTGGGCCACCCTCATGTAGACTATTGAAAAAATCCCAGTAAGAAAGGGACTGATTATCATGGGAGATATGAATGGAAGGGTAGGAATTAGAGAATCCTGTGGAATAGTAGGAAAACATGGAGAGGACGAATATAATGACAATGGGTTGCAATTTGTGAACAATTTAATCTAAAAATTACCAAGGCATTTTTCAAACATAAGGACATTCATAAATATACTTGGCAACAGAACAGTAAAGAACTTCGCTCTATAATAGATCATATTATCATTAGGCAAACAAGTAGTTTCAAGTCAGTAGACATCAGATCTTATAGAGGACCCCAGTGTGGATCAGGCCACTACCTAGTAACAATGAAATCCTTCTGGCCATGGAAGAATGCAAGGAATGATACAAGTAACATAAATAAAACGAACCAGACTGAGAAAGATGAAAATTTACCCTTTAATATTGACAGCCTACAAGATGGAAGTATCGGAACGCTCTTTGCGGCCAGGATGGAAAGGAAACTGGTTGAATCATTTGAAAGAAGTACAGAGGAAATATATGACTATATAAAAGCTAATGTGAAAATCATAGCAACAGAGGGGTTGGGTAAAAAAGATAGCAACCACAACTGTGCAGCAGAGTGGTGGTCAGAAGAACTAGAGGTCCTTGTTAGAGCAAAACGAAATGCGTTCCTTCAGTGGTTGAATGATAAATCAGAAGAAACAAGATCAATATACAAGGAAAAGAAGAATGAAGTGATGAAAAACATAAAGATGGCAAAAAGTGAAGCATGGGTGCCAAGGTGAATAGCAAATTAGGATTTGGGAGAGCAAAAGAAGCATGGTTAGTATTAAAAGGGCTTCGACAAGATACAAAAAGCAAAACTAATCTCTAACTGATAACACAAAAGGAATGGGAAGAGTATTTCCAAAAATTATTAATTGAGGACAGAGAAGAATATCTAGAAGAAGAAGCAGTGGAAGTAAAAGGACATGAAGATGATGAGATCCAAATTTTAGAAAGTGAAGTACTTCAGGTGTTGAGAACAGGAAAGAATGGTAAATCACCGGGACCAGGCAATATCAATCTGGAGTGTCTGAAATATGGTGGTGACAAAATTGTGAAACTCATAACAGAGCTCTTCAACAAAATGATACATGGAGCTTCAATACCCAATGAGGTGAAGCTAGGTTACATTAATAAGATTTTTAAGAAAGGGGATCGAAAAATTTGTTCAAACTATCGAGGAATTTGTGTTACAAACACATTAATGAGAATTTTTGCGAAAGTAATTAAAAACAAACTGGAAAAAACTTTTAGAACCCAAGAACATCAATGTGGATTCACGGCTGGGAGATCATGTGTAGACCATATTTTCACATTACGACATATTTTGGAGAAACATAGGGAAAAATCAAAAAATATAGGATTAATTTTCATAGATCTAGAAAAAGCGTATGATACTGTTCCAAGAAAATTACTTTGGAGAGCACTACATATGGTAAACATAAACCCTTCCTTGATTAAAATAATACAACACATGTATAAAGATAACATTTGCCAAGTGAAAGTTGGTAATAAACTTTCACAGAAATTTAGAACAAGCAAAGGCTTTTTACAGGGCTGTCCCATGTCACCATCATTATTTAAAATCTATATAGATATTAGCCTTAGAACATGGTCTCATAAATGTAATAGTATGGGATTAGAAATAAGAGATGGAATTTACCTACATCATTTATTGTTTGCTGATGATCAGGTAGTCATAGCACAAGATGAGGAAGATGCTAACTCTATGTGCAATCAACTAGCAGAAGCATATAAAACTTGGGGTTTGAAGATTAATTACCAAAAAGCAGGATACTTGACTAATGATTCAGATGAACTATACATTGAAGGAAAGAAAATCAAAAAGATAAACACTTTCTGTTATTTGGGATTCATTTTAGGAATCGAAGGAAAATCAGAGTCAGAAATCAATAAAAGAATTAGTAGTGGACAGAGGGTCATTGGATGCTTAACTCAGTCTTATGGAGCAGGAATGCAATGAGCAGAACTAAAAAATTAGTATACAATTCCATATTAGAGAGTGTGGTTCTGTATGGAACAGAGACCTGGACAATTAACATGAAGCACATTAAAAAATTACAAACTCTAGAGATGGACTTCTGGAGAAGATCGGCAAGAATCTCCAGGAAAGAAAAGATAAGGAACACCTAAATAATGAGAATGGAAATAAAAGAAAGAACATATGATGTAATGAACAGGAAGAAATTACAGTGGTACGGGCATGTATGACAAATGGAGAAAACCAGAATACCGAAATTGATAAGAAGAAGAAGAAGGACGACGACGACCTGGCTCCAAAATGTACAGCACACAATGAGGAGAATGGGCGCAGAGTAAGAGGACACACAAGATCGAAACACCTGGAGGAATATTTTGAAAATATAGTTTAAGAACGTTTATTGTTTGTTTTGTAATTTCCAAATGAATTATTATGTTGGAGATAAGCCTCTGTAATGAGGAAAAGCTCAAAATAATAATAAAAATACCTACAAATAGAAATATCTCCTTAACATAGTTGTTATCATGCTCTAATCATAAGCTATTTAAATACGAGAAAAAACACTTCTGAAATAAATATTCAAAAAATAAATGTCAAAAGGTAAATTTTAAAATTTGAGTCGTATCAAACCTCGAATATAACAAACCAAATACATAAATAATCCGTATAGACCTTGACCAGCTAGTAATACACCCCAACCACAATCTAAAGACTTTGATGAATAATAATCTAACTCTAAAGATAGATATCTAACAAATTTAGTTGTAAGAAAAGGTTTAAATCATGTAGAACCAGCAAATCTAACAAAAGGTATCGTGTAAAGGAAATAAATGAGGAGAAAAATCAAACATAGAAATAAGAACCTAAAACAACAATAACAGTATTTTTTAAACATTTAAATAATAAGCTAAAGCAATTATATAAAGAATAGGGAAAATTAATCCAGCTAAAAGGCTGCCACCACAAACAGCAACAAACAATAAACCAATTATACAACAGGAGATATAACAACACTTATCATCAAAAGAAAATCTCGAATGAAAATTATTATTACTGGACATTGAATAATAAAGTAAACAAAAGAATAAGAAGCCATTAAAGCAGTAGAAAAAAATAATAAAGTAAAAAAATCAAACAATTAATTCACCTTAAGCAAACCATCTCAAGAATTAAATCCTTTTAATGAAACCCAGCTAAAAAGAGTATACCACACAAAGATAAACTAAGAAACATTAAAACAAAGAGAAATTGAAGATATAAAATTCACAATAGAACCCATAATAAGAATATCCTGAGAATCCTTTAAACTATAAATTCTTGAAGCTGCACATTTAAATAACAATGCCTTAAATAAAGCATGAGCTACTAAATGGAAAAAGCAAGCTTTGAATACCAGTCACCTATTGCCAAAATTCTTATTAATAAACAAAGTAGAAAGAGCAATAATTCTTTTCAAATCAAACTCGAAATTTTGTACTTCATGTTGGTGGATGCAAAATGGTCAAAGATATTTTAGACAAACTGCATAAGATTTATGATGTTCACTCAGCTAAAAATGTTGATTTACTTCAACAGAAATTTCATAATATCATGTGGGAAGTATTCGGTGGTGTACAAGGGCATCTGGCCAAATTTGATGGACAAACTCAACTTTGTTAGATAAGCCGGTCAATGATGATGGCCTTTGGGGTCAATTCTAGTGTCCAGTTCCACCTTTCAGCTTTGACCAATGATATATCTATGCCAGAGATGCTACATAGAGGCAATCTTTGAAAGAACACATATGTCTAGGATTCTTAAGAACTGGTTATGATTTCATCAGAAAGGGTGATATTGGCACCTGGTGACCTGGTCTGTAGGTAGCTCTATCGGCAAGATAATGTTGAGAAAAGCCTTTAATGGAGGACATACATGAAAGCAGCCAAAATTGTGAAAATCTTTTTTATTTACTCTTCATTTACTACATAGTACTGAAATTTAAATTCCTGGATATTACTTTCCAATTACATACCTAAGTGTAAAAAATAATAATTGGGGAAAGCTTTCATGGGGCTGCACCCTTTAATTGTTCTGTATTTCTTCTTCTTATTTATTCCTGGAGCGTTTTCTTCCAGTTTCATGGAACCATCACCAAGAAAAAATTCGTGTAGTTCATCAAGAAGGCTATGAAATAGCATCACTGCATGAAGGTTAAATAGCATCACTGCATGAAGGTTTAAAAAAAATATGGGTTGTCATTACATCACAAACTAGGAAGCCAATGTCCACCATCTTACATAACCCAAAACAGTAGGTCCACCACATTTATACCTCAATGATTAAGTGCGGTGATACTTCCCCCACATTGCACTCTGACAGCCTGTCACCACTGTCAACTGTTGGGGATATCTATTGATTGTTGAGATCATATCCCAAATAGAACATGTAGTTTCAGTTTTGTAGAGCTGCAGTTGTTTCATGTTTCATTAAAAATGCCAGGTTGTATGGTTTAAAGAAATCAGAGTCCATTCATAAGTGCAGCCATTCAGGCAATATTTTTTATTGAATAAATGAATTACGGTTGCTCTGTTCACTTTTATTCTTTCCTGTGTTTTTCTTTGCCTTCCAAAGCCTAAATCCTCTGACATTCGAGCCACATCAAAGACCTCATCTGTGCACAACGTACGGCGACGTGACTGCACTAATTGTTGGTGCAGCATCTGGTGCCCTAAATTCCTCGTACTGATAATTATTCACTGCTCACATTTCCTCCCTTGTTAAAAAAGATTCTGGCTAGAACAGCTGGAGGCAGGATCCTGTGGGTCTGAGTTTTGTGTGTCTGATTGTATGAACATATGGTGTGCTTTGCTTGCTTTCTGAAGAAGATGTGGAAAATGAAGTGCCAGATGTTTGATAGCAGAATAGCGACACACCAGAGATATACGATTTCCACTCTGTTTATTACTGTGCGTAATAGACATAATTCTTGTAAACATTACAAGTGTACACAGAGCATACTAACTCTCATTACATACTGGGGCAGCGATCTCCCTTTTCCCCAGTCAGTGATGTTCCACCATCACAGAGGCCACCCCGTCAATGTGGATCATATGAGGAGAGGCTGCAGCAGTGCATCATCTGTCAGAAGTGATGTGCACGGCTGTGTGATGGAAGATATTTCGTAGACAGAAAGTGCACCAGAGGGCACAGGGTACATCCAAAGTGCCATGTTTGTGATGCAACTAATGCTTTGCTGCCAGCAGTGTTAGCAGATAAGGACACAATCTCAGCAGTGTGTTTAATAGTTGCTGGCTTGGCGACAGTATTAGAAGAGGGAGGCATGTTGGTGGCGTTGCGTTGCACAGTTGCATCCGCAGGAGATGTTATGGGGCCTGCAGCAGTGTAAGCTGTGGCAGTGATGGTGAGTTTGCTGTCTGCTGAAAATCAGTAGGTGAGTTTTGCCAAGTCCACTTCTGGTGAGACAGGGAAGGTGCACATAAAACTGTGTTTGATGATGCTGGCACTCGGCTGCCTGTCCGTGTAGGAAGTGGTAACAATGAGTTCGGTATCGCATAACATGACAGATATGTCATAAAGCAGAAAATTTTGGAGATTCAATTGGAAAGTGACTAATGGGTGCGTAGGGGATGGGGGGAGGGAGTCTTTTGTGACAGGTCCACTAAAGTTCACATGGTTTTAAGCCAATTCACCTACACTTGTTTGCTTTCCACCAATTTCAGTATCAAAAGTGTTTGTATCCCTTATGGCCCTGTAAATGGCGGTTGTGGGGAGGTTTTCTATGTGTTGGTATGTTGCATTGCATGAGAACAGATGTCCAGATCTTTCTCAGTAAAACTTCATTGCGTCAAGTGATGGGAGGGGGTGACATACTGACGTTTTGTATACAGTATTTCAGTGAGCAACAAAACAAGGTCATCATTTTGTGTCGTGCGAATGCTCAGGAGAACCAATGTAAGGGCCTCCATCCACGATTCTGAGTGGCACATGAAAGCAGCCTTCATTGTCAAATGCCACCATTCCAAAATACCATTGAATTGGGTGTGGTAGGCAGCTGTGTGAAACCAGTTGCGTCTGCATATGTGGCACAAGTCATTGAACTGCTGATCCTGGTATGACGTTCAGGAGACCAGATAACCAAATCTAGCAATCCAACTGTTGTCAAGTTTCTGTTACTCTCTCTGCTGATATGTCATATATGGACGTGGCCTCCACCCACTGCGTCAGGCAATCTATAATTGACAGAACGTAACAATAACTATGCAATTCGGGGAGTGGCCTTACAATGTCATAGTGGACATATTGGTACTGCCCTTTTGGAATTGAGAAATTACCAATGCACGGCGGCCAATTTTTGCCTGCTGGCACAGAATGCACATCTTGGCACGCATGGCACAATCGTTTTTAATGTTAATCTAAACAAACTGTTTCATGTTGAGACATACAGTAGGACACACACCCGTTGTGCAAGGTGTGGAGAAGGTCGAAATTATCCTGAGATAGGGCTCTGGGACGACTGGTCAGACATGTCGATTCGAAACAGAATGCCAAACTTGTTTGACAGCGCTAGGTAGCGTGTTTTATTGCAACTGGAGTCCGGTGTCTGGTTTGTTAAACAAGTTGTGTAGATCGGCATCTGCCGCTTGTGCACCTACGATCCTATTGAGGTCGATCTGGGAGGAGGTAGCTACGATACGGGAAAGATGGTTTGACACAATATTATTAGCACCTTTCACTATTCGTGCTTTGTTAGTGAACTGTGCTATGAAATCTAGGTGGCGGAATCTCCTAGATGCAGTATCCGCCAAAGAGTTGCGGAATGTGTCTGTCAGTCGGCAGTGGTCTGTATATATGGTAAGTGGTCTCCACTCAAAATCATCTTGAAATTGATGAACTGCTCCATATATGGTTGGTAGTTTGCTATTGAATGTTGACCAGTTTTTATGGGTGGTGGTAAATTTGTGCAAGAAAAACCTGAGAAGCTGAGTGATTCCACCTGCTGTAAAGTAACCCCAATTACATGATTTCTAGCAAAGGGTGTGATAATTAGGTAAGCATTGGCTGATGGGTGAGCGAGGGTCATGGGTGTTACAGCTGTGCCTTTATTTTGTCAAAGGCCCTCTTCATTTGTGGCGTCCAATTGAAGTGTCATTCACCAGATATATTCTTGAAGCACAATGCTTGTGTGAATGGTAGTAAAGTCTCAGCGGTGTGTGGCAGCTGGTTCCTTAGAAATTTATGATACCTAAAAACTGCACAGCTCTTAGTAGTTGTTGGGAGGTGGGAGGAGGCGTATCTGTTGTTTTCTCAGGAGCAGAACGCACCCCCCAGATGGGTTGATGTGTTGTCCAACAAATATTACATGGGGTTGCGAAAGTTGGCACTTGTCATCGTGTATCACAACCCCATGAGAGACCAGCTTATCAAGGATGGTACGCAGATGGTCATCGTGATATTGCTCATTTTGTGGAAAGATTATTATGCCATATAAATGGACATAACAAAAGGCAAACGGAACAGAAAGCTGTCAAGAAATCTTTGCACATCTGTGCCGCGATTTTTAGTTCGTACAGTGTGTAAAGGAAGTCAAAGATACTGAATGGCGTGATTATGCAATTTTTGGTACATCGTTGGCTGCCGTCGGAAATTGCAGTTATGCTGAAATGCAGTCAACGACACTGAAAATTTTTGCCCCAGCCAGGGCATGGGAAAAATCATGCAAGTTCAGAATGGGATAGCTGTCAATGACTGTATGGGCATTAAGGTACTGGTAGTCACCTCATAGGCGCCAAATACCATTCTTTTTAGGAACTAGTTTAATTGGGGAGGCACTGTCTGGTGGCCTGACTATGGCAGCTCGCAAAAGCTCATCCACTGCAGCTTTAGCCATTTTAGGTTTGTGGGGAGCTAGAAGACGGGAGCGGTAATGGACAGGGGACCTAGTGTGGTTGTAATGTGGTGGAATGTAGTGTCCTGTGTGGCATAGATTGTATGTGGTCTAAAGGGGAGTGTGGAGTGAGTCCTGGACGCAGGGAGTGACTGGACTCGTCATCGCTGATAACGTCACTCAGCATTGTCTTGGGAGTGCACTCGAGTGGGGATTGGGATGCTTCACTAACCTGAGATGTGTTCGCAGTAGCGGCGCCATGGTAGTGATCGGTGATGAGGTGATAAAGGTCGTTGAGATGCTGATGACATGCATGTAGTGATGTGGTAGCGTCTATGATTCATCTCCGTAGCTGTTCATTGTGAGGCGTGTGACCTCATTGTCATGACGTAATGACGAGCACTTGACTGTCTTTAAGCGTAGTTGGGGAGAGGAGATTCATTTTGTAGCATGACCGAGGGCATTACTTTGCCAGCATGTAGTGTATTACTGAGCACATCACGGCTCAGCTGCTGGCCTTCTTGTCGTAATAGGATGGCGCAATTTAAATGTGGCAGTAGTTGGTAGTGTGGGGGAAATCGGATCCCAAGACTGCTTCAGTTGTCTCTAACCTTAGGAATGTATTTGCGCTTCTGTTCTAAGGTCAAGTGTGATGTGTGCAGTTCGAGAAACTGAGATTACAGTGTCATTGGCAGTGCATAGTTACAGCAGCTATAGCGACAGTGTAGCAGGTGCGAGAACACGTGGTACAGTGCTGACATCAGTCGCGGTATCAATGAGGAAATATGTTTTTTAAGCGCTGTCATGGACGTTTAGTCAACAGCGTCTTCCCAAAAAAATGCTGCTTTGGTGGTGTTTTGTCAAGCACAAGCATCTTGTTAGTCAAGAATGCCTGGCGCACCTACATCATGTCGCCATTCGAGCATGGGTAGGCACAGGGTTGCCTGCAGCGTTGTGCATCCTGCCCATATCAGGTGTGAAACCAGTAGGAGCATGCTGTGTGTTGAGCATGGAAGAAGGCAATGCACTTCGTCTGTGAAGCTTTTGTTTATACACAGTGCCAAGGCGGTGGCCAGCTAGGGGACAACAGTCTCAGCTGTTGCGGTCGGCAACTGTTGTGTGCTGGAGCTGTGAGAGGTGCTCGCAGTAGTAGAGGTGGGGGAGGACAGTTCAGTTTGGATTGGTCCAGTTATCATCTCTCAGTCCGCAGCTGTGTGGAATGTTGGGGCAACTTGGTTGGGATTGTGCAAAATTGGTTTTGGGGCAGGAGTATGGGGCGTCGATTGCACCATAGCACTGTTGATTGTTGATTGCGATAGTACCATCTTTCTGTCCATGAGACGAAGTTGAAACTCCAGAGGTGCCTCGTCATGTGGCAGTTTTAGGAACCGAAGTGTCCATAGTGCAAGATGAGGCAGCAGCGTTGGATCAATTAGAACAGCGCCAGAGCGAAGATGGCGTACTGTTGCCAAAGGTAGCCTCGTTGATGGCGAGATGTAGCTGTTCAGTCATGTGTGTTAGTCGTTGTAGCAGTAGTGTCTTGTCAGCTAAGCATTTTTGACAAGTCGCTAATAATGTCCGCACTGTCTGCGAGGTGGTTGAGAAGAGTGGCTAACTTCTTGTCATCCCCAATGACACCACTGGCTGACATCAAACTCTCACTGAGAGCAAATCACATGGCGGGAGAATCCGCACAGAACAATGGTAGTTTCAGACGGTGGTGGACAGTATGATGGCTGTCAGTGGTTTGAGATTGTAAGGCACCGTCGCGAGGTGGGCGTGTCAAGGCGCAGGGACGTCAGTGTGGCAGGAAATGTGGCTCGATGTACGGAGGCGTGTGATGAGGCGATTCACGTCGTGGCGCGGGTGATATAGGCGTCACGCGGCGATGTGCAGAGAACTCGGGTAGCTGTCCAAAGGGGGGCCGAGCGTGTGAGTGAAGTTCCAGGGCCAACGTGGTGAGTACGACTTTCCCAGTGTCAGATGGCTGAGATGGCGGGAAATGAGAGAGTGCGCATCACGTCGTGGCACTGTATAGAAGGAAAGCGCAGTCCATTTATTATCCAGCGTCACAGGCGTTGTCTCGTGGAGTTCTTGCAGACCTCTAGTCATTAGTGACTTGGGTGTGACGTTATTCGAACCGGGAGGCAGCGGTATCTGATTTTGTCGAGGCGAGATGTGAAAACCCCATTTTTGGAGGTCATCGTTGGTTTTGGTGCTGGATGAGAGTGATGTACATGATAAGCAAGGAGCGGGATCGGAAACAAGTCTGTGATATCTGGCATGGTTTGTGCACCTGGGTTATGAGTGATGTCATAATCTGTCTTGTGAAATTTGTGTTAGTCGAAACGGTCGGAACCGGATTTGGAAAATCGGAATGTACAGGCACTGAAAGATGACTTAAACCTTGATCCTGTGGTCCGCTGGCAGATGGGCGATAAAAGAGAGCGACGGAGTGGTGTGGCATGGGCCATTGTTGTTCAGCCACAATGGCACTGTACCAAGGTCGGAGGCACTTAAACTAACGTTTGTTATGGAGAAGGGCAGCCATTGTTGATAGTGATTCTCTGCAGCCCTTTTGTCTGAAGTACCCAGTATGATTCACTCCGCATAAAATCTGGAATGTCTATCATGAAGTCACTCGGTAAATTCGTCACTCGATGTGGCGCAGTTCGCCACTTGACGTCGGCGCCGATGCGAGATTGATCCAAAGATGTGGCGACCAATGAAGGCATTGTCACGATGTCGTTTGGCACTGTAGTATAATCCAAGCCTTGGTGGATATTTAGCGATTTTTGCACACAGAACAATCGTGGAATTCGTGAACACTTATTGAGAGATGTCGACATTGCCTAAAAAACAGTGAGGTTGTACTGTTTGTAACCGAAGCATTGTCAACTGCTCGTGACAGAGTTTCGACTTAACAACAAAATCGCGGTGTGACGTGGAAATTAGGAGTCACCACTGTGGAAAATGGGTAACTGGACATGTGATAGCAGAGTAGTGATAAACTACAGAGATACGAATTCCACACTATTTATTACTTAGCACAATCTAAACATTCATGATGGTGTCTGTTTGTTCTATATCGTGTCTCCCTACCACTTTCGCGCAACGACGCTCTGAGCGTGTTTTTTAGGGAATTAACTAGTTTGAACCTGGGACCTGTTGCTGGTAAGGAGACGCCAGACCACACATGACATGTAGAATTCAGAAGAGTTCAGTGAGACTAGCGATGATATAACCAAATACTTAATGATCTCAGCGTCAGCTCCACTGCACTCCCTGTAAAAGAATCTTAATACTAACTAAATTTAGTGGAAGGGGTTCAAGGCTTTCCTATTTTTAGTTAGCTGGTAAAATAACGTCGAAGAAGCAGTTAAGTTTATCATTGGAAATTTTATTCTATTCACAAAACATTGTTTATAAATTGCACTATTGATAAAAGGAGATGTTTTAATACAGGATGGTAAAAACCAACTGCGTTCAACAAAAATGTGAACGAATATTCCCTGAGTGGGTTTCCAAGTTCTACGATGGATCGAAGGATGACCTATGCCGTATCACATCTATAATCTAGGTTTAATTTGAGTTTCACAAAAGAGAAAACTATCAAAATGGTCTACAGTGACCCTCAATTATCTTTAATTACTTATCTAACTTGTCGTAAATTACAGTGGCTTATGTGGCTTCTCAATAACTATATAAAAGAAAAATCATCGCGTTTCAGATCTGTTCTTTAAGTGGCAAATGTGAACACCGTCAGTTTTAATTAACGATCGAACTAGTATTACGCAAGAAAGGGGTGTAACAGATGAGTCTTCTGCAGTTCTGAGTGAAGCCTTATGCGCTCAAAAATGCGGCATCGCATGCGTTCATTACCTTGTCGGTGTTTAGGCAGCGTCAGGGCAGCGGCGGGCAGCATAGCTCCGCTCACATCGCCATCTGGGAAGCAACTCTCTGCTTCTCCTTACTACATTTACCGAAGTTGGTTTAAAAAAAAAACTATCTGGCTGTGTTTTCATCTGACCAATCAGGGTCTCAATGTTAACCTTAAGCTCTGCCTACAAAAATTCTGTCTATTCAATGAGAAACGTTATACTTTTCGTGGTGGGCCAATGTTTTTAAAGTTTGCAACGTAACAGAGACGCTAAAAAGTCTCACGCTAAAACCTGCAGCTGGTGTGGTCCTTTTAGCGTTATCGTAAGATCTATAATGTTCTTCTGGAGGGCTCTATCTTTTAACATGGGCAGGGGGGGGGGGGGGGGGGTGGTCCTTGACGTACCTGAGATGCGAAAAAGTTTCACGCTAAAACTTGCGGGTGGTAGTGGCCCTTTTTGTGTTATCGTAAGATCTATACTGTTTTTCTGGAGGGCTCTAGCTTTTAACATGGGCTGGGGGGTGGTCCTTGACGTACCTGAGACGCGAAAAAGTCTCACGCTAAAACGTGCGAGTGGTGAGCCCTAGTGGTTAGCTGGCGACGTGGGTGTTCAGTCCGTGCCTTATCGTAGGGCCTTCTAGCTTAACACGGTTCTGCTCTCGGCTTCTGTTCTCGTTTCTCCCTTCGGAACTGCATCGGTCTCTCAGTGGGAAGGTACGACATGCATTTAGGTATTCTTGTGTTAGTCTGTGGTATTTCATTTGCTCACTTGTTACTTGTATTACTTTGGTTAATTTAATGTCACGATTTATTCGGAGCTATGTGACATACTACTAGATTTGCTAATCATGTCAGGGTTTTCATGGAAGGTGTTGGTTTTGCCTGACACCTTACAACAATATACATATATTGTGTAATTATTACAAGTGTACAGAGCACACTTACTCCCCTTGCCTCCTGAGGCAACAATCTTCTTTTTTTGCAGTCCGAGATGTTACACTGCCCCAGCTTGATACATGGGCTGTGAGTAGCAGTCTATCCACTTCACAGTATAGCTATTCTCTCATGAAGTTTGTTCTATACAACTGCACTTCTAGAGGACAATGATGTGCATAATTACAATATTAGAAAAAAATTACAATTATTACACCACAGATCAATATTGGAGCAAATAAAACCAAATATTTCCCTGGAAGGGAGCTGACCTACTTTGGACACACAATGCGAAAGCATGCCTCATTGGAGAAAACATTATCGCTGGGGAAGATTGGAAGAACTAGAAGAAGAGTACGTCAGAGGATGAGATGGATCGATGGCATCACAGAAGCAATGTTCCGACCTGGATGGTCTATGGAAGAAAGTCCAAGACAGGAAAAAGTGGCGTGATTTGGTTCATGGGGTCACGAAGAGTCGGAACTGACTACACGAATAGAGAGAGAGAGAGAGAGAGAGAGAGAGACCACAATGCTGAAACCAAAAATTTTGACCACTTACCCACAATATAAAATGTCTGATAGACAGTAAAGTAAAATTTGAAACTAAACTGAAAACATTTCTCCTACAGAACTCCTCCTATTCTACAGAAGACTATGTAGTATTGTAATGTGTAGATGGCGATGGGTAGGAATGACTGAGTAACATCTGCCTGTCTTTAATTACAAAACAAAAAACTAGTAAATGATCAGCATGGAGGCATATTTACAAATAAATAAAAATCTGTTGTTAATATAAAACAATTAATGCCACATCTTTATGATTTATCATTCTAATGTTCCATTAACTAATTATTTGTGTATCATAAAGCACAGGACAACATTATAGCTATACTTTGGAAACCTCGAAATGAAATTCAAAAGTAAAATGACAGTTCCATAAAAAAGATAGTTGCAACTTACCACATAACGGAGATGCTGAGTTGCATATAGGCACTACAAAGAGACTGTCAAACAAAGCTTTTGGCCCAACAGGCTTCATAATAATTAGGCAAAACACACACACACACACACACACACACACACACACACACACACACACACACACACACACACACACAAGTGCAAAAAAAAGTATCTGGTTAAGTGCTGCTCATGCCAGCATAAAGAGGTGAGGTGCGGAGAGGACAGGGCAGCTAGCTGCAGTCAAGAGGCTAGACAGAGGGCTGAGGTGCAGGGAAGGAGGGCAGTGGAAAAAGAGAGAAGTATAAGCACTGTGGATGCATTGGTGTAATAGAGGGCTGTGTAGTGCTGGAATGCAAACAGGGAAGAGGATGCGTGGGCAAGGACAATGACTAATAAAGGTTGAGACCAGATGGTTAAAATAGATGCACATTCCTGTTGTGGTATGTTCGGGTTAGACTATCATAGTTGTTGTTGTTATCTTCAGTCCTGAGACTGGTTTGATGCTGCTCTCCATGCTACTCTATCCTGTGCAAGCTTCTTCGTCTCCCAGTACCTACTGCAGCCTACATCCTTCTGAATCTGCTTAGTGTATTCATCTCTCGGCCTTGCTTTACGATTTTTACCCTCCATGCTGCCCTCCAATACTAAATTGGTGATCCCTCCATGCCTCAGAACATGTCCTACCAACCGATCCCTTCTTCTAGTCAAGTTGTGCCACAAAATTCTCTTCTCCCCAGTTCTATTCAATACCCCCTCATTAGTTATGTGATCTACCCATCTAATCTTCAGCATTCTTCCGTAGCACCACATTTCGAAAGCTTCTGTTCTCTTCTTGTCCAATGTATTTATCGTTCATGTTTCACTTCCATACATGGCTACAATCCATAAAAATGCTTTCAGAAACGAATTCTTGACACTTAAATCTATACTTGATGTTAAAAAAATTTTCTTCTTCAGAAACGCTTTCATTGCCATTGCCAGTGTACATTTTATATCCTCTCTACTTCGACCATCATAAGTTATTTTGCTCCCCAAATAGCAAAACTCATTTCCTAATCTAATTCCCTCAGCATCACCCGACTTAATTCGACTACATTCCATTATCCTTGTTTTGCTTTTATTGATGTTCATCTTATATCCTCCTTTCAAGACACTGTCCATTCCGTTCAACTGCTCTTCCAAGTCCTTTACTGTCTCTGACAGAATTACAATGTCATCGGCAAACCCTTACAGTTTTTATTTCTTCTCCATGGATTTTAATACCTTTTCTTTTGTTTCCTTTACTGCTTGCTCAATACACAGATTGAATAACATCGGGGATAGGCTACTACCCTGTCTCATTCCCTTTACAACCACTGCTTCACTTTCATGTCCTTCGACTCGTATAACTGCCATCTGGTTTCTGTACAAATTGTAAATAGCTTTTCACTCTCTGTATTTTACCTCTGCCACCTTTAGAATTTGAAAGAGAGTACTCCAGTCAACATTGTCAAAAGCTTTCTCTAAGTTTACAAATGCTAGAAATGTAGATTTGCCTTTCCTTAATCTATTTTCTAAGATACGTCGTAGGGTCAGTATTGCCTAATAGCCTCACGTGTTCCAACATTTCTATGGAATCCAAACTGATCTTCCACGAAGTCTACTTCTACCAGTTTTTCCATTCGTCTGTAAGCAATTCGCGTTAGTATTTTGCAACTGTGACTTATTAAACTGATAGTTCGGTAATTTTCACATATGTCAACACCTACTCTCTTTGGGAATGGAATTATTATATTCTTCTTGAAGTCAGAGGGTATTTTGCCTGTCTCGTACATCTTGATCACCAGATGTTAGAGTTTTGTCAGGACTGGCTCTCCTAAGGCTGTCAGTAGTTCTAATGGAATGTTGTCTACTCCCAGGGCCTTGTTTTGACTCAGGTCTTTTAGTGCTCTGTCAAACTCTTCACACAGTATCGCATCTCCCATTTCATCTTCATCTACATCCTCTTCCATTTCCATAATACTGTCCTCAAGTAAATCGCCCATGTATAGACCCTCTATACACTCTTTCCACCTTTCTGCTTTCCCTTCGTTGCATAGAACTGGGTTTCCATCTGAGCTCTTGATATTCATACAAGTGATTCTCTTCCCTCCAAAGGTCTCTTTAATTTTCCTGTATGCAGTATCTATCTTATCCCTAGTGAGATAAGCCTCTACATCCTTACATTTGTCCTCTAGCCATCCCTGCTTAGCCATTTTGCACTTCCTGTCGATCTGATTTTTGAGACGTTTGTATTCCTTTTTGCCTGCTTCATTTACTGCGTTTTTATATTTTCTCCTTTCATCAATTAAATTCAATATTTATTCTGTTACCCAAGGATTTCTACTAGCCCTCGTCTTTTTACCTACTTGATCCTCTGCTGCCTTAACTACTTCATCCCTCAGAGCTACCCATTCTTCTTCTACTGTATTTCTGTCCCCCATTCCTGTCAACTGTTCCCTTATGCTCTCCCTGAAACTCTGTACAACCTCTGGTTTATCCAGGTCCCATATCTGTAAATGCCCACCTTTTTGCAGTTTCTTCAGTTTTAATCTACAGTTCATAACCAATAGATTGTGGTCAGAGTGCACATCTGCCCCTGGAAATGTCTTACAATTTAAAACTTGGTTCCTGAATCTCTGTCTTACCATTATATAATCTATCTGACACCTTCCAGTATCTCCAGGCTTCTTCCATGTGTACAACCATCTTTTTTTTTGATTCTGGAACCAAGTGTTAGCTATAATTAACTTATACTCTGTGCAAAATTCTGCCAGGCGGCTTCCTCTTTCATTCTTTACCCCCATTCCATATTCACCTACTACGTTTCCTTCTCTTCCTTTTCCCACTCTCGAATTCCGGCCACCCATCACTATTAAATTTTCGTCTCCTTTCACTACCTGAATAATTTCTTTTATCTCATCATACATTTCATCTATTTCTTCATCATCTGCAGAGCTAGTTGGCATATAAACTTGTACTACTTTAGTAGGCATGAGCTTTGTGTCTATCTTGGCCACAATAATGCGTTCACTATGCTGTTGGTAGTAGCTTACCCGCACTCCTATTTTTTATTCCTTATTAAACCTACTCCTGCATTACCCCTGTTTGATTTTCTATTTATAATTCTGTATTCACCTGACCAAAAGTCTTGTTCCTCCTGCCACCGAACTTCACTAATTCCCACCATATCTAACTTCAACCTATCCATTTCCCTTTTTAAATTTTCTAACCCACGTGCCTATTAAGGGATCTGACATTCCACGCTCCAATCTGTAGAACGCCAGTTTTCTTTCTCCTGATAACGACGTCCTCTTGAGTAGTTCCCGCCTGGAGATCCAAATGGGGGACTATTTTACCTCCGGAATTTCTTACCCAAGAGGACGCCATCATCATCATTTATCTATACAGTAAAGCTGCATGTCCTGGGGAATAATTACGGCCATAGTTTCCCCTTGATTTCAGCAGTTCGCAGTACCAGCACAGCTACGCCGTTTTGGTTAGTGTTAAAAGGCCAGATCAGTCAATCATCGAGACTGTTGGCCCTGCAACTACTGAAAAGGCTGCTGCCCCTCTTCAGGAACCCCACGTTCGTCTGGCCTCTCAACAGATACCCCCTCTGTTGTGGTTGAACCTACGGTACGGCTATCTGTATCGCTGACGCACGCAAGCCTCCGCACCAACGGCAAGGCCCATCGTTCATGGTTCATGGTAAATTTTGAAAGGAAAGGTACGTGTGAATATTGGCCAAAAATTTGCATTAGACTACAAGCGAAACTTAACGATGAACAAACCAGTTTATCACGTGATGTGATGGCAGCTCGTAACACAATGTTTATTTTCGTAATTGTGGGTGCAATCTGATGTAAAAATAAAAAAAAATGTAATGCTTCGACTTTGTAAAATACAAAATGGAGAATTGTCTTCCTCATGCTCATTGTATAGTGTGTGAAATTTCCTTTCTGGACCATGTAATGACATTTTATGGATACACACTCTTTTTCTGTGTTGTTTTGGACTTCTGTCTTGCTTCTCTATTATAAACGCTATCCCTGCAAGCTGCAAACCATTTGTGTCCAATAAATGTACTGTTCGTACAAATATTGACTCTAGCATCCATGTATATATATTACCACGTTGTATATGTTCACTTCGTACGTAAAAACAGTTGATAGTCACCTTGCGAAGATTACAATTCCCCCGAAGAAAGCAGTTGAGGACAGACTTGCAACTTGATAACACGTGACTTGAATTGTCTTGACGTGCCATGACTTGACGGCCAGTGTGAATACACCTTAGTGTGATGGTGCGGTGACGTGACAGCGCCATGATGGCCAGTGTGAATTGGCCTTTGTTAGCTAAGTGACAAGAATGATTTGTAGCATAACACACAACATTACACCTTGATTTCAAAGAGTCTCGATGTTTTTCTGCATATAAAGTGCTGCTTACTGAGACGTTTGCAGTTCTTAACTACAAATTTGTCTTTGCATCCACAACAGCAATAGCCAATGAAGAAAAACGGACCAACAAGGGTTGGGTGGCATGAGAAACATATTGCCCAACTTGAGAGCCAGTTTCTCTCGGTTCACATCACCTCGGACGAAACGAAATACAGTTACATGGTGGCTGCAATTAATGAGCAAATGGCCACAGAAGTTCAAGACATCTTAGCTTCTATCAAGCATGCACTTGTAACGCACATGTCGCATCAGAATATAAGCTGTTCCATACTGAAGAACTTGGTCACTGTGTATCATCTCAGTTAACTTCGTTGTCTTCACACGGTGGCAGGCAATGCAATTAACGGCCACATTCTGCGGAATATATGGTCGTTGCGCTTACCTGCATAGGCACAGAAAATACTTACTGTTTGTGCTAGTGATCTCGACGCTCTCTGTCAGACTTCTAACTGAATAGTCAAGATGTATCCATCAACGGGCATCCCGACGCTCTTCGCCAAAAAGACACTTCTCTGGAAGCTCTAGAAGCGCAAGTGGCTGAACTGTCTAAGCATGTAGCGGCCCTACGAATATAGCGCTCCGTACGTACATGGTGACGTTCTCTCAACAAGAAGAGGCGTTCGCCCGCCAGGGACAACACCTGTTGGAATCACAAAAAGTCTGGAGGTTGAAGCTCGGCACTGTCGACCACCCTATGACGAGGAAACGCCGCCGGGAAACAGTATGGATGCCGATTGATTTCGAGCCAAACATTGCCCTCTACTAATCTAAAATTTCTTGTTAACATTGGTGCGGGCCTCTCCATTGACCCTTCTTATCATCTTCTATGGTCGGAAACCGATGATAATTATGTGATTACTGTGGATGTATCTTCTATTAACACTTATGGTTACACCTGAAGTTCAATATTCAACGTGAATTCGTGTGGAGATTCATTGTTGCCAATGTGCTGTACCCCATTGCTGTAGAAGACTTCTTATCTGCTTATAGTTTCCTCCAAGATCTTCACAGACAGCGCTGCTCTATTCTGCAACATAGCTATCTAGTCATTGACACCTGTACCATGCCAACCATGCTAGCATCAAAGTGATTACAAGTGATTCACCATGCAACGATCTGCTTCATCAATTGTATGTTATCACCAGTCTGCCACCTACACCAGCACTGGTGAGACACTCGATGGTACACCACATACACTATGTTTGCATGCGACATATCTTCCAGAAGACGAAAACCGAACTTTGGAAACCGTTTTTGGCTTTTGTGTTTACATGTTAACGTCTGAAGCGGATTTTCTAACCCACTTAAATATTGCACCTAATAAACGGCTGTAATAGTTTCTGCTTTAGTCATCACAATCATTATTTCTCTTCAATTAGACGAGGTAAACAGCTTCAGTCCAATATTTAAACTTATCCTTCACTGTATATAAAGCCACTGCTTCCATATTAGCTGAAAATTTTTAAAAAACAATACGAAACCTGACTGCCCAAACACCATTTTAAAACCCGTTGTGTTTACTTGGGGGCGAAAATCGATTGCGGAACTGGAAAACGGGCAACTAGAAGCGGATTTCCAGATTCGATTCTGAAGTGTTTACATGACTACAGTTCGGATTTCTAAGGAGTTCTGATATTGAGGAGGCTATCTACACTTACAGTGAAAATATTCTTAATTCATTAGATAAAAAATTACAGGCAACTGGTATATTTTGTGATCTGTCAAAGGCGTTTGACTGTGTAAATCACAATATCCTTTTAAGGAAATTAGAATATTATAGCGTAACAGGAAATGCTACAAAATGGTTCAAATCTTACATCTCTGGCAAGAAACAAAGGTTGTTATTAGGAAAGAGACATGTATCAAGCTATCAGGCATCATCCAACAGGGAACTAATTACATGTGGGGTCCCAAAAGGTTCCATTTTAGAGCCCTTACTTTTTCTTGTGTGTATCAATGACCTTTCATGAGTAACAATATCCAGATGCCAAGTTCGTTTTGTTTGCCGATGATACAAACATTGCAATAAATAGCAAATCAAGTGTAGTCTTAGAAAGATCAGCTAATAAAATATTTTTGGACATTAATCACTGGTTCCTAGCCAATTCCTTGTTACTAAACTTTGAAAAAACACACTACATGCATTTCAGAACATGTAAGAGGTGCCCACGAGTATATGCCTAACGTATGATGACAAGCAGATAGAAGAAGTGGACAGTGTTAAATTCTTGAGATTACAGCCTGATAATAAATTCAACTGGGAAAAGCACACCACAGAACTGCTGAAGCCTCTTAACAAATCTCTGTTTGCAATATGAATTGTATCAGACATAGGGGATATAAAAATGAAAAAGCTGGCGTACTATGCTTACTTTCATTCCATGATGTCATATGGGTTATTTTTTGGGGTAATTCATCAAGCCAAGCTAAAGTTTTCCGGGCATAAAAACGTGCAGTAATTATACGTGGTGTGAACTCAAGAAGATCCTGCAGAAGCCTGTTTAGGGAACCAGAGATACTAACTACTGCTTCCCAATATATTTATTCTTTAATGAAATTCGCCATTAAAAATATATCACTTTTTTCAAACCAATAGCTCAGTTCATGGAATCAATACTAGAAATAAAAATAATCTTCACAAGGATTTAAAGTCACTTAGTCTTGTACGAAAGGTGTGCATTATTCAGGAACACACATTTTCAACAACTTGCCAGCAGCCATAAGAGAAGCCTAAAGAAGTTATTGGTGGCCAACTCCTACTCCAATAATGAATTTCTCAGTAGAGCCAACTGATTTTGTGTGTGTGTGTGTGTGTGTGTGTGTGTGTGTGTGTGTGTGTGTGTGTGTGTGTGTGTGTGTGTGTGTGTGTGTGTGTGTGTAATGTGTACATTGTAAATAAGTAATATAGTAGTTGTATTACACGTTTATTACCTTATAAATAATTTTAAATTCAGTACATTAGTATTTGTAAAATGATTCTTTCATATAGTGTTCATTAAAAAATGACGATTATTCCACTTGGCACCTGTGGAATGGTACATTAGCTTATTTGTTGGAGTTGTAAATATTTGTCATGGGTAGTTGTTTTTCTGCCATGTTCTACATCCTGGAGGACTCCTCACTTTGGATCAATTGGAATGATAGTAAATCTAATCTAATCTAGAAAAACCAAAGTTTGTAAAGCAAGAGTTCTCTGTTATGGTAGCACAAGGGATTTCTCATACATCTAATGGCAGCTGGTAGTCTCCACTCCATATCGTTCCTAATAAAATTATGGGTGGTGCCCAGATGGTGACCATCATCACCTAAACACTAGAACGATACCTGGTCGTTATTCTGTGCAACATATTGAAGACTTTCCTATACACACCATCAGTAAGGCTGTTTTTCCCACAACAGACCTCATCTAAGGTTTTTACCATAAACCAGTTGCACCAGAAGATGTACCCAAAACAACTGTTTGTATTCCATTCGACCTTTACAAAATTTTACAAATGCCATTAGGACTGTGCAGTGCCTCCCAGACTTTCCAGTGCTCCATGGATGAAATAACTAGAGATATAGATCTATGTTACGTCTACATTGGTGACCTGTTTGCAATGTCAGCTACTGAATCGGAGCAGCTTGCAACCTACAGCAACTATTCACTAGACTACAAGCATGATTTAGTGAGTAAATCGCAAAGATGTGTCTTCAGATTTAAGGAAATTAAGCTTGTAGAGTACCATATCAGTGCAGAAGGGCTACAATTCCTCAAGACAAAGTCCAAAATATTGCTCAGTTTCCCGAGCCCACTACAATACAAGGTAAACAGATGCTATGTATTCCCTTCTAAATATTCTTCTGTGCATTTGTATGTATATATTTTTTCTAGCAAATGTCGATGTTTCGAAACCTTGTTTCATTCCACAGCGATTTGTCATACAAAATATATTAAGAAGTTTGTTTTGGCCATTAATAAACTTGATCGTTGTTAGTTCCTCAATTTCAATACCGTAGCCTTCGAATTTTGTGTAACTGATAGTATCTCATAACCTCACTTTCACCATGCTGTACTGAGCTAATTGACCTGATGTGGCGTCCAGTGTGAATACATCCTGATGTTGATATGACATGATGCTCCATTGAGTCTTGTCTAAAGACTAATTCACACTCGCTGTCACGTCACGTCAAAGGATTCTGCAGTGCATTTCAAAATGCGACATACACACTGGACGTCCCATCCTATCCTGTCACATCGCATCATGGCACCATCAAAGTTTCCCGGGAAGAAAGTTTCGCTGCCTGGCGTCATTCATCTGTTGCTGAGCACGTGACCTACAAGCTTATTTCCTCTCGATACACGACCATGCACAGATATGTGTATTTCGTTTCATAGTGGTGTTTGTGGTAAATATCAGATCGTTTTTTTCGTTATGTCATAAATTGTTTCACTTCGCTATTTATTTTGTTAAAATTTATAATAAATGACGAAAGATTACATGGAGGTAGCAGTCTGAACTGTACATATTAAATTACTTTCCTTCTACTACATTTGTAAAGCGGTTTTTTATACATACTGGTACAGTATTTAATATTTTACATTGAAATGTAAGCAGTATAACAGCAACTTGAAGTGAAAAAAGTACTGTGGCTAGAATGAGATTCATTAGTGTGTAGAATACGCTTATATGTTGTCAGGTATATCTTTTGGATTAGATTACATTTACTTTCATTCCAGTGAGGAGGGACTGCAGAATGTAGAGAATGACAAATATTTATAACTAAAACAAACAAGGTAATGTACCTTCCCTAGGTCCCAAGTGGAATGATCATCATATTTCTTAATGAACACTATATGAAAGGATAATTTTACAACATTCATTTACTGAGGTTACATTAATGCACTGAATTAAAAAAATGTTTTTATTTATAAGGTAATAAACATGTAGTAGAACTACTGCAATACTTATTTACAATGAACACATTATTGTGCTGAAATGGCGCAGAAGTTGGAGTGTACTTTATATATACACACAAACTCAGTTGGTTCTACTGAGAAATTTATGAATGGAGTAGAAGGAGTTGGCCAACAATAAATCCTTTAGGCTTCTCTTAAACTGAATTTCATTGGTTGTACCGTTTCATAAAGAATTGACTGAAACATTTGAACACTTCTAGTTGTTTCTTTAAATATATGTTTGTGTCAGGATTATTTACTGTTATGTAGTTCTCTAGATTGTGTGTGAAACAGCTTAGCAAGTGTCAGAGGTCAATATTTACATGGTTTCACTATCTAACTCTTTTACAAATAACACACTTGAACTATTAAAAGCCAAATGAAATACGAAAAAGTAACCTATAAATTTTGAAGAGAAAGGTACTGGGGGAGCTGTAACTATTGCACAAAAATCTCCACTAGACCACTAATTAAACTAAACCTCAGACAAACCAATAGTGTCATATGGTGGCAACTCGTGACACCGTGTTCCTTGTAGTGATTCCAGGGAAAAGTTTGACATAACAAGCGAAAAAACTGATGCTTCGACTTTCTAAAATATAAAATGAAGATTCTTCTCCCTCAGGCATCTTGCATAGTGTGTGAAATATCCCTACTATACCATTTCATGACATTTTTTGGACCCCCCACTCTTTTTTGTGTTGTTTTGCAATTGCGTCTTTCTTCCCTAATACGAGTTATGTCTACAAGCTGTAAACCATTTGGATCGAATAAATGACAGTTTCGTACGAATGTGGACTCAAGCACCGATGTACATGAGGTACCACGTTGTGTATGTGCACTTCGCACGTAAAAACAGTTGAAAACCATTTTGCGAAGATCGCAGTTCCAGCTAGGAAGACAGTTGAGGACAGTCCTGCGAGTTGAGATTATGTGACTTGAACTGACGCCATGTGCGAGTTAGTCTTATTGCACACTGGTAGCGTCACGAGTAACGTCATTATTACGTGTACACACTGTATCGAAGACGACAGAAACCGATTATCGACTTTTTGATCGTTTGAGATGCTATGTAACAGTACCCATTTTTGCAGGCGAATGAAAGGAGCAGCTGATTATATCCTCCACTGATATACTGAGGATATTTTGTAAGCTATTGATCTGCAAACTAGTACTTTTCAATTGGTTGACAGTATGGAGGATATGCTTTGACATTGGACATTTTAGTCTTTACTTCTGACAGCTGAATCATTCCTGAAGGTAACTCCCTACTTGTGTCGAGTTTAACATGAACTCCGTACAAAGCTGCACTTCTGGAGATATTTTTCGCATATAAAAAAAATTTGACCACACATTGTTTCGAACACAGTGCATGATACTTGCTTTCCGCACCCTCGGCAGGCATCCTCAATTTTATAAATGGCACCTGTACTATAGAAGACGCCGGCGGCCATTTGCAGCAACAAGCATCAATACTCAAACTAAAGTTTTATTCCGTGGTTTTGATCAAGTTAGAAATTAGAATATTATTATAATGAAGTTTTAATACCACCTTACAGAGTTTATTAAATGAAATATGCCCATGAGTGGGACATAGATAGGTGATTAACTGAGATATGCATACCAAATATTCTGTGAAATGATAAGGGAACATGGTGTGGCTGGGAGAAGTCACTGTAACATATTTGTATAATAACACAATCGCATTTATTCAATAAACATTACCATCTCCTCTCACTTATCATGGAATGCTGGCGTGATACAAATAGTATAATATCTATGTAAACTTAGTTAAACATCCAGCTAACATGTGCCGTGAATCGACAATGACTACCGCCTCCACATTTCTATCATCATTTAGCCACACATACACACACTAACATTCACTCTATTCGTTTTATCTAACGGATAAAAGAGGAAGGTTCCCATACACCAAGTGGGACAACATTGGGAGAGGGCACATGGTTCCAACTGTAACTTTAATTCGGGCGAGTCCCGTCTTCACGTTTATCTAACTCCGCGAGTTTTACTGGATATTATGAAGGAACAATTAAATCACACCCGTGAATTTACGTAGAAGATCCAGCTCGATCAGGAAATGTGATTACAACGAGCTGAAGCTTCTCACCAAGAAATGCATGGGGTCTGCGGACCACGTGTTACCAATTTCTCCACAATCAGTAGTCAATAAACACATTTAAATAAAATACACTTTGCATATATACTTCACACTCACACTGAAATGCAAATTGAGCAATTCTGAGTATTACTCGGCAATGAGCGCCTGTTCACTCCCAAGTGCAGTGAACACAAATTCCCGTGAACTTAATTGGTAAAAGAAATCATCTCCCTATCTCTCCTAACCGAGATGATTCTAGGAAATACCATAGTGGCTTTCCTCAGCAGGGAAGCTGCTTCCAAGTTCAAGTGAACATGGAATGCTAAATCTTCGCTAACTATCGGAGCGATGGAGCAGAGCGTGCTTACTCACCCAGGTCTTCCCAGCAACAACCCCAATACGGTCTCCCTCGTCCGGGTCTAAACATCGTGCCCGCAAGGACTCAGAGATCCCGCACATGGTTATTTGCCAACCTAACGAGCGCTAATGACGCGCGTGGAGCTTATGCCTCTCTGGTCCAGTGCAGTCGCGCTCTACTAGATTCGAGGTTGGCTACACTTCCACTATGCCTATAGCACACCCACCGCCGACATCTCACGCATACCTCATCATACGTTCCATTCACACTTTGCAGACAATTACCATATCTAATATTAAAATGATCGTCTATATTTAACTAACCCTATCTTACTCATTATCATCAGGCTCTTCCCTGAGTGTCGGAAGGGCACTCAGGTGTCTTTAGTTGTGGGGTCGAGCCATGTAGCGGCTTACATGGAGCCGTTACAACAGGACCTATGGCACTACGTATCTTCATGAAACTGTCTGAACCACTGTGACATTAGCGGAAATAGTTTTCATTTAGCTGTCTAGAAAGCGTGTTATGAACTAATTTTTTCTCTCAAAAGTTTGCAGGTTGATATTTTCAAAGAAAATAAATCCATCGATAGCTTCCAAATTGCAGTAAATATATCAATTGAGGATAATAAGGTGTTCCTTTAGTTCGTCTACAGTGGCTACTGCAGTTTAGCTTCTTGAATGATCACAAAAGTCGATATGCCCCTTAGATACAGCATGTACACGTCCTAATGACGTCACGTGTGACTCGACCAGCATGTAATAAGACACCCTTGACGTGCTGTGGTGTGAAAGTGTGAATACATCTTGACCTGATAGTTCTGTGAGGTGACGGTGCAGTGACAGCTAGTGTGAATTGGCTTTAAAGGTGGATTCACGCTTGCCAGGAGGTCACTGTCACATAACTGTCACGTTTTTGAACATCAACGGTCAGAAGCATTCCTGAACATTCACACTACACAGCACGTCAACGTCGAAAGAATGTCGTGATGTTACAGCTAATTCGTAAATAATCACCAGGAGCACTAGTTCGTAGCTCATGGTAGATCGTCATAAAATGCCAAAGTTTAGTTTAAACCAGTTTGCGGAGTCATCATTCTACAAATCTTTCAGAACGTCTTTTTACCTGTTAATCAAGATACAAATAAAAAATACCAAGTGAAATTCAAGATTCAAGCGTTCAATATCACCTCGACAGAAGCTGGTGGTCTGCCTACAGTGTGTCTAGATGAGCCATTTTAGCGTACTTGAGCTATGTTTACGTATATTTCTGAAATCTACTGTTCGTCGTTAATTTATTATAAACCCTATTTTAATCTTCTGCATGACGCATCACCTTTATTACAGGTTTCCTTTTTCAATTCCATTGGAAAAATCATGAGTAGAGAACACTGGACAAGATATGCATAATTTATTTTGCTATGTATTCCTTCTGGATACAAAATAAGATACTTGAGCTTAGCATTGTCTTCCAGTATATATTAAACCTTTTCACACTAGCTGTCAGTGGCTAAGACTTTTATATTAGTTCAGACTGCATACTTAATGCAACAGTTGTTAATTAAATAGGCTACACTACAGCCCATTAAATCATTCTTCCCAAGAAACCTTCACATGGTGTGACATGTCGATGACATTCTGTTGACGGCGTGTGTGAGTGCCACCATTTGAAATATGGAGATGACTCATTTGACATGATGGTGACGTCCCGTCAAGATTAAATCCACCTTAAGTCGTCATGAAACATTTGCATTAGGTCACGAAGACAAAGCAAAATGATAGAAGAAAGACTAACAAGATCCAGAACCATGATTCGACAACTGGTGAAAATAAGGTAGTCCAAGTTCAGATGTTATGGCCAGTTGACACTATTCATCATTGCACTATCATGTCATAGCACAGCCATGTAAAGGCGTATTCACCACGTGACGGTACATCGAGTCGATTCAAATCATATAATCTCAACTCGCATTGCTGTCCTCAACTGATATTGTCGCGGGAGTTGCCATCTTCGCAAGATGATTTACAACTGTTTTTACACGCTAAGTGCTCATACACAATGTGTAGCTCATGTACCTGTATGCTAGAGTCCGAATTTGTACACAAATGACATTTATTGGACTCAAATGGTTTGCAGTTTTCAGGGATAGCATGTATGTTAGAGAATGGATACAGAAGAGCAAAACAACACAAAGCAAGCGCGTGGGTCCGAAAAAATGCCATTACCTGGTACAGCAGGGGAATTTCGCACACTATACAAGGAGACAGAGGAAGAGGTATCTGCATTTTATATTTTGGGAAGTCAAAGTATCAGTGTCTCTCGTTTGTTACGTCAAATGGCACCCAGAATTACTAAACGGAACACAGTGTTCCGAGTTGCCACCATATCCTGTTAAAAATTTGTTAGATTTAAGATTGACTTTAGCTGCTAGTCCAGTGCAAAATTTTGTTCAATAGTCATATCTCCCTTAATACCTTTCCCTTCAAGGATATACAGGTTTTCTTCAAATGTCGTATTTGATTTTTAATAGTTCAAGTACTTTATTTGTACTAGTGTTAGCTGGTGAATCCATGTAAATAATGACCATTGGTGGTTACAAAACTGCTTCACTCACAATTTAGAGAGCTACTTAACAATAAATAGGCCTGCCACAAATATCCATTCAAGCAAACAACTTGCAACATTTGAAGGTTTCTATGCATTTCTTTATGTAACTCAACCATTTCCTGACAACATATAAATAAATTTCACCTAGTAATCATTCTGATTCTACCCACTGTAGTTTTCTCACTTCATGGAGTAATCCATTTGATTACAAAAATATCAAATATGGTACTGACAGGTATAAAAATAAACTCTATAAACGTAGTAGAGAGCAAGTAATTTAGTGTCATGCAATTCAGACTGCTGCTTAACTGCTTCAATTAATCTTTAATCATTTATTATAAATTTTAACAAAATAAATAATGAAGCAAAACAATTGTATAATAAATAATGAACAGAAACCAAATAAGTTTTAAATTGTGGATTAATTTGAGAATGTTACTGCTAATGATATTGTTACTTCAGAGGAAGGATACAGTATAACTGATTCTTGTGTGGATTGAAATGAAACAAAATATGGAGATCTTCACATGGCCGTGTATTGGGAGAAAATGAGCTTGGTGATCACATGATCAACAACAGATGAATGATCACAGCCATCAAACCTTTGTTGCTGAGAAACCTTGATAATGTCGTGATGTGACATGATGTGATGTTATAGCCAGTTTGTAAATTGTGGTAATGTCTTATGGGACCAATCTGCTGAGGTATCGGTCCCACCAGTGTGTATGCCGCTATTTGAAATGTATTGCAGAATGATCTGGAGGGACGGGACATGACGTGGCATGATGGCCAGTGTGAACTGGCCTTTAGCAGGCGAGACCGGCCTCCAACACAATTTCAGTGACGAAATTTCTTTCGCAAGAAACTTTGTGTTGTCCTGTACGTTTGATGGCATTTGTGAATCAAGAAGTTTACAATCAAGTATTTAGCCATCATTTGAAATGTATTAAGGCCAATTCACACTTTTCGTCACAGCACCTGCACAAGATGGTCGCCGAGTGAGATCACAGGTATTTTCTTCACCCGCTAAAAGAATTTATTTAAGAGGAAATAGTGTCAAATTTAAATTTTCTTTTTTTCGTATACTTGCTGTAGTGTCCATTCTTGTCACACAACTGAATATTAGCGTCCCAGTAGAGCTTGTACTTGAAAAAACGTCGTGTTATCTGAAGTCCCGATAATCGCGACATAACCCGCAATTTTGCGTGATATAAACACAAAAGATTCTATTAAAGTTTTCTTGATAGTGCAAAATTAATTAAAAAAGACAGCTACTAGTTTCATCAGTTTCTGTTGCCGCAATAAAATTGTAATTAAACGTTTCTAAATCGTATTTGACTAATACATCTCGTCCTTTTTACTAGTAAGATAGACGCGATCTAGGCCTAAATTTTCCGAATTATTAACGTTTAAAAACCTGGCCAAACACGCTTGATAACGTAAATTGTCTAAAGGCAAAGTAATTACTAATTAATTCTTCTGTCATTGTATCTCTAAATAAGTACAAAAGCAACAACAACAGAACATAAGACCTTTGTGTCGTTTTTTGTTTACATATAGCCAGTCTCGCGTCCTTGAGAAATTTAAAACATTCTTTAAACTTAATAATTCTTTCGAAACTGACCATGAGTGTGAAATGTGGAAGCTGTTATAGAGTAGTGAGTACAGGGATTTGAGGAATGAAAGAAAGGAACTGATAAGGATCAAGGCAGATAGGGGGAGGAAGGTGGTTGGGAATTGGCAGCTGGTAGGAGGATAGGAAGAAAGAGAACGTGATCTGACATGTTATCATCAACACCAAAAACAGGCATCTACCACAGCCAGAGTTAAGTGGAGAAGAGCCTCCGGTAGAATGAGGAGCAAGAAATGTGCAGAAACTTCAACTGAGGTCAAGAAGCCTAGGAACATACTAAGTGTTAAGAAGATGAAATTGTTGCTGCTAGGTTGTAGCCTTGGGCGAGGTATACGCCCTGAGTTACAGGAATGTTTAAGGGCAACGTATCAGGCCACCAGTATCTTCAAGCGAAATGCAGGGCTAAGTAATGTGATAGAGGACTTAGAGTCTTTATGTAAGGACTTTACAAAAGAGGACCGCGCAGTGATGATGGGTGGGATGGAAAGTAGTTTGGACAGGGATGGGGCATATGACATAGGTGGTGACCTGGACAAGATAGTTTCCCTGATTCATGGTTCCAATGTACACTTTGTTGAGATGTTCCGCCATCATAATCGACCACACCTTGATGGAGCTGTGAGGCGAATCAATGGGACGGCTCTGAGGGGAGCCAACATTGCTAAGTTTCTCTGGTGCCTGTCGGGACTATCAACAGGTGAGGGCCGGCAGCTGAGGCCGAGCAGTTCTAGGCGCCTCACTGTAGTAACTGCATGGCTTCTATGGTCACAGGTTCGAATCCTGCCTCAGGCATGGATGTGTGTGATATCCTTATGTTAATTAGGTTTAAGTCGTTCTAAGTCTTGGGGACTGATGATCTCAGATGTTATGTGTCATACTGCATAGAACCATTTGAACCATTTCGAACAGATGGGGTTTCACCAAGGCATGGCCTACACCTAAACAGGACTGGGAAGGTTGGTATAGCTGATCCATGAAAGTATAGGGAGTGGCTCTCAGGCCACACATTGACAAATACCTGTTGTTATGGGTAGGAAATGTAAGTCTTTTTTAGTACAAATCCAGACAACAAGTTCCACTACCTAAAGGGTATCTCTGAAAGTTTAAAAAATACTGAAACAATCACCCACAAGACAGATTTTAACACATGCAATCAATAAAAAATAAAATACATATATTAGAAGTTGTGCACCAATTTTTGAACTGCAGAGTAGTTTGTCACTGAGCACTTGTGTAGGGACATAGAAATCCAACATGTGGTATTATGATTGTATGAAAGGGCGAACTCTTACTTCAGAACTCTTTCAAAGGGTGGAGGTTCGTGCATTAATATCAGGAAAGGAACACAGTTCAAATCAAGACATATCCTCAGTACAGTAAGTGAAGATATACATTATGAAATATCAGCTATTGAATTAACCAGATGTTTTATATATATATATATATATATATATATATATATATATATATATATATATATACAGAAAAAAATTAATTCAAAGTATATTACAATTGTGTTATTAGGAATGTTGTACTTGTAGGTTTTTTTATTAATCGGACTTCAAGGACACCAGTTCATGTCAAAAATAAGAAAATTCTCCTTCACTTCACTTCAATAAAAAATACTTAATACTGATATCAAAACTTCTCTTATTTCGAAACATATATGTGGTACAAAACAGTCATAGCCCATCATACTCCGAGCTGCACTTCTTAATAGAAACTTCTACACATGCCCTTTATTTGTTGGCTTAATTTTTATTTAATGGAATGGATATGTCAGCTTATCCCATGTTTGTTAGAGTTCTATGACAAATTAAAACATAATATAAATAAAATAATAGTCCATTAAATGTTTGAATTTAGCATACTGACTACAATGTTCAGTTTGCTTCGGCCTCACTATAGGTTTCCACGTATACGCACTGGCAGATTTGGGGACTAAGAACTAGTCGCTAATGGTCAACATGTTAACTGCTACCATCACATGTGCATGCACTCGTTTTCTTAGTGTTGATTTCACATTGAGTGTCACACTTTCACCTGAGTACCTCACATTTAAGAATTGCTGTGGCGTTTGTCTTCATTCTGGGTGCAGTGGTTGTGTGATTATTGTTCACAATCCGAAGATCTCCATTTTTACGGCCCGAGCTTCATTATTACCCGTTGTACTCGCATTTTCAGCGGAGACAACCCTGGGCAACAGCATCCGTCCATGAGAAATAATGGCTCGAACGACTATAGTTCACTTATTAATGTGTCAAGCGTTGTGAGCCACGATACTCAGAAATTATTTCGTTGCACACACATGTTAATGTCACCACACTTGACCAGCCACTTGTTGAAAGACACATACAGTGGGCCAAAACATTGGATAAATTGCTTGTATCTAAAGTTCATTTCTTCACATGGAGTTTAGTTTCAAATACAAATTCATAAAAAGTATTGGGTTACAACAACGTACTTAACATGATAGCTTAAACCTATGGTTGACATTCCACCCATCGCTTACATTACAAACATAAATTTCTTAAGTTTTAAGACTTCATAAAATTTTCATTAACTGGGTTCTGTTACTACAGTTTATTTGTTAATTTTAACTTATTCCTGTTCACATCAAATATACAAATTGATTACATAACACATTATTGTGATACAATACCAGCATATGATAATTTATACTTCATTTTATAATCAGGCTTTTCTCACTTATGGGAGCTCATTTCAACCTTAGGTAAACTTGGTTCTGTTACTAAAGTTTATTTGTTAGTTTTAACTTATCTTCATTCACATCACATGTACAAATTAATTACATACACATTATTATGATGCAATACAAGCATATGATACATCTATGCTTTATTTTATAGATAGGCTTTTATCACTTATGGGAGCTCATTTCTTCCTTAGCTAGAAGAGGGAGAAAACCATTGGAAATAGGACTAAAACATTATGCATTGTTGGCCTAACTACACTTGGCGCCGCCTCCTTTGTTTGGGAGGGAAGAAAGGAAACACTCATCTAATGGTTCAAGGACTTATGAGGAAATGTTACTTGTCAGTCATGGGCTGGTTGTCAAGGAACTTTTGTTTCTTGGAAATAACGTGTACTGACTAATCATTCACAAAGTATCATGTTGTTTCTTCATGTGCCAGTGCTATTTACTTCAATTCACCCATATCGTAGTGTGAAAAATGACGTTTTAACCACCGTAGACTTATCTTTCTCGTTTACATGGACATGTCATTATTCAAGCTTTCATGTGACATGATGAAAATTTATGGGTTTTTGAAGAATCACATGCTTCACTGTTTATGTGTACTCTGCAGTGAAATAGGTTCTGATAAATGTCATGGAGATAGACTGTGATGATGCATATTTTTATTTTTCACTGTCATCTCCTTCTAACTAAATCGTTTACTCGAGGTGTGGCCTGTTTCTTTACTTTGTACCTGCTACTCCCGACGTAATTCTCTTCTTCTGTACTGTGATGATGCACTGGTCACTGAAAGAAAAAAACTTAAAACTAAACTAAAACTAATTGCATTAAGTAGCTCAGTGGCCACTGATACATTTGACCATTACATCCATCCACAGGTATTTCCAGACTTTGTTTAAATTCATAGACATTCGTTCATGATTATTTACCATACAAAGAAAATTATTTGACATTACTTATGGGATTTTGGCATTTCCTCCTAACTACCATGCCTCAAATAATTTTTCATAATGCTTCCTTTTGCTTGTAAATATGTTGTATATAGCTCAGTATTTAATTGAATCTCTGTGTACATATATCAATAGGTTCTTTAGTTCTTAGATAGTAGATGCAATTGCTAAGTATTTCCATTTACTTTGTATTTAAGTTAATTACTTGTACATAATGCATTCGTATTTCGTTGCACATTCTGCCAGTCTATTGTGCTCGCACACAGGTCAATTCCTCCTCTCCTACTACTGACCTCAGCTTATATTGTTGAGCACGGACAGATGAGCCATAAGCTACTTTTGCTTATACTTCTGCTTCACATGAAGTGGTGTATTATTTCTTATTGTGTTAATTTTATTATTACATGTACAAATCAAAAGAATTACTTGAGCCTGTACACACCACTTTATCTTAAAATACATTCCAGAACAAAAATTACACTTAGAGTTATGTACACTATGAACAAATTATCTTGTGATAGAAAGAAAAATTGCTATCTGGCTTCATCATTCTATAAAAGCTTTTATACCTTTGTGAGGGTGGGGACCCTGGTCTCTGCCCGTTTTCTCATAGACTAATCTGCGTGTTCCATGGTATTGTATTTTGAAATTATATATGGCCCTAAATAGAGTAATTGCCACTTCTTATTCAGTTTGCCAAATTTTGTCGATTTAAGGTGTGTCTGTAAAAGGGCTCAATGCCCTTAAAAATAGCATAACACATTTCAGTTTGTAAGAGGTCCATAATTAAAGAATTTGTTGCTAGCGCACTCGAGCTGATGTAATTTCGATGTATTGCTCACACTCTGCCTGGGATATGTAAGCAAGAAGAGAATCTGAGACCAAAGAGCAGTATTGACTGCAGCAAGAACTGTGTGTGAGTAGGTGGTGGTGTGTTGGGGCTTATGGGCGCTCAACATCGAGGGTGTGAGTAGGAGTAAGTTGTTGCTAGCGAGCAGTCGTGTCTGGTGTATCGTGTTGGCTGGGCCGGTCATGTGCAGCGATGGCGGAGCCTGAGCGTTCTAGGATAAGGTAAAAGCAGCCTCGCGCATATATAGTATTGTTACATCAAGTCCCATGTAAATGTTTTTAAAAAAATCTGTTAATAATAATCTTTCTCATAAAAAGTAACTTTTGACATTCATCTCAATTTAAAGAATTCACTAATTTCTCCAATCCTTGGCCATCCCAATTATTGAAAAGAAAAATCAGTTCTTTCCTTTTATATAAGCAAATCTATCGACCAGCATTGCACTTAGCTGCGCCAGTAAAATTTCTTATAGGAGCAGATATATACGCGTTTTCTGGCGATCTAATTAAGGTAAGATTTTTCAGTTTATTCACAATGATGAATCAGGGCCATGACGCAGCATTGCTGACGTCCAAAATTTACCAGGTTAAATTGACTATCAATTATTGAAAGGTCATAAGTGACCCACATTTTTTTTACTGAGAGATTAGTCACATTTTATTATTGATACGTTACGCAATTTTCCTGTTGGTAGGTTATACTGAATGTGAACGATATAATTATATTTTTTTACTGTTGACAGGTTTAGGAACTTTTCTGTTTTGAGGTTACACTAAATGAGAATATTATTCATATTATTTTATTTTGTGGGGAGGTTACACTTGTCGACAACCGGCCAGGAGCGTATTTTTGTGAATTTCTGAGAAGTAGTCTTATTTACTTAATATTAAAAGTAGTTTTATCTGGCGCAACGCATTTACTAATTTGTCACTTTTTCTTTCACAGATCATCGGCAATTTATTGCTCTTTGTTGTAACTGTATTTGTTCCATTTTTGCTTTGTCTTTGTTTGATTTTGTGCTTAACTTTGAGTTGTGAAAATGCCGCGAAAAACTGCTAACAGTACATCGCGAGTCGTAATGGGTGTAAAACCCGACTTTAATAATTTGACTGATAATACTAGCGACACTCAGTGTTTAGATGATAATCCTCCAGTTACAGACAATCAGTGCATACCGGCCACCAGTAATGATTCTAATCTAAATGATGAGCAAACAAATTCAATTGTATCCAATGTAAATTTAACGACAATTGATAACGCGGCACTTTCCGTTACAATGAACGCTATCCAGTTTGGCACGCCTGATTTGCAAACTTTACGTAGCGAATAGATAATTGTTTGTAACGAAGGTGAACAACATACACAAAACACGTCAGATTTATTTGATTCCGCTCTAGTGGCCAACAGTGCACATCCGATTAGCGAACCTTTTCGTGAATCGGGCAATGACGAAATCTACATCTACATCTACATGACTACTCTGCAATTCACATTTAAGTGCTTGGCAGAGGGTTCATCGAACCACAATCATACTATCTCTCTACTATTCCACTCCCGAACAGCGAGCGGGAAAAACGAACACCTAAACCTTTCTGTTCGAGCTCTGATTTCTCTTATTTTATTTTGATGATCATTCCTACTTATGTAGGTTGGGCTCAACAAAATGTTTTCGCATTAGGAAGAGAAAGTCGGTGACTGAAATTTCGTAAATAGATCTCGCCGCGACGAAAGACGTCTTTGCTTTAATGATTTCCATCCCAACTCGAGTATCATATCCGCCACACTCTCTCCCCTATTACGTCATAATACAAAACGAGCTGCCCTCTTTTGCACCCTTTCGATGTCCTCCGTCAATCCCACCTGGTAAGGATGCCACACCGCGCAGCAATATTCTAACAGAGGACCAACGAGTGTAGTGTAAGCTGTCTCTTTAGTGGACTTGTTGCATCTTCTAAGTGTCCTGCCAATGAAACGCAACCTTTGGCTCGCCTTCCCGACAGTATTATCTATGTGGTCCTTCGAACTGAAGTTGTTCGTAATTTTAACACCCAGGTAGTTAGTTGAATTGACAGCCTTGAGAATTGTACTATTTATCGAGTAATCGAAACCAACGGATTTCTTTTGGAACTGATGTGGATCATCTCACACTTTTCGATATTTAGCGTCGACTGCACAGAATCAACTTGAGATCCCCTGTCGATAGCGGCCATTACTTCGTGCGAATAAAGAGCTAGCTGCGTTGCACAAGAGCGATGTTTTCTGAAGCCATGCTGATTACGTGTCAATAGATCGTTCCCTTCGAGGTGATTCATAATGTTTGAATACAGTATATGCTCCAAAACCCTACTGCAAACCGACGTCAATGATATAGGTCTGTAGTTAAATGGATTACTCCTACTACCCTTCTTGAACACTGGTGCGACCTGCGCAATTTTCCAATCTGTAGGTACAGATCTATCGGTGAGCGAGTGGTTGTATATGAGTGCTAAGTAGGGAGCTATAGTATCAGCGTAATCTGAAAGGAACCTAATCGGTATACAATCTGGACCTGAAGACTTGCCCGTATCAAGCGATTTGAGTTGCTTCGCAACCCCTAAGGTATCTACTTCTAAGAAACTCATGCTAGCAGATGTTCGTATTTCAAATTCTGGAATATTCCATTCGTCTTCCCTGGTGAAAGAATTTCGGAAAACTGCGTTCAATAACTCCGCTTTAGCGGCACAGTCGTCGATAACAGTACCATCGGCACTGCACAGCGAAGGTATTGACTGCGTCTTGCCGCTTGTGTACTTTACATACGACCAGAATTTCTTCGGATTTTCTACCAAATTTCGAGACAATGTTTCGTTGTGGAACCTATTAAAGGCATCTCGCATCGAAGTACGTGCCAAATTTCGCGCGTCTGTAAATTTTAGCCCATCTTCAGGATTTCGCGTTCTTCTGAACTTCGCATGCTTTTTCCGTTGCCTCTGCAACAGCGTTCGGACCTTTTTTGTGTACCACGGGGGATCCGTTCCATCTCTTACCAATTTATGAGGTATGAATATCTCATTTGCTGTTGCTACTATATCTTTGAATTTGAGCCACATCTCGTCTACATTCGCATAGTCAGTTCGGAATGAATGGAAATTGTCTTTTAGGAAGGCTTCTAGTGGCACTTTATCCGCTTTTTTAAATAAAATTATATTGCGTTTGTTTCTGATGGATTTGGAAGAAATGGTATTGAGCCTAGCTACAATGACCTTGTGATCACTAATCCCTGCATCAGTCATGATGCTCTCTATCAGCTCTGGATTGTTTGTGGCCAAGAGGTCAAGTGTGTTTTCGCAACCATTTACAATTCGCGTGGGTTCGTGGACTAACTGCTCGAAATAATTTTCCGAGAATGCATTTAGGACAATCTCGGAAGACGTTTTCTGCCTACCACCGGTTTTGAACAAGTATTTTTGCCAACATACCGAGGGTAGGTTGAAGTCCCCACCAACTATAACCGTATGAGTAGGGTATTTATTTGTTACTAGACTCAAACTTTCTCTGAACTGTTCCGCAACTGTATCATCGGAGTCTGGGGGTCGGTAGAAGGAGCCAATTATTAACTTAATTCGGCTGTTAAGTATAACCTCCACCCACACCAATTCGCACGGAGTATCTACTTCGACTTCACTACGAGATAAACCACTACTGACAGACACAAACACTCCACCACCAATTCTGCCTAATCTATCTTTCCTGAACACCGTCTGAGACTTCGTAAAAATTTCTGCAGAACTTATTTCAGGCTTTAGCCACCTTTCTGTACCTATAACGATATCAGCTTCTGTGCTTTCTATTAGCGCTTGAAGCTCAGGGACTTTTCCAGCGCAACTACAACAATTTACAACTATAATTCCGACTGTTCCTTGATCCAAGCACGTCCTGTAATTGACAAGCACCCTTTGACATTGCAGCCCATCCCGCACTTTCCCGAGGCCTTCTAACCTAAAAAACCGCCCAGTCCACGCCACACAGCCTCCGTTACCCGTGTAGCCGCCAGCTGAGTGTAGTGAACTCCTGACCTATTCAGCGGAACCCGAAACCCCACCACCCTATGGCGCAAGTCAAGGAATCTGCAGCCAATACGGTCGCAAAACCGTCTGAGCCTCTGATTCAGACCCTCCACCCGGCTCTGCACCAAAGGTCCGCAGTCGGTTCTGTCAACGATGCTGCAGATGGTGAGCTCTGCCTTCATCTCGTAAGCAAGACCGGCAGCCTTCACCAAATCAGATAGCCGCTGGAATCCAGAGAGAATTTCCTCAGATCCAAAGCGACACACGTCATTAGTGCCGACATGTGCCACCACCTGCAGCTGGCTGCGCCCTGTGCTCTTCATGGCATCCGGAAGGACCCTTTCCACATCAGGAATGACTCCTCCTGGAATGCACACGGAGTGCACACTGGATTTCTTCCCCCCCTTAGCCGCCATATCCCTAAGGGCCCCATTACGCGCCTAACATTGGAGCTCCCAACTACCAGTAAGCCCACCCTCTGCAATTGCCCGGACCTTGAAGGCTGAGAATGATCCTCTGAAACAGGGCAGGCAGCTGCATCTGGCTCAGCCAGAGACAGTGCCTGAAACCGGTTTGTCAGACGCACCGGGGAGGCTTTCTGATCAGCCTCCGGGGACGCCTTTCGCTGCCTGCCACGCCTTGGAACGACCTCCCAATAAACCACAGGCGAGGGCTCAGCCCCACTGCGGGCAGCAACCGGGGCAACCACAGCGGCAGACCGATCTGGGGACAGACGGGACGAGGTTGACATCCCCGTGATACCCGAGTCCGGCTCCCCACAGTGGTGCCCATTGGCAACAGCCTCAAGCTGTACGACCGAAGTCAGCGCCGATTGCAGCTGTGAGCGAATGGTTATTCAAAACGTGTCACATGCAGATAAACCATCACACATAATAGAAAATAGAGTGGCTACTTTTGGCATGGATCAAGTTATGGCAGTATTGCTACAACTTGATGAAAAACTCAGACAATCGAATGAAAAACAAGACAACAATTACAAACAACTTAATGAAAGACTAGACAACAATTCCAAACAGTCGAATGATAAACAAGACAACAATTTCAAACAACTTAGTGAACAGATTACAGCCGTTGCTGTGCAATGTCATGATACTAAAGAACAATTACGTGAGGAAATTAAGGCTTGTGCTAGGAACAGTAGTGAAGAAATGAGATCAGTGGCACAAGAATTAAGTAATACACATGCAGCCACAACTAAATTACTTAGAGATGAAATTAGTGCAGTCGCTAAACAATGTTCTGAAAACGCAACACAGTTGCGCGACGAGTTTAAATTAATGTCATCAGAACTTTCACGCACATTGGATGCGAAAGTAGACACGAAATTTGAACAACAAAACAGCCAAATTGACGAACGTTTTAATCACCACCTACAAAACAGTGAAACGCGTTACCGTAAATTCATACAGGAACGGAACAAAGTAAAGAAACAAGTCATGGAAACAATTACTGCACAGAGACAGGAAGATAAGCGTAAATTATTTACGAAAGCAAAAACATACGTAGACAATAACATTGCTACAGTATCAGACGAAATCAATACTATTAAACAGTTGAACACCGAATTGCATGATGAAATCTCCGATCTTAAAACAAAAACAGACACACACACAGTAGACTTTCAGACAGTGACTAACAGACTTGAACAATTAGAACTAATACAGGATCCCGATGCCATTAAAGCAGATGTTAAGAAATTGAACAAAACTACCCGTAAAATCCAAAAACAAATTAATGCTTGTGACACTAAAAATGATGATCAGGTTAAAGCATTGACTGAAAAATTTGATGAATTGGCCAGTCGTATTGACGTTATCGAAAATAATAATGATACCAAATCAGACGATACGTCACCAATTTCTTTCAATCAAACACCCGAATCACAAAATTTACAGCAGACAATCAGTGAGATAGGTTCGTCCAATAATACATTGCGTAGAAAAGTGTCGTCTTTACAGCAAGAAGTGACGGAGATGAAAAATGTTTCAGCCTCTAACACGGCACAGCATACGCCACATTCCGAACATTTCTCACACTCACACAGCCAGTATAATTTATGTAATTTACAGAGAGTACTTGACTTGGATGCCGGGCAGACACAGACAAACGGATTATCATACAATCCTGAACCAGTTCACACTTTCAGAGACAATAACGTTGATTATAAGCAATTTTTATCCGTAAAAAATCTAAGGTATTAAAAAATGACAGAACACAAATACATCCTTTGGACTGGATACGACAATTTGCTTTTGTATTTTCATCAGCTTGGCGTGTAATGCAGAAACTAGAATTGGCCTGGATACAACAATTTGCTTTTGAATTTTCACCCCCATTGCCTGTAACGCAGAAACTAAAATTTATTTGCAGCGCGTAATTGACCTCAGGGGATTCATTACACTTCGATGAATATGTGCCGTAGCGTGCACAGGGCCCTGAGCCGTAGTAGTGCTATTTCATCTTTAGTTTTCTGCACTGCTGCCTTCTCTTTTGCTATCCTTTATATCTTATCAAAACAGCTCTTCAACTATCGATCTATCTAGGATTAAGAATGAGTAAAGAAAACCAGATATGACAAGTTCTACCGAAAGTGACATTTTTCTTTAGACACTCCGGAAGCGACAAGAACTACCAGCGTAATTTTAATGAAAGACAGAAGTGTAATCATCAGTATGTACATAATTTTCAGGAATCACAGACACATTTTGGCTACAATAGAGGGTTTTCTCCGCAACAGCATCAAAACCAGCCGGTTAGCATACCTAACCAACAATGCAGTCTACAAGGTCAACCAAGCTTTAATGTTTCGCCGCCTACACGTATAACGTCGGCCCCACCAAATAGTAACCCGGCGCAACAAGGAAGTCAGTACATACAGAAAACACGTCATTTCAACTCCTATCGCAATGCGCCGTATAACAATGATTATCATGACAGACGTAAAAGTAATGAGCACAGTTTTCAGCGTAACAGTCGGTCTTACCAGCAGCAGAATCATCGGCAACAACAGATTATCATGAATGAACCAGACAGTAGATATCATCCCGAACGTAACACGTCAGGTAGAAATAACAGAACAGTACAAATAGTGGAAATGCCACAGCATCCTCCCGCAAATAACAGCACGTCAGATAAAATATGGCTAGATACAGCACAGATTGGACCTTCCAGCGATGTAAGCAATACTTTTGATACACAGACTCTTGTTCACGAAAATGTTATTACTTTTGACGACATCCGAGACACTTTTTTGCAGGAAAAACCAGTTATTCAAAAAACCATTTCCCACCCTGTCATTGAAGTAAAGATTGGATCATCCACATTTTCAGCAGTAATCGACTCTGGATCACCTATGTCAGTTATAAATGAGGAAACTTTCAACGAATGTAACGAAGAGAATACTTATCCTACGTTACCATTAGGTAAAACTAAAGTAAAAGGAGCAGTATCTGGTAATGGAGTAGATGTAAAATTACAGACACACTTATCATTTTGTATTGCAGGTCATACGTTCTACTCAAATTTTTGGATTGTTCCCTTATTGGCAACAGACGTTATTTTAGGTACGAATTTTCTGGTACAACATGACATAATTATTGACCTTCAAAATTCCTGTTTAATGTTAAAGAATGAGAATGCACAACTGGCATTAGAATTTCAACACGCTTTATATGGAGATCAACAGGCAATTATCCGAACACAGGTCTTTTCTACATCGATTAACACGGACTGTCATTCCACATTGTTCACAACTACAATACAACAGACGAAGCCGACTATGACGTTATGCAAATGATTTCTGATAAAGTAAAACAGAGTAGTGCAAATACAGACGACGAACGTACGCAACTACGCAAAATTCTTTTACAGCAAGCTCCAGTTTTTGACAACATCCCTGGTACTATGTCCGGTTTCATGTATGAATTTCAAGTTAAACAGCACGACACGTTTAAAGCCAAACATTATCCCATTCCGTATATTCACAGAGTACAAGTTAAGAGAGAATTGCAAGCTATGCTTGACCAAGGTATTATTGAACCGGCAGTTAGTCCGTACATAAACCCGCCCCATATTGTTAAAGAAAAAGGATGGCTCACTTCGCCTCGTACTTGATTCGCGTCTTGTGAACGACATAATTATTAATGAAACAGATCGCCCTCAAACACTAGAAGAAGTTCTACAGAAATTTCATGGTGCTGCTGTTTATTCCACATTAGATTTGAAATCGGGATTTTAGCAAATTCAGCTCCACCCGAACTGCAGAAAGTACACAGCATTTCTCTGTTTTGGTGACTGTTATCAATTTTGTAAATTACCGTTCGGTTTAACAATTTCTTCAGCAGCGTTTATTCGCGGTTTGAATACTATACTTCCGACAGAACTTAAAGACAGAATCACAACGTATGTAGACGACATTCTTATTGCAGAAGCTAACTGGTCTCAACACAATCTGGTTCTGGAACAACTGTTGCAAACTTTTCGTGCACGAGGACTGACAGTTAATCTTAGCAAATCACACTTTGGCAAAACTTATATAAAATTTCTTGGACATGTAATTTCAGCAGAAGGCATAGAGCCTGACCCGGAAAAACTTCAAGCTTTACGTGACATTACTGTTCCAACGACAAAGAAACAACTATGCAACTTTCTGGGTTTAATTAACTTTTTCCGTAAATTTATTCATTACTCTGCTTTAGACACCCCTTAGATTGTGCCAACTGACGGGTAAGAACACTAGTTGGTCCTGGGATAGTCAAGCGCAGTCAGAATTTGTCAATCTGAAACAAGCTTTGTTGAATGCACCACTTGTATCACACCCAGATCTCACTAGAAATTTTTCCATTGCTACCGACAGTTCTAACACAGCTTTAGGCGTACACATTTTTCAGGAAATTGAAGAAGATGGTAATACAGTAATTAAAAACATCGCCTTTACAGGTCGCATTCTGTCACCTGCTGAACGCAATTATTCTGTTACAGAACTTGAAACATTATGTGTTGTATGGGCATTTACGAGATTTAGGCATTTTCTTTATGGAAGACATACTACCGTTTACACAGACCACAGAGCTATCCAATTTTTACTTTCCGCTAAATTTACACCTGACAGATTAAGCAGATGGAAACTGTATTTACAGGAATTTAATTTTACAATTGTTCACATTGCCGGTACACAAAATATTGTAGCAGACGCACTATCCCATTCTCTCTGCAACTATCAGCAAGACATCGCAACCAACTTCTGCCAAGCAAATTCTAGCGTCATGTATATTCAAGATGTCGCATTTGATAATTTCATTTCATCGTCATTACGAGACATAGCACAAGAGCAGAGAAAAGACAACGTATGGAAAGAAATTAAACCTTTGGCAAGATAAGAATAACGTTACCATTAGAAACCATTACATGGTACGCAATAACATTCTGTTCCTCTGCTCTCACCCTGACAGCAACAACTGGTTATTAGGTATTCCTGAAGAGCTTGTTAACAAATTAATTTGGTATACTCATTTAAGTTACGCACATTATGGAGCCAGGAAATGTTTTCTTATACTGAGACAGAACTGTTATTTTGCCAACATGGAGAAACGTATTCGACGAGTTTTAGCGTCATGTAAAATCTGCCAGAAAGCTAAATCAGACACGACTTCACATATTCCTCCGTTACATCCCATTGTACCTGTTAAATTGAGACACATGGCCGCTGTAGATATTTTTGGACTGATTCCCAGAACTAATAGAGGTTTTTGCTACATCTTTGTCGCTGTTGAACTCACTTAGAAATTTGTTACCCCCGCTCCGTTGCGCAAAGCTACTGCTAAATCTATTTCGAATGCATTTGTAAAACATTTTTTATTTCATGTAGGGCATGTATTGAAAGTAATTTCCGACAACGGACCACAATTTCGATCTGCGATATGGACACGTATGTTACGAGTGAGAAACATTTTCCGATCTATATATCCAAGTATCACGCTTCTTCGAACGCTTGTGAACGACTGATGAAAGAAATTGGTAAACTGTGTAGAATGTACTACCATAAAAGACATATTGATTGGGATACACACATGCTCTCATTCCAGGATGTAATTAACTCCATATCAAATGAATCTACTATGCTATCTCCGACTGTTATATTGAAAAATGTTGAACCACCTAACAAAATTAAAGAATTAGTATCCTTTCCTACATCTCGTCGACTACGCCACCATGAAATAATTGACATTGCACTCAACAACATCAAAAGTGCCGCAGAGCGCTGGAGAAGACAACAAAAACAGGTTTGTACACTCCGTGGCTTTCACATTGGACAGAAGATATTAGTACGCACACACTATTTATCCAACAGAGGAAAGAGTAGATGCAGTAAATTTGAACTTCTATACGCTGGTCAATACAGAATTCGCAGCATTCCTCATCCCAATGTGGTACATGTTGAAACTTTGACAACCAGAAAAAGCAAAGGCAATCACCATGTCTCCAATATTAAACCCTTTACTGAATGAACATACTTTATGATTTATCACATTGTAATGCCTTTTCCTGTTATTGATACAAACACTTACTGATGATTATCATATTTTTCCTGGAAAGTGCCCGGCAGGGTAAGGTTAGCAGGTCGCTTTTCTTGTCATTATATATCAGACCGTGCACATTTTCGATTTTTTGTGTATGTATGATTGTTTTCCTAACGAATGTAGAATTTTTTGTCTGTATGCGCTATGAAATGTTTAAGATGTAACAAACACCAGTTGACATTGACATTTTGCATTATGATATCTCAACATCTTGACTATTTTACATTTTTTGCTACTACATTATGATAATGTGTGTACATTTTTTGCACCTGAAAACTGTCTATGTTTTTGACCTAATATGTTTTCTGTCATGCTATGCTGTATGCTTAATTATATTACTAGAAACAAGGTTTTATTTAATGGGTATATGAATTGAATGCAAGATATTAATCCATATTCATCATTTTTCAGAAAGCAATACCATGTAAAAGAAATGAATTAAACAACCACAATGGTTTATTATGAAATGGAAATTTTACCATCAGAATGAAGGAAAGAAAATGCAATATATTGTCATGAAGAGTAAAAGGATCAGAATTAACAAGCATTAACCAGAATATACTGTACACATCGTATGGCAGCAGTCTTGACTAATTATTTTTCTTTCAGAATACAAGGCGATTGATCCAGACTGTCAGACAGAACTACAGTTGTTAATTTTAGTGATGAAATATGCTAGAAAGTAAGAAACTCTATGCTATATGAAGTAATGAATGATAATGAACAGTTGTATGAAATAAATGGTAATATCCATATGAATAATGAAGTGTCTATTTTTTGCAGATGATAATAAATGATGATGAATAGTTATATGAAGAATATGCTAATATGAATAATGAAGTTTTTCTTTGCAGATGATGATAATGATGAAGTTTATATATCTACTGTTAGTTAAGAAATGCTATGTAGTTATTTAAATATTTGTTGCAGTTCCTTTTGACAGCATGTCTTATGTCGCATAGTATAATGACTGAATATTTTGGAAAATACAGCTAGAGTACATACATATTAAGTACACGTTTCATTACCTGTTAATTCGAAGTTCACTATTTTTCAGCATAATATGCATTTCTTCTTTCAGCTCAACAATCCATTTTGTATTTTTTCCAAGAGAATCTTTTCGTGACATAATATGCTATAAGTAGTTAGTTATTAACCCTGTTCTAGTACTTGCATTTTTTTACCCAGTTGTGTCTATCATTTATGAATGTGATCACATATACTGTACTTGTTTCATAACCTTGCTACAGCTAACTCATGACAAATGACGTTAATAGATATATATGCGTTATCCGGCGATCTAATTAAGGTAAGATTTTTCAGTTTATTCAGAATGTTGAATCAGGTCCATGACGCAGAATTGCTGACGCCCAAAATTTACCAGGTTAAATTGACTGTCAATTATTGAAAGGTTATAAGTGACCCACATTTTTTTATTGAGAGATTAGTCACATTTTATTATTGACACATTACGCAATTTTCCTGTTGGTAGGTTATACTGAATGTGAACGACATAATTATACACTCCTGGAAATGGAAAAAAGAACACATTGACACCAGTGTGTCAGATCTACCATACTTGCTCCGGACACTGCGAGAGGGCTGTACAAGCAATGATCACACGCACGGCACAGCAGACACACCAGGAACCGCGGTGTTGACCGTCGAATGGCGCTAGCTGCGCAGCATTTGTGCACCGCCGCCGTCAGTGTCAGCCAGTTTGCCGTGGCATACGGAGCTCCATCGCAGTCTTTAACACTGGTAGCATGCGCGACAGCGTGGACGTGAACCGTATGTGCAGTTGACGGACTTTGAGCGAGGGCGTATAGTGGGTATGCGGGAGGCTGGGTGGACGTACCGCCGAATTGCTCAACACGTGGGGCGTGAGGTCTCCACAGTATATCGATGTTGTCGCCAGTGGTCGGCGGAAGGTGCACGTGCCCGTCGACCTGGAACCGGACCGCAGCGACGCACGGATGCACGTCAAGACCGTAGGATCCTACGCAGTGCCGTAGGGGACCGCACCGCCACTTCCCAGCAAATTAGGGACACTGTTACTCCTGGGGTATCGGCGAGGAACATTCGCAACCGTCTCCATGAAGCTGGGCTACGGTCCCGCACACCGTTAGGCCGTCTTCCGCTCACGCCCCAACATCGTGCAGCCCGCCTCCAGTGGTGTCGTGACAGGCGTGAATGGAGGGACGTGTAGTCTTCAGCGATGAGAGTCGCTTCTGCCTTGGTGCCAGTGATGGTCGTATGCGTGTTTGACGCCGTGCAGGTGAGCGCCACAATCAGGACTGCATACGACCGAGGCACACAGGGCCAACACCCGGCATCATGATGTGGGGAGCGATCTCCTACACTGGCCGTACACCTCTGGTGATCGTCGTGGGGACACTGAATAGTGCACGGTACATCCAAACCGTCATCGAACCCATAGTTCTACCATTCCTAGACCGGCAAGGGAACTTGCTGTTCCAACAGGACAATGCACTTACGCATGTATCCCGTGCAACCCAACGTGTTATAGAAGGTGTAAGTCAACTACCCTGGCCAGCAAGGTCTCCGGATCTCGTCTCATGCGGTCTGCACGTCCAGCACGAACGCTGGTCCAACTGAGGCGCCAGGTGGAAATGGCATGGCAAGCCGTTCCACAGGACTACATCCAACATCTCTACGATCGTCTCCATGGGAGAATAGCAGCCTGCATTGCTGCGAAAGGTGGATATACACTGTACTAGTGCCGACATTGTGCATGCTCTGTTGCCTGTGTCTATGTGCGTGTGGTTCTGTCAGTTTGATCATGTTATGTATCTGACCCCAGGAATGTGTCAATAAAGTTTCCCCTTCCTGGGACAATGAATTCACGGTGTTCTTATTTCAATTTCCAGGAGTTTATTTTTTTACTGTTGAGAGGTTTAGGAATTTTTCTGTTTTGAGGGTACACTAAATGAGAATATTATTCATATTATTTTATTTTGTGGGGAGGTTACAACATGATCACCTTTGATCTGATTTTTCATGTTTCCGATTAAACATAACGCCCTTGTCCTCCTGAAACCATTTACTTACCTTTCCACCTTCATCTTGCTTACGGTTTTGCGTCACTTTACTCCATCTGTGATCTTACTGTTGTATAATTTTCATTCGCTCACAGAATGTATGGTAATCAGACTGTTGCATTGTACCTTGCATTAATAATGTTTTGATTTCTGCACTTTGCTGTGTTAATTAACCAAATACCTCTAAACCTTGTGGTAACCTAGACAAGTAATCTGCAATAACATTCTGACTTCCATTAATTCTTGTAAATATAGGCACCACCTAGCTAATCTATGGTGCAATAAGTTTACATGGCGAAAGAAATTACACTGACTGATGGTCACAGTAAACTTTGGTATTCTTGCCCCTCAAAAAATATTCAAACGTTTTAAATGCCCGTATTACAGCTAATCTTTCCAATGCTGACACAGAGTACTAGCAACACTGATGACCTTGGGTACTTCTTTACCTTCTTCTTTTTGCATCTGGAACAAGCATCCCCCCAGTCCTTGAGATCAGGCATCTGTGCATAGACAAAAATCCTTGGACATGTCAGGATGGCCAAGAATGTCTGCAATGACTAATGCCTGCTTAATATCATTTAAGTCCTCCTGACACTTATCATTCCACAACCAAGGCCTATTTTTTCGTAACAACTTCAGTAATGCTTCACTGTTCATAAACTGCTGTGGTGCGAATTTACAAAAAAAGGATGCTATCACTAAAAAAGTTGTTTTTATTAATTGGAGTTGGACAATTGCGTATGGCATCAAGTTTTTTTTCGGATCAGATAATATTCCTTGTTCTGACACAATCTGTCGTAAAAAGTTGACTTACTCCCTACCAAAACCAAACTTTTTTAAATTGGCTGTTTGCTGCATAATCTGCAAATCACTGACATAACTGTTCATTGTGTTCGATATGTTCTAACCAAGTGATTGTGGCTATTAACATGTCATCTACATAAACAGTAACTTTGAGAAGCAATACTGGTCCTAAAACCTTGTCCAATGCAGATATAAACACGCCTGTTCTAATGTTCAGTCCAAAAGGTAGAACACCGAATTCGTATCTTCTGTCACCACGACCAAATGCTGTATATTATCGACTTTCTTCGTGGAGCTTTATTTGCCAGTACGATTCTTGAGATCGAGTATGCTGACATATTTTGTGTTGTAAAACTTTAGAAGCTGTTTGTCCAAGTTGTCTGGTCTTATGCTTACTGGTACTGTAATCTTAGGGAAAGTCTGGTATCAAGAACTAATCTTAAAGAACCGCCCAGTTTACTTACTGGTAATACAGGACTACAATATGGTGAAAATGAAGGTTGTATAATTTCCCGTTCAATCATATAATTGATCTTTTCCCTTACCGCCTGTCGTTTCGCCTATGGAATAGGATATGACACTACGCAAAATGTTTTATGTGGATATACTTCAAATTTATATTCCTAGTCTTTGATTACTCCTGGCTCCTTACTGAAAACACTTGCTTACTTAAATAACAAGTTAGGAAGTTCTTGTTGTTGTATATCATTTAATATGTCAGATTCACTTATTTTCTGCTCTACCATTTCGTAACTAACCTCAGTGTTTGCTTCTTGCTTAGTATCAAATATGTTTGTAGAACATATGGTTGGATACTGTACTATTACATTTGACTCTGGTGTGTTTCTGTTACTTTCATCACGTGTTTTGACTGAATCAACAGAAAAAAACCTGAACCTTTACATAAAAGTGGCATTTACCATTACCTATGTCAATCTGTGTTTTGTATGTTCTAAGCTTGCCAGTAAGACAATTAACCATAAGTTTGTCAATTATAAGAAAATTTCACTTCACTGTAAAATGTTCAATTTGTAGCGGAACAAATGTTTGGTGTTTAATCAATATAGTCTTACTGCCTGTAGGAGTTTGCACCTTGCGATTTTGGACAGGAAATGTTAGGAAATCCCCTCTCTTCTTCAATTCACAGAAAAATGGATTTGACATTAGGTTGATGGTTGAACCAGTATCTAAAATTAACTGTGTGTGAATATTAAATATTTCCACATTAATGATTGGTTGTACTTGTTCTTCCTGGATATTATTTGTTTTATCTAACTCATGCTGATACAGATCATCCTTGATGTAACTTTGTTTGTCAAACCTTATGAAACATATTTGTAGCTTTGCTTTGCCCCCATGCCCAGAGAGCACAGTAACGTGGAGTTTAACTACGACTGGTTGGTGTTTTCCGATGGGAAAGAGTGACTTAATATATTACTTGGAGTAATTTTAGTTAGATACACTGTGTGAGTACTTCGCCAATTTGTGTTGTTAGTTGCTGTGCCGTTATTTTTCTGCCAAAAGGTCAGCTGTGGTACAGCGTAAGCCATGTCATTGTGTCTGTGCATTGGCCACTGATGCGGCTGACTGTTTCTGTTTATGTTCGGCATAGAGCCTTGTGATGGTGGATTGTAATTCACTCGTGTGATGAAATTACTCCTGTCGTTTTGAAATTTTTTTAAAATGATTTGTTTTTTCCATTCCCATTTCTGTACTATTTATCTGTGGATATGTAACTTTGTTGTTGTGTGTACCATCCTTGCTGTGTGTTTATATTACAGTTTACTGACTAATTTACATAACTATGTTGTTGATGTGCCTGCTTTTCTGTTTCTCTATTGGGTCCAGGAGTGTCCTCATAGATTAAGCCGATAGAATGAAGCACTGAAAAAATATTCGGTGTCGTGCTCTGGCGTTGTGACCAATTTTTCTCTAATGTGCGATCGTAAATGACTTTTCAGAATTGTTAACAAATCTACCTGTGATATTGGGTTCATTCAGTAGCGTGTCTTGTTCAGGTATTTTTCTAAGTATCCGCGTGGACTACCGTATTTGCTATTGAAAGACGCGGGATTCAAAACGTCACGTCTGAGTCTCTCTTGCACTGCCTCAGACCAGTACTTGTCAAGAAAAGCTCTTTCAAATTGGATATAAGTGCTGCATCAATCGGCCACTTCAGTTGCCCATAAAAGAACGTCACCTTGCGTATATCCCACACAAAATCTGATTTTCTGTCCAGTTGCATGTAAATACATGACGAAAAGCACTGATAAATGCTACTGGATTCATTCTTTTACCTTTGGTAGTGAATGTGGGAAACTGTCGATGTCTCAACAAACCTTCATGTAGAAAAATAGTTGCTAGACACAGGGCATTTTAAGTCGTATTTATGTTGTTTTTGTAGTTACCTGTAATTCTGATTGGTAATTGTTCAGGTATCCAATTTATGGGTATGTTTACATTTTTCACTCTACAACTGTCACTGGCACCTGCTGTGGGATTCGTGACAATTTGTGGATAAATACCGACAGGTTGTGGTTTGTTCTCTGTAGCCTGTGTATTATTTACGTGGATATTTCGAGATCCCGTAATATTTTCTTTTAAAAGATTGCGGATCCTATTTTCGGCAGCTTGTAGGTTAATGTATACCTTGTTCAATCTTTCATTTTCTTTTTTCTGAGTAGACTTTTCTATGACATCAGTGTATAACTTACAATCTGTTACTAACATCTCTGCAATTGTATTACCCTTATCTAACGTACCTGTTTCAGCCTGACTAATGATATCACTCAGATTTTCATTGATCTCTCTGTACTTCTTAGCACATGCTGAGTCAACTTCTAATGTTGCTCCCTTAGAGTAAGCTAGAGGTACTCTTCATAGTCTTTATTTCGTTTGTTAACGACGGTGGTTACCTTTTCTACAGTTGAAAGCAACTGGTTTTGTGTGGCTTCAATATTTGTGTTTGTGTCTATGATTTTCTTTCTCTGTTGCTCTACTAGATCATGATGCTCGTTAACAGAATCTAACTTCTGTCTTATCTCCATAATGTTACCGTTAACTTCAGAAAGTACTTCATGCTTTACTTGTTTTTTCACATCATTCAATTTTTCGTCGATTTCAGTGCGAAAATTTTTGGCTAAGTCATCGAATTTCTGTGAGACCGTGTCTTGCAAATCCTTGAATACTTGTTTTTGTTCTTGTTTTCTTGTATTTAGATCTTCTGTAATAGTGTTTTGTTGCTGTTTTACCATGTTAATATCTTCTTCCATATCACTGATATTGATATTGATACTATCTAATTTCATGTTTATGGCAGATAATAACTGCCAT